>NC_084912.1:18181740-18489740 GCF_949316345.1 Pungitius pungitius
AGTATGGTTAAGAGTTTACCCATTTTTTGAGGATGTAGGAGATCCACACAGATGCTGTAAACACAGTACACACGGTTTTGGAGTTGTTTTACTACAGAGGACAGTTTTATTGTGGTCCTTTTGTTTTTCTCTGTCTCCTCAATACATGTATTCAAGCCAACAGTTATTTTGTAGATGGTTACACTACCTGTTGGACTCTGCTGCTTTGACCTCCTTTTGACACTTAGTTAGCCTTATGTTGGACATGTTTTTGACAGACAGGAGAGTCTACAATTTCAGCATTTATGCGCTGACTGTATATCTGACATCTGAAGTGCACTATTGAACTCATTAATCATTTCATTGAATTAGACAATTACTTGAAAACATCTTTCCAGTATTCATTTTGTTTGAGTAGATTTAACTGGATTCTCCTTTTGTTACTTATTTAAATGTCATCTTTTACTGCTCAAGGAATATTTTGTGCATACAAATATGAATGTTGAAGGGTTTGCATGGGTGTGTGAGTGAGCAATAAAATCTATAATTTTGAGTTAGAGAGCTTCTGCATGTATGAATATTGTTGTCCAAGGATATTTAAAATATTATGATAAAGTATGTCGGGATATTATTTAAACTAATTTCCCCCGCATCTGAAACATGTTTTGTATTGAAGTACTTGTCGTATATACAATATGATAAGTACTTAATACAATATAAATAAGATGTGTTAATTACACATGTGCTTGATCCCGTGTTAAGAGAGCATGCAATAATGCGTCCAGACTCATTACTGCATTATTCTCCGAAGCGCCATCGAAAAAAGAAGTGTGAAAAGTCAAAGACAACCAGAACTACCCACAATTCATTGCTATGTGACGTTAAAACGGGATGACTCGTAAAATATGTAAACACAGTATGGTACACGTGTTCAGACGGTCATAAATGTACACCAACGATTAAACCAAAACAGCCCACATGAAATCAAACTATATTTACAAATGTAATATTTCATTTTCAAATTAAAGCTGTTTTGACTAAAAACTAAACATTTAAAATGACATCTTACGAGGAAAGAGCCTGGAAGACCTTCAAATGAGAGTAAAAAGGATGAAATAAATCATCTCAATCATACATATTTTGTAACGTTGTGGACATGTCAGTACAGTTCTGTCCCATTTATATTTACAATCGAATCGAAGCCCTCACAGACTCAAGCCGTTTCTCAGTACTTAGAACGCTAAGAATAGAACAGTAATTGATTCTACAGTTCGATAGGTGACATCATTAGTGATTAAATTAGTATTTCATTAGCGATTGACATAGTATTTGATATAACGCATGAGAAAGGACCAGGGTTCGCAACTTACTCCGGAAGTTGTCGTGTGTCACTGTTATACTTCCGGTAGCAGCCAAAGCCGGTGCAGACCGTCGAACCAGACACCAAACTGCTAAACAATAACACATTTGACTGGGCCCAGGTTAGTGTGTTTAGTCTACGATACGCGGCATTGCAGGTCCTGTTCAACACGAATATGTACCGGGGAGGAAATGCGAAACTTATTCAGGGACCACCGCCGTTCGGACCCCCACCACCCCATTGCCCTCCTTTCAGACCCCGAGGGCCCTGTGGTGTTGCTCCACCAGGACATTTGCCGCCTGCACCTCGCGGGACATTCTCGACCTCAGCTCAGGAGAGCCATTTCCTCCTAAACAGGCCACCAGCACAGCATTTCCTACGTGTAGGTACCTAACATTCTAGCGAAGCTATCTCAACTTAGCTCAATATGACACAGGAGCTACAACGTTAGTAGCACGTAGACCACCGCAGCTGACGTGAATAATGTCACGTTATTTATGTAGACACAGCATCACTTCATCTGTGAGTTACGTGCATCGTCATAAACAAAGTAACGGGACCGTGTCTCTACTAAGTATGTACTTTTAAGTACAAATATGCTGCTCGTCAATTGACCCACGAATCGTGTTGTTGTTGTTTCTTTAACGTCACACAAACGTCTGGTATTCACCCGTAAGCCAAATAACACTCCAATGTAATACTTCGAAAGTCCGAGCTCAAGGCTTCTACTGCGTTGAGGCTAGTAGTACAGGGTCCGGATTGTGTCCGCAGAGATATGATGAAGAATGAGGTCAAGGAGCCCCGAACATCTCTGCTTGTGATCGGTCTCTACCGAGGCGGATGTAGGGTTATACTGTGTAGAAGCTCACTGACATTTTATCATGCAGGTAAAAGAAAGGTCAGCAGTTAGATCATTCTTCCATCGGATATTGCTAATGAAACCTGCAATTTAAGAAAGGGAATCATGTGACAAACAAAGATTTGACATTGCGAAAGTAGTCTAAATGCTGTATTTGGTTTTAAAAGTATCTTCTGTGGTTCTGACTATGTTCATATTTTTTTTAAACAAACAGCTTCATGTTAAAAGTTTTTACATAATGTAATGCTTACAATAAGGTAACATACTTGATTTGTGGACATGCGCCAACATAATTGCTCAAACTGAAAGTGATAGAACGCTCCTCTGACATATGGACTAGAATATATATCTATATATATATATATATGAATGACTTGTTGGGAGAACCATATTCTCTGAGTGCCATGACTACTCTCAATTCAACATTTCTCACAATAGGATGCAGTTTGGAAAATCATTCAATAGCCCATGATTAATGACACAAAATATAATCCAATAAACTGAACTGTGTATAAGAGTGGCGACGAGGCAAGATGTGAGTAACGCAGTAGTTCTGCAGTGATGACATCATTTTTTTAGGACAACAGAAGAAGTTAGCAGCATTGGTTACTTTGACAAAAAGCCAGTTTAATTTATTTTCTTCTTTTAGGATTAGTGCAGAAGAAAAATCTATGATAGTTCCGTGTTTTGTTCAACAATAACTAACTAATGTTATGGGCAATAGCATTAGCCAGTAAGACAATGGACAACAAGACCGATAACATGGCATGTTCAATTTACAATTTAACTCTACGGTATAAAATATGAAATAATAAATAAACAATAAATACAAGTTTAGAATAAAGTGCACTAGCGAACACATAACCATACTCCACCCAAATTGTTAGTGTACGTGAAAGTGACACATGACAACATGATGTTTAGTAGTCCCATTTAGCCACTTGTTTAATGCCTTCATGACTCTGATGCCTTTGATACATTGTAAAAGAAAATGTTAAAATCCCTCTATCCTGTATTTCAGGCATCAAACAGAACATTCTTTTTTAACCATTGACTTGGTAAGAAAGGAACCCTAAGTGTAAGAATTTTAACTTTCTTGTTTTCGAACCTCATACCGACAGCAATGTGCAGCTATTTAAAAAGAAAACAATGTAAATCTGTATAGCAGAAGAGTGTTTGCAGTAACCGCAACATAAACTTGGCAGCATCATTTTAATTGCATGATGACAGACCGTATGGTCAAATTTGGCAACGCAATCTGGATCAGCCACTTCCATTGGCTCAAGTGGACGTGGCAGTAACACTGTACCTGCTCTACATTAAATTGGGTAAGTCAGCTTTTGGAAGAAAAGAAGACTAGCTTGTTTGCTAGCCGTTGTGTTTCCCAGCTAGTTATTACATAGGTTTATACATCTGTGCAACCTGAAGGACTCCAGATTAAAGAGCAATTTGAGAGTCATTACTTTTTATATACAGCTATTATAACATTAAGTTTAGTCTTCGATATAGTATAATTTATGTTGTAGAAATAAATAATAAATGTTTATATATTTTTTGTGAATATTCAGCTTGTCTGTTTCCATTGGTTTTTATATTTTGCAGTTAAAAAATAAATGTATCAAGGATTGGACCTGCTCCAATAATGCAACATTCCTCTAGAGCTGAAAACCGAGGAACAGAAGTTGCAGACCACAGAAGAAAGTACACTACTGCTTTACTGCGATTTGGAATGTACTTCATTTGTTCTTGTGATCAATGCATGTTGCAAATGACTTAAACTGAATGAATATTGTCAAAAGTAACTCCACAAAGGAAGTAATGTTTTCCAAGATAATGCTGTTATGGAGTAATTTAACTGTATTTACCTTGTCATAAGCAAGCGGAGCAACTTTCCGCTATTGTTTTTTCCTCTCATTTAAAAAGTAACTTGGTTACTTCACAGATTACTTGATTTTAAAAGTAACTAATTTAGATTACAAGTTACTTTATTAGTTACATTCAGCAGCTGCTGACAACACCCGCCGCCTCGACATGAAAATGCCAACTAATGCCAACACTCACTTTATCTAGTCGAGTGGGGGGGGGGTTTCGAGGCTTCCTATTGGATGCCTGCATGCGTAGGGGCGGTGTCTCTGCAGTTACACCTTCTGTGAATAGAAACCCCTGCATTGTTGACATTTAGCTTACCCTACATCACTGCCTAAAGTGCCAGAGATGGGCCAATAAAAATCTTTTCATATTTCTAACATCGTTTTGTCAGTCTTTTCCCTCCATGATGTCATTTTGATTAAACCAAAAATAATTCAGGCCATCCATGATGGCAAATTCATGTCTCAAAGTCAGATTTTATATTTGGTTTTGGTCTTTTGTTCATTAATATTTATTAAACTCGGTCCTACTCATTAACACCCTAGTTAATCAATGACCTTTGCATCCTCTGTCTCAGACCCCTCCCATTTGCACAGGAAAAAAGGATGAAACCTTAGAGAGTCACAGAGGAACAGACAGTGGTGGATGTTCATGTGAACAAAATTAACAACATATGGATTTACAATATGTTCAATGCATATAACTGAAATTTAGTTAAATATTGAGAGTACCAAGATACTCTTTGGGGTAGTTTTTCCCTGTGTCGATGTGAGAGTTTTGGGACAGAGGACGTTGCATGTGTACAGTTCCCTCCCTCGCGACGCAAAGCCCAAATGCATGCGGATAAATACTCCTGCATCTTAAATTGCTGAAAGAGTTACTGTTTTATTAGGCCTGTTTGGATGGAACTGGGGAGGATGGCTTGTTCCTGGCATCAGCCTATTCGAAAGCACGTTGTTTCCTGTTGTGATGCGACAGTTTGCTAGGATGTTGTGCAAACCAAAACCACTTTAATACGTGAACGAATCGCCTCCCGACCGTGTCTTCGGATCAACGATTCGTTCGTCGGCCGAGTAAGAGTCTTTGGATCGTTTTTTACGTGACCTGCATAGGCTCAGCACTGGTAGCTAGAGGAAACTGAAAGGATTCGGTCGTTTCCCAACTCGGTCTGGAATTTTGCTTCACGGTGGCTTTGTCGATCAATACCGGACTCTGCGCTCCAGCTGGCGGGCTTCCAGCTGTTCAGAGCGGATCGCAACACGGAGCTCGCCGGTAAGACGGAGAGTGCTTCTGCTCAAACATGTGCAATGACCTAACAGTGATCCTATCACTAGGATGCAAACCCAGTCGGGAAATGAACTAATCATTTCTGTTTCCTTGACTGAGCCTAAGTCCCGATGCGCGGCCACGAGAAAACGAACGAATGGCTCTTTGAACTGACTCGTCACTTCCGAGTCCTTGTATAGATTCATTCAAAACGAACGAATCGTTCACGAACGACACATCTCTGGTACTCACCAGTTTTCAGCTGCTGATCGCACTGACCAGGGCGCTGCACACATGTCCCAGTGTCAGTTGTCTCATCCAGCTCTGCAAAAAACACCATCAGATTTGTGAAGGTCCATCTCTTCAAAGTCTTGACCACAGGTTTTTCAGATTTGGACTTCTTACGGAAAATCCTCAAACAAACCATTATTATGTAGAAAGTTATCAAACTGGTTTGTGACTACTTTTTCAAGGATCTTAGAGAGAAGAGAAGATTAGAGATAGGTCTCTAATTAGCAAACACCTCTAGTATCCAGTAAAGACGTGCTAATTGAATGGAAAAACTTCCTTCAGCAACTTCCAAGAGACTGGTAGAAGGTTTAAACTACAGAAGTGAGTTGATCCATGTTGATGGGAGTGAAACCATCCAAATATGTATCTGGGCCTACAGCTGCCTCCAATGTTCCTACATCCGAGGACAGATTGGCCCTAGTTGAAGGCACGAAAGAAATCCATGCCTTAACAGAGCTGTGACTCTGACAGTGTGAAGATGAACTCTCTATTAATGAAGAGTAATTATTAGTAATATGTTTGTGTGCCAGTGCACTTTGTTAAAAGGCCTCTGGTCTCAGGTGGTGTCTGTCTTGTTATTTGTAAAAGTACAGTACCAGTCAAAGGTTAAGATACACTTTCTCATTCAAATTTGATAAAGTGTGCCCATACTTTTGACTGGTAGTGTGCATATGTATATGTCGTTTAAAAAGTGGTAAATTATAATTTGAGAAAGTATTTGTAATTTGTCGTAACCTGGATTGTGAATACTCTCAGCCCCACTTTAGCACCTTCTCCATAAATGATAGTACAATGGGTGCTTTGGGAGGCAGCCAGCAGATCTCCTCTCCTGTTCATCAACATAATCAAGTGCCACTGTGGAAGCCCCCACTTGTGGATCATCAACCTCCTGACAGCAGGTATATGTTTGTTAATGATGATGAAATATTTCACGTTCCTAAGCAGCAATTGCTGCAATCATGTTTTGATGTATATTTTGAGTTTGCTGTCATTTGAAGCACATGCATGCTGCCTTTCAGTGAGCAGGCTGGTGAGGAATTCCTAAGATGTATTGCAGCCAACAAGCCTCTTCCAGACTATCTCAAAGGAAACATGGCATACAACCTGGCTGAGGCATTTAACTCTGCAAATGTTCTGAAAGACATCCTCAAATCAAACCCTGACTTCAAGAAGCATCCCACCAGGAGCAAAAGCCGTAGCCGAAGCCGTGGAAAATCTCGAGCGAAGAGTCGTGCACGAAGCAACAGCCGAGCACGAAGCAGAGGAAGGAACAAAAGCCTTGAGCGGGGAAAGAGCAGGGCCAGAAGCAGGAGCAGGGGCAGGAGCAGGGCCAGTAGCAAGAGCAGGGCCAGTAGCAAGAGCAGGGCCAGAAGCAAGAGCAGGGCCAGAAGCAAGAGCAGGGCCAGAAGCAAGAGCAGGGCCAGAAGCAAGAGCAGGGCCAGAAGCAAGAGCAGGCTCAGAGGCCGGGCCAGAAGCAAGAGCAGGCCTCGCAGTAGGAGTCTGAGCCAGAGCCGAAGCAAGAAGAAGAGTCAAGTGCGGAGCAAGAGCCGGCCCAGGAGGTCCAGGTCACAAAGTAGCAGCAGTGAAAAAGCCCATGGCAAAGATTCAAAGAGAATGAGTTTTAGCAGCAATAAGACTCTGACAGGGAAAAGCCTGTTGGAAGGACTGAAGCTGGTCATGAAGAGCAAAGAGCTGGAAGAGCGGTTGCCAACCCTCAAAGATGCCATCCTCACTGTTCAGGTAGAGCTCATCTTTCACTCTCCAAAATGCCTTCTTTCATAAGCTGATCAGCACATACTTTTTGGCACACAAACACTATTTCAATGTTCAACAACTAATTCTACGTGGCATTGACAAGGTGCTGAAAGCATTCTTTTGGCCCATTTTGATAAGATAGCATCTTGCAGTTGATGGAGTTCACTGTACTAAAATGGTCCCCACAGTCACCAGATCTCAACCCAATTGAGCATCTTTGGGACGTGGTGGAACAGGAGCTTCGTGCCCTGGATGTGCATCCCACAAATCTCCATCAACTGTAAGATGCTGTCCTATCAATATGGGCCAACCTTTCTAAAGAATGCTTTCAGCGTAGAATTAAGGCAGTTCTGAAGGCGAATGGGGGTCAAACACATTAGTATGGTGTTCCTAATAATCCTTTTAGGTATTTTATATATATATATATTTTCATATGGACATGGTTAGCATTAATTCATCATCTTTCTATCATCTCCAACCAGTCTGCCCATTGTCTTGACCAACAAGCATTTTCGTTCACACAACTGCCACTCATTGAATACCGTAGAGATGGTTGTGTGTTTAAATCCCTGTAGATCAGCAGTTTGTGACGTACTCAGGCCAGCCCGTCTGGCACCAGAACTAATTTTTTGTTGGATAGCTAGTACCTCATGACGGCTCATGATTGCATATATAGTTACCCACTGGTTAACCGTATGTCATGGTTGCTATCTCCTCTCTACAGGCCTCAGAGAGAAGCAGAAACATGGAGTGTGTGCCTAACGGGCAGAGACATCAACAGTGCAACAGTAATGAGAACTCAACATCATTGGAAAATGACAGTATGGTCCTTCCCCATGACCGAGTAGGCAGTGACTTTTCTTGGCTCCAGGTGCAGAGTCAGCAGGACTCTGCAGTCATGAAAGCAGATGTTCTTGAGGATGAAGAGTCATTTTTGTATGGGAATGAAGATACAGGAGGAAAAGGGGACAAAAAATCCTCCCCCACACTCTTTACACCATTTCCCCAGGTCGGAGAGCCTGCCAATCATTCAGGCAGTCAACAACATCAGACGTCCAGATTCAGCACTTTTGGGGGTCCGCTTGATCTGAAGCATTCCCAAATGACTTCCCCTGGTGCAGCCTCTGCCAATCTGGACAGCATTGAGTGTGAGAAGATCAGGAACATATTAGAAAGTCTGGGCAAAGCAGACGTCAGCGAGATCATGGTTAAGATGCAGGCGCTTAAGGAAGGGAAGCAACCGTCTCCTGCAGCCTTAGCATTGCCAGCACTGAGTAACCCCAACGTACGTCACGCTCTGGAGTCCTTACAGTCATTGATCAAAGGTCAGTCAACTACAGGTCTTAGGAAATCCGGGTTAGGAAATCCAAACACTTGCGGTCTTTATTATTTTGATTACTTTTCTCATCTCCTCTTAAAAGGTTCACTAGACTATTGCTTTCACTTTGCATTTCACTTTGATTGCATCTAATCCATAGAATATTGACACCAAATTTTAGATTGGTTCCCTGTATGATCTACCAGGTAAAAGAAGGCTTCATTTATGGCACAGAGAACATGCTTCATCCGTGGCGTCACAGAAACGGGAAGAAGACAGCGCTTAGTCCTCCCTTAAAGGCTACCAAAGCGTGTCATTGGACTGCTTTGCTGTTACCATCCCCAGTAACCGATATGGCACACAGTGGAATATTACAGATTCTTTTGGATCATTTTTCAAGTTGCCTGGAATGACATTTTGTGAGCGCTGACCTTGGAGGTGCACCCGAAGGGTTGGAAAATGAATGCCCCCTGGATCGAAGATTTATGTTTTATAGTGTCATGCTTTTGATATAAAATGCAGAATCATGTTGTTGTTGTTGTTCTTTCCTCAAGTTACCAAGGAAAGGCGTGAAAAAAGCGATGCCAATGTCACACCTCTAACATTCTCTGATAGATATAAGGTAAGTTGATTTTAAAGCTACTCAACATCTGAGTGATGAAGTTGAAACCCTTCACGAATGGTTAAATGGTTTCTTGTGTTTCCAAGGCAGGAGACAATGAGGAAACGAGAACTAAAAAACAAGCCAGAATGAGTCAAATGGAATCTTTGATGAAAGAGCTGGAAGGACTGTTGAAACAGGATGGTACATTTGTTTCTCTAATGACTGCCCTATGCTTCCACACTGTAAGGTACTCTCTGTGCTTCACTGCCCTTCTTGTTCCTTTGCAGGCCTGAATTTTCTGAGTCCAGTAATTGGGTTTTACTGCCAGAAATGTGAAGAGTTCATTGGAGATCTGAATAGTGCTGAAAACCATGCAGCCATCCATTCCCATAGTAACTCCAGCAGGGTAAGTATAGTGTATGAAAGCCTGATTTCTTTCCAACTGTGCCATAGAGCTCAATTAAACTTTATTAACATGAGTTTAATGGACTTAATTGCACAAAAAAGTCCTACTGTGACAGATTCTGACCAGCTGAAAAGAGTCCGCAACAAATGAAATATTTGCTTTTCGTGTATTTTTTAAAGATTCCGCACTGGAGTGGGGAAAACGTGGGTTCAACTGTCCACTGCGTAGACCTGACATACATGTAGTGTAGCTGCAGGAGGCAGGGTCAGGTGGGGTGTCTTTAAGTTGGCAAACTGACTCTGTAACAAAGAATGATTTATTTAGATACCAGGTAAATAATGATGCCTTAAGTTACTTGGAAATGTGTAAAGGGTATGTTTTGAATTTATTTTATTTTTATTGACTTATTAAAGTCAATTGGCTTTTCCTCTCCCCGCAGCACAAACGTTACATTTGAGCCCCATTTCATAAAAAGCAGAAAACTTCACACTATGTATTGGCTTTGGTGACCACCTTTATCCTAATATTTTCTATATCCACATGCAGAAAAATAGTTTTTATGCACTTTCTGCAGAAACTACCGATTGACAAGCCTGCTGAAGACATCAAGGGATCCTCTCGCCATTTTAACAACAGCACTGAGCACCCACACCCATCAGACAGGAGAGCATATCACATGGACCGCAGTGATCACAGAGACCATCAACGGGGCTGGAGAGACGAAAGAGATCAACAAAGCAAACACCACAAAGACCGCAGAAGCCAAGGAGCGGGACAGACTAGCGGCTCTTTGAAAGAGGAGATGAGGATGGAGAGGATGCTCATAACGGTGTCCCAGGGACTGACTCCTCCCCCAGACGCCAGGGTTAAGGAGCAGGTGAACAATGGGCCGGAAGTCGAAAGCCGTAGCAAAGTCAACGTGGAGGACAAGGCTGGCCAGGGAAAAGCACCCAAGGACAAAAGAGCAAAAGATGAAAGCAGTGATATTAGAGGTGACGACAGAGGAAAAAAGCACATTGAAAAATCACCAAAGAAGAAGAAGAAGGAAAAAAAGAAGAAGAAGAAGTCTTAATAGTGGAATTCTTGTCATCACTAGCCTGATGCGATGTCGGCATCTTGTTGCTGCCCAAGTATTTCTAAACAACTTCTAACAATCTTTTATTGATGTGGTCAGAAGATGGCAGTAGGCCTCAAGGACGGATTGGCTATTGTGCTGTTAAGAAGAGCATATAGTTGCCATAGTTCAAAGATTATTCTAGATGTCATATTTGAATTTTTTGCAGAACACTCATGTGCTGGTTTCGTGTTCTAAATTAAAGGTTGAATTGTTTTTGTATTAAATCTGTTCTCAATACCATTGCTACTATGTCACTGTTTTCCAACAACATTAAAGGATTAGAAATGTAATCTGTATTTTGCAGCTCTTTCCATTTTCTTGTTTGCATATTTATCTGAAATATAAGATCACACACAAGTTTGTCTTCTGTGTTGACTGTAGTAAAGAAATGTTTCATTTAAATAAGTAAAATGCTATTGTAATCGAGTGGTCAGATGATTATCCTTTGCATTGGCCATGATCAAAAGCTACATTTTAAAAGTGTGCAGACTTTTCACAGGTTGAGTGATTAAAGTGATGTGTTGTTGAGAACAAACGACTATTGTTATGTATCATATTGAAAGGTGGTGTTGGAGACTATGACTCCACATCCAGGAAACCCACTTTGCTCAAAGTTTGTAAACGTGAGTACTTTCAGTTAAATCTCCCGAAGCACAACTAAGAGCCTTGAGGACCCAAACCGTAGCTGAAATAATTCTGTTCTCTCTAGAAGTCGACAATCTGTTGCTAGGTCACATATTTTCAATTCAATTCATTTTATTTTGTATAGCCCAAAATTTAAAATGACAAATTTGCCTCAGAGGGCTTTACAGTCTGTACACATGCAACATCCTCTGTCCCGAAACCCTCACATCGGCACAGGAACAACTCCCCAAAAAGTGAAAAAACCCTTCAATGGGGAAAAAAGGGAAGAAACCTTAGGGAGAACGTCAGAGGAGGGCTCCCTCTCCCGGGATGGACAGACTACAATGGATGTCATGTCTACAGAATCCGCAATGTAAAAGATGTACAATACATTCAATTCCTACAACAGAAATGATTCAAGTAATTGCAAGTAGCAGATCAAGTGTACAGCAGGACCACTGCAGGGACAACCACCATCCATATTTTGACACCTTTGACTGATTTATTCAATATCAACATTTTAATAAGTGACATAAATAATATGAACAATTCATATTAATCATGACCTTTATTGAAAATGTTAGCCAGCCAGGCTTAGGTTGCTAAAAGAACAAATGAGCAGTCTATAAAAGTGATCTCTAAGAGACAGCGTTATTCCACCAGCAGTAAGTCAGCCTTCAAACCTGTTTATGGGAACACTGGTACAAAATAGGTATTCTTCCCATCGGGCATCTGAAAAGCATGTATCCCTTTACTAAGTCTACACTGCTCCTGTGAAAGGGGTCAGTAGCAGAATCCTAAAAGGAAGCAGCTACATAGAATTAGTTCGAGTATTTACACATGTATGGAAGTAAATCATTGTCATCGGGTTTTGAAAGAAAAAGGTGATTTTTAGCACTGAATATTTATGCATTGAAATTATGTATCTGAATGTTTCTGAATGTCAAAATACTGCAAAAAACTCAAACGGAAAAAATTCAACTGCAAAAAATTCAACAGCAAAAAATTCAACCACAACATCCGGGACCTCAAGGAAGAGCAATCGATTCTAGATTCAAGATCAGGAGCGTGCGTCAAGCTAAAGGAGCGAGCACCCAAAACACCTTGGGCTTCGGATTGTAGCCATGTCCAATAATAACGGGGCTTTAACTCTTCTTTATGCCATCAGTGTGGCAACGTATGAAGAAATACATAAAAGAACTAGGGCTGTCAAATGATTAAAAATTTTAATCAAATTAATCAGAATTTTCAGTGGATTAATCATGATTAATCACACCTGAATCCTAACCATTTTTTCTTTCTGAAATGCATACTAAAGATAAATAACAGGACACAGATACATAATTATCATTATTATCATCATTATTATTTTTTACATAAATACATGTTATTGATATTTGATTTTTTAATTCATTTCAGAAAATAATCAAAGCAATGTTATTTGATAAGTCACAGACTGATTTCCCTGCATGGCTCTAGAAGGGTCTCGAGCCTCTGCAGTTTATCCCACTCTGCTGTGAGTTTGTGCTCCTGATGGTTCAGGGCTGCGATGACCAGACATGACCAGACATGTCAACCCTCCCGATGTTTCAAAGCCCCTCCCGAAAATCTCCCGGACCGACCTTTCTCCCGATTTTCACCCGAACAACAATATTGCTGCACCACCCGTCACTGGGCGCGCCGTTTCAGACCGAACAATAATAAAGGTTACACCTTGAAGTCGAGCGCGGCGATTAGAACGACTGGCGCTGCAAAGAAATCCGCTACCACCCCCCATTTCAGTGTGAAATATTCCCATACCTGGGAGGATTTAGATCGCATTGGCTTCCCTTCCTCCGCATGTTTCAGAACAGTATTACGGGTCTCTCCGATGGTCCTCTACCTCAGCGCTGCTCTTAGCCAAGCTCTGCTGGGCGGAGCTTTTTTTCTCTGTTTTGCTGCGCGAGAACGGGGAGGGGGGGGGGGGGGTGCGGGTCTCTGGCGCAAACGACTTGCTGAACCTGACGTCCTGACATATGCCTGCAGGTGGCAGTAATGTGTTGTATAGGATGAAGTGCATTCCCTAGAGGAAGAGGCACTATACTGACCTGAATAATTTGTCACACTGCGCATGCGTGAAATGCGTCAAAAAAATTGACGTAATTAACAACAAACAGCTGATTAACGCCGTTAACGCGCTATTTTTGACAGCCCTAAAAAGAACATATAATGTTCACCCTGAACTAAAACATTTTCTTGCCACTGATGATGTACAATTTTATCACTATACAAATCAGCAGACCACCCTACAAGCCCGGTTGGCCGACGGTGTATCGCAGCCGCCTCATGACATAATGTTATCTTGCTCGACAGGGTTCAAATCCAGGTTGTGGCGATGTAGTGCTCACTTATCCACTCGTTATCGCTGCAATCAATATCTGATGCATTTTGAACAATTTCAGCAATATGTTTGCGAAAGTGTGACGACAAAAGTGACGGAGGCAGACAACATATGCCGCTGTCGGGGGAAAACAAACAAACACGCACGCGTAGCCAAACCAGTAGTTCAAAAACCAGTAGGCACGTAACACCATCACTGAAAAAAAGGTTCTCAAATCACAAAGACTGATGCCAAGTCTGGTATTTTCTGGTACGCAATACTGGTATTTTGTATTTAAAATGTTGGAATTTTTTTGTCATAGTCCGGCCGCATAGCCTAAACTGTGAACGCCATTATGTGTCAGAAATTATTATGGTATTATGACATTCACATTAAGAAGATTAAGCATAATGTGTAACACAGTGCACGAGATGATTAGACCTCCGTCAATTAGGTTATCATGAGCACCCAAGCTCACAATCTCCGTCTTCCTATCGCTAGCTACTCAACTGATAAATTAACTTGCCTAGCGCTAGCTTGGCCTAGCACTAGCATAGCACTAGCCTAGACAGCGTGCAACATAGTTCCCTATCAGGGAACTCGAGCTGCGTAAAGACGCTATGGGAACGCCCCTGTGTGACCGCGTCTTGAAGCACTGAAAATTAACCAATGGCGAGCTGGGACGCCGGACCAGGGCGCTACAAAGGGACCCGAAGGGCAGGACCATTCATCTCTGTGCCTTCATCTAGTGCGTGTGAAGTTTTCCACTTAGATAGAAATGGCTGAGCGGTTTTGTCCAGTGTGTTCCCCCTAGCACCCGATTATTACGGGCAGAGACTCACACGATCTGTGTGTTGTCTGCTTAGGCTTGGAGCACGGCCAGCTAGCCCTTGAGGCGGCGAGTGAGCAGCAGCCGTCTGCTCCCCGTAGACTGCAGGATCGGTTTTTACCTTCCCGCAGAGTGCCTCCACGCTGGTGCCTGCCATTCTTCCCAGACGTCCACACTGAGGTGTCGGCGTCCTGGAGTAGGCCAGTGTCTGCTCGCGTGTACAACCCGCGTACGGCATTGTACTCGTCTTTAGCTGAGGCTAAGCGACATGGCTACGGAATGATGCCGGCCGCGGAGGGGGCTCTGGCGAGCCATGTTTCCCCCGCGGACGTGTCGTTGAGGACACCGGTACTGCCCACCAAGCCTTCGAGGACTACCTCGGTTCTGGTGGGCAGGGTTTACTCTGCGGCGGGGCAAGCGGCGTGCTGCCTGCACGCGATGGCGCTTATCCAAGCGTATCAGGCAGAGCTGCTGGCCGACGTGGCCGAGGGGACGGAGCTAACGCTGGAGGCAATGAGTGAGCTGAGGCACACAGCTGACCTCGCGTTACGAGCCACCAAAGAGACGCCGAAGTCCGTCGGCCGCTCCATGGCAGCCATGGTGGCTACGGAGCGGCACCTTTGGCTGAGCCACTCCGCACTGCAGGAGAAGGACAAGTCCTTCCTCCTGGATGCCCCTCTCTCCCCCACTACCCTCTTCGGAGGTGCCATTGGGGATGTGGCGGATAAACTCCGCGCCGAGAGGTGGCAGGCGGAGGCGCTCGATTCTTTCGTTCCCCGACGACGCCACGTCCGCAGGGCCGCTCGAAGGCGGCCCCGGCCGTCGACGAGCTCTTACCACCTGGTGCAGCAGGAGAGCGCGCACCCCCCGTCATGGCCGGGCCGCAGCACTGCACGCTCGGACAAGGTTCTCTCGTGGCCGGACTGGTCTGAGGACCGCCGCCGCGGAGAGGACTTTGTCCAATAGAGAGTGACCCCCACCGGAGGTGGTAGGGTGCCACCGCACTCTCCGGGAGTCGGTCAGTTGTTCCCGCCGCCGCTTCGGGGCACGACCGGGTCCAGCGAGCGTGAGCCCGAGGGCCGCTCGCCCCCTCTAAGGAGGCCCTCTAAGGAGCCCTTGAGAAACTTTTTTTGGTGAGTGGCGAGCCCTCCCCAACGTATCTCAATGGGTCCTGCACACAATCGATGTTGGCCACGCCATCCAGTTTAGGTGGCGGCCGCCTCGATTTCGGGGCGTACTACCTACGGTGGTAGACCCCCAGAAGGCTCTGGTGGTGGAACAAGAAGTACAGACCCTGCTGCGGAAGGGAGCCGTAGAACGAGTTCTCCCCCCAGACAGAGAGTCAGGCTATTATAGCCGGTACTTCATCGTTCCAAAGAAGGATGGGTGTTTGCGTCCGATTCTGGATCTCCGCCCTTTGAACCGCGCTGTTGCGAGGTTGAGCTTCAAAATGCTCACTCTCAAACAGATCGCGGCACAAATCAGGTCCGAGGACTGGTTTGTCACGGTGGATCTCCATGGGAATATTACTCTCCATGGGAATATTACTCTGGAAGTCCCGGGTCTCCATGGGAATATTACTTTCATATTCCCATCCTCCCTCAACACAGGAAGTTCCTGAGGTTCGCTTTTGGGGATAAAGCTTACCAATATAAGGTCCTTCCTTTTGGCCTAGCCCTCTCGCCCCGTAGAGCAGAGCAACCGGGGGGAAAGCGTACAAGCGCATGCTTTTTGGCCATGCCTGTCCCAAAGCATCTAAGCCGAAAGGGGCGGGGTGCGTGAGGGAGAACCACCGAGGACAATGAGTTGTCTCTGTGGAGGCAAATAGGTCCACATCGGCGCGGCCGAAGTGACCACACGGGCACTCCACCGCCTCTGGGTGGAGTCTCCAGTCCCCGGCCTCGGCCCCTGCCTCGACAGGGTGTCTGGATGATCGCACCCCAGCGCGTGAGGGAAGCGTCTGTGGTGAGGATGACCCGGCGACAGATCGCCCCTAAAACGGGCCCTTGGGCTAGAAGCCGAGGGTGCCTCCATATGACCAAGGCCCTCAGGCAGCGCCGGCTGACTTGATCAGGCGGTGCTGGTTCCCCCTTGGGGAGAATCCCATGGTCTTGCGCCACCACTGCAACGGTCTCAAGTGTAACAGGCCGCGGGGGATCATGACGCGGTCACGCAGGGGCGTTCCCATAGCGTCTTTACGCAGTGTCTCGTTCCCTTACATACGTAACCGATTTTGTGTAAATTAAATAACTATCTGTGCTGAGGTAACAGAGCCGGGGAACTCTGAAAAGCTCCAGAGGAATCTATCCCACTTCCACATGTGACATAACTGGATGCCCATAGTGGGCTGAGTCTGAAGTTAACTCTTCAATTGGATTCTTGGATATTTAGTAGCAATTGATTGATTAGGTTTTGTTCTTATACAAGCATACAGTACAGATTCTCTACTTAAAGGTGATTTTCCTGCTGCCAGGGGGAGTGTGCTTCTATTTAAACATTCTAATATGTAAATCTTTTGCAGCAACAGGGACAGTGTGGAATGAGAATGATCCGTGATCTCTGGTGCATACTATCACACCAGTATGTGTGCTGAGTGTGGGAGCCAAATGGATACAAAGGATTCCCTCAAGGTAACAATCTGGAGTTATTAACTGGCCTTGCTGTTTTTGCATGACCTCAGAGGCCTCTGGGGAGAGCATACATATCCAATAATAGCGTAGATGTTAACAGGGAAAGAGAACCATTGCTGGCAAAGTTCTCACAATGGTTTAGTTAGCCATTGGCCTTGAATGCTTTAACTATGGGTAACCTTCTACAGATCGTCATGCTGTCAACTGCCATAATAAAATGAATTGATAACAAACCAGTCTTGTGCTTGAATTCATTCATGTATTTTTCACAGGAATATTAAAATGATGTCAGTTTCTCCAAACTAAAGCATTCGGTTTTACTTTGACATACATTTTACCTCAGCGGGGGAAAGAAGTACTCAGATACTTTACTCAAGTGTGATACCACACTGTTAAATAAAACACTCCATGATAAGTAAAGGTAATGGATTGTTTTATACGTAAAAGTAGGTATGGGAACGCAAGTATTCAGCAAAACATACTTGAGCAATCAAAAGTCAACTTGTGCGATTAACAGAAGAAGCTCCCTGTGAGTGTAACTAGATGGGATACTACCACGTATTGGTATTACTGATGCATTGACATGTAAGCAGCATATTGGTCAAGGTGAACTGGCAGGCTGGTTGGATGCCTTTATGGGGCGCCGTTTGTAAAATGTTGCACGTTCTAAATCCTGCGCAGTTTTCGTATATTTAGCGTTATCATATGAATAAAAAAAGCAGGACAATATTCACATGTCACTTTTTCAAAAATTTAGAGACAAAATCATGTAAATACATGATTTCCAAGTACAATGTTTGGCAGTAACACAAAGTTGGTAAATAATAAATGTAAATGCTAAATCTAAATGTAAATGTTAAATATAAATCTAAATGTTAAATGTTATATATAAATGTTAAATCTAAATCTAAATGTTAAACATAAATCTAAATGTTAAATCTAAATCTAATTGTTAAATCTAAATCTAAATGTTAAATATATATTTAAATGTTAAATGTTATATATAAATGTTAAATCTAAATGTTGAATCTAAATGTAAATTTTAAATGTAAATCTAAATGTTAAATCTGAATCTAAATGTTAAATCTAAATGTAAATGTTAAATCTAAATGTAAATCTGAATGTTGAGTTTAAAGGTCAGACATGACGACTGACAATTACAATATTTACGGTAATTCATGCAGCAAGCCAAGATGGCTGCCGTATGAATTAGCTCTTGCTATAGAGCAGGGGTACCGCGCACCGCGGCTGTTTCCCACCCCGTCGATCGGACCATCTCGAACGGCTGCAGATGGTCCGATCGACGGGGGCCGGACCGTCCGTTAAACGGGGCGGGGGGAACGATCGCGGCCGCGTTTGGCGATGGTCCGTTAAACGGGGCGGGGGGGAACAATCACGGCCGCGTTTGGCGATGCTAGGCGATGGTCCGTTAAACGGGGCGGGGGTGAACAATCGCGGCCGCGTTTGGCGATGCTCAGCGATGGTCCGTCAAACGGGGGGGGGGGAACAATCGCGGATGGTCCCGTCAAACGGGCCATTGCTGAGCATCCGCGTCCGCCAAACGTGGCCGTTTCCCACCCCCGATCGTCCGATCAATGGGGGTGAGAAACGGCCACGAATGCTCCGATTTACGGAGGCTCGCGCTACTCCCATCGGGGGTGAGAAACGGCCACGAATGCTCCGATCTACAGAGGCTCGCGCTACCCCCATCGGGGGTGAGAAACGGCCACGAATGCTCCGATCTACGAAGGCTCGCGCTACCCTCTTTTACAGGACGGCCGCGATCGTTCCCCCCGCCCCGTTTAACGGACCATCGCCGAGCATCGCCAAACGCGGCCGCGATTGTCCCCCCGGCCCCGTTTAACGGACCATCGCTGAGCATCACCAAACGCGGCCACGATTGTTCCCCCCCCGCGATTGATATTTATGCAATTAAAATGCGATTAATTTCGATTAATTAATTACAAAGCCTCTAATTAATTAGATTAATATCTTTAATCGAGTCCCGGCCCTAATTTTTTACTGAAGTACTTATATGTACCTAGTTTTATTCCACCACTGGAGTCACTTAAATACCTTCCAAATACAGGTCAAGCTGTTTTGTGTTTTACCACAGAATTCCATTTCATTTGATGTTGTCATCTGATCTTATCTGAGACATTGACCAACAATATCACTAAACATGTTAGAGTTAGCAGCCAAGGACATCATGGATCCATGGGAGGAAAGTCACAGGGCCATTAAAAGGAATCAATCATAACATGTTTAGTGATATTTTTGGTCAATGTCTCAGATAAGATCAGTTTGGACATCAGGAGTCAGTTACGTATAACGTCTGTCTCATTAATACATTTAAGATAACATGAGATAATCCTTTATTAATGCTGCAGCAGGGGAATTCATTCATGGAGTAGTTTACTTCACTTCCCAAGTATGCTTGTGATTGTCGGCCATGTCCCTGATTGTTTCCTCCTGTGTCCAATCACCGGTCCCTCCACGTGTTTTTAGGCACGTGTCCCTTGTCTCGTCTGTTTTACCTCCAGTTGGTCCTCCCAGGTTTCCTTTGTTTCTCCTGCTCGATTTCAGGCTCTCTTTATTAAAGTCATGACTTCCAAACCCTGCTTCTGTGTTTGGGTCGTACTTCTCTTTAAAATGGGACACCCACCACTGCCGTCAGCAAATAGAAACATAAGAATACAAGGGTACAGAAATCTATTTTGTGAATTTATTGCCAAGACATACAACCAACACACACTAAAGAAAGGAAATCAAACTCCCTTTTCTTCACTTTGTGACATGTGTAAGATGACCTAGATGTCCATAAACCTTTCTTTCTTTCTTTCACACAAAACGTTTGTCAATATGTTGTATCCATGGCTGACCAGCAGATGGAAAGACCTTCTCTTGTAAGTGTAGTGTAGGGGGTGTCTCTACTCAGAACAGAACCTTGGGCGCCAGACAGACAAATAACCCTTGTTATTCGCTGTCAATTTATACGTTTATCGTCTGGTAAAGATCAAAATATTGTACCCCCCCCCCCCTACAAAAGTGTAAATTCATCACATACAAAAACAAGGAAGCTCATCTAGTTAGGGGAAACGGTTGTATTCAAACAGAAAAATATATCCCAATCAAAACACAGAAAACAAAGAATCACAGTATTTTAACACTGGAGTCTCGGGGTAGGCGTCCGGAAAGAGAGAATGTTCAGGTCCAGTGTGTGTATGGGTGTGGGTGTGTGCGCTTAGCTTGGGGGAGTCAGGAGAGGAGTTCAGCCTGGCTTCTCAGTCCTGATCGACCACGGCTCTGTAGCCCAGTGTTTTTCAACTGGTCTGCCTCCGGGAGGCAGACCCCGCCTTCTTTATTTGTTAGGTCAGTTGGGAGAAACAAATCAGCAGCTTTGGTCTGCTACAATGTTTTAACCTACAGGGTCCAGGAATAGAAAGCTCTAGCATGGCTCACATGGAACAAGAAAGAAACATCAATTACTTTCACTTTCACAAAAGAGGTCAAGACTGCTAAATAACTGATTAATTCATTAAAAAAATAGGAATAGGATTTCCTTCTCAAAACAATATGTAACCAGTGACACACATAACACTGGATAGTTTGATGATTCAGGCTTTGCTTTGTCGTCTCTGTCTCAACAAACTCAAAACATGGCCACCATCAAAATAAGTCAATTCAATTCATTTTATTTTGTATAAAGCCCCAAATCGCAAATTTGCCTCAGAGGGCTTTACAGTCTGTGCACATGCAACATCCTTTGTCCCCAAACCCTCACATCGGCACAGGAAAAACTCCCCCAAAAATGAAAAAACCTTTCCATGAGGAAAAAGGGAAGAAACCTTAGTGAGAACGTCAGAGGAAGGATCCCTCTCCCGGGATGGACAGACTGCAATGGATGTCATGTCTACAGAATAAAGAATGTAAAAGACGTACAATACATTTAATTCCTCTAACAGAAATGATACAAGTAGTTGCAAGTAGCAGAACAAGTGTACAGCAGAACCACCGCAGGGACAACCACCATCAGATAGAACCACCATCCGATACAACCAATGTCAGAAAGAACCACCATCAGATAGAACCACCATCAGATAGAACCACCATCCACAGAAGCTTCTGTGGGGAGGGAAAGCACAAAGACTTTAGGAAAGAAGCAAAGCCGTTAAAGTTGGTTTATGATGACAGTAATAGTAATTTGATTCATATTTAAAATAATAAGAACATTGATTTTAGCAGCAGGGTCCAGATAGAACCATGATCCATGGAAACCTTTGAGTAATAGAGCATTGCAAACAATTTGTTGTAATTTAATGATTACTTTTTATTGAACATTGTGAACATGTTTTGAACAAACTAGCTTTACCAACACTTTAGTGTGTTGACTGAGAGTCTGAACAAACATTTACAGAGTAAAGTGCATTGCTATGGTTAGCTTGAAGGCTACGTAGCTATTAAACGGTGCACATTGGTCAACATGCAAAAGTCACTCTGTATTCAGTTCAATGTTTCTGTGTCTCTGTGTCTCGACCAGATATAACCATCATCAGATGTACTTCTACTTTGGACTTTATTGGAATAGAGGATGGCCCAACCAGCTGTGAGCTTTACTGTCTGAGCCTGATGGGAACTTTTGGAGAAGCCGAAAGAATCAGAAGCCATCTTTTGCCACTTATGTTCCCTCTCAGGGAACTCAAGCTGCGTAAAGACGCTGTGGGAACGCTCATGCGTGACCGCGTCATGAAGCACGTGTAAAATTTAACCAATGGCGAGCTGGTACGTCATAAGCGGGGACGCCGGACCAGGGCGCTATAAAGTGACCCGAAGGGCAGGACCATTCATCTCTGTGCCTTCATCTAGTGCGTGTGAAGTTTTTCCACCTGGTAATGGCTGAGCAGTATTGTCCAATGTGTCTCCGCCTTGCACCCGTTTTATTACGGGCAGTGACTCAGACGACACGCCTGTGTTGTCTGCCTAGGCGTGGAGCACGCTCAGCTAGCCCTTGAGGGGGCTAGTTGTGCAGATTGTGTGTGGCAATCCCGTCTTCCCGTCGAGCTCTCTTCACCGAGGAGCAGCTCGATGAGGCGTGCTCCCCGCGGCTCCGGTCCAGCTCGTGCCGAGGCAGAGCGCCGGATGTCTTCAGGTGGTGATCACAAATGGATCTCGCGGAGGATTCCGGGACGGCTGGGGCCTTTCCCTGGCCCTTCACCGCGGGATCCAGGCGCTCGTTTCCGGCGTCGGAGGCATGCTCCGCGGCTTCCTCCACCTCGGACGAGACGCCGCTCCCACGTTCTCCCGGCTCCGAGGAGCTGGACGTGGTGAGCGTAGAGGCAGCGGAGGCTGACGCCGAGGCGACTCATTCCCCCGCTTCCGCCGAAAGAAAAGAAAAGAAGATCTGCTGGAGGTCCTCACCGAGCCGCTGACAAGTCCCATATCAGCTGGCCGGCAGGTAAACAACAGCCTGCCGGCAGCAGTGCAGGTGGCTTTCTACCTGCATACGATGGTGCTACCTCGTAAGAGCCCGTCGACGCCACGTCCGCGGGGCCGGGGGCCATCGTTCTCATCACCTGGCGCAGCTGGAGAGCGTCGCGCTGCAGGCACCCCCCCGTCGAGCTGGGCCGTAGCGCGACGCGCTCAGGCGGGTCCCTCTCGCGGCCGGACTGGTCTCAGTACGGCCGCCGCGAAGAAGGCTTCGCCCTGACGCCTTAAGGGGTCAGGGCCCGGAGAGTATCCCCACCGGAGGGGCTAGGGTGTCACTGCATTTTTTCAGTGCTCCCTTCTCCCCGGTACTCTCTGGGAGTCGGTCCGTTGTCCCCGCCGCTGCTTCGGGGCACGACCGGGTCCAGCAAGCGCGAGCCCGAGGGCCGTTCGCCCCCTCCGAGGAGGGTTCCGGCGCTACTACACTAGCGCTTCCCTGCCAGTACGCCGTTACTAAGCACTGTGTCTGTAGACCCGAGACGTCCAGAGACCCCGAGGGGCCGGTGCACCCTCAGAGACTTAATGGGAGAGTGGCGAGCCCGCCCCAATGTATCTCAATGGTTCTCCAGGACGCTTATTTTCCATCCTCCCATGACAGGAAGTTCCTGAGGTTCGCTTTTAGGGATAAAGCTTACCAATATTGGGCTCTTCCATTCGGCCTAGCCCTCTCACCCCGTACCAAATGCGTGGACGCTGCTCTGGCACCATTGCGTCTCCAGGGCATCCGCATTTTGAACTACATAGACGACGGTTGATTCTAGCGCAACATAGAGGTGTTGTGCTTGCCCACATTAATCGTCTGGGGGCTGAGACTCAATGCCAGGAAAAGCGTGCTGTCCCCGGTGCATAGGACCACCTTTCTGGGCGTTGTTTGGGATTCGACCACGATGCGGGCACATCCGTCTCCCGCTCGAGTACTTTCGATCCTCTCCGCAGTCAAGCAGGACAAGCTAGGCCAGCCACTCACTGTGAAACAGTTTTGGAGACTGTTAGGTCTCCTGGCAGCAGCATCCTACGTGATCCTTTGCGTTACACTTGAGACCGTTGCAGTGGTGGCCCAGGGCCAAGGGGTTCTCCCCGTGGGGAAACCAGCGCCGTCTGATCAAGGACACTCGCCGTTGCCTGCGGCCTCTGGCCATATGGGGGGCAGACGCTCCCTCGAGAAAGGGGCCGAGGCCCGGGGACTGGACTCCACCCCGAGGGGGACCCGCCTCCTACGAGCCGGTCTCTCGACCGAAGTCGTGGAGACCATCCGCCACTCCAGAGCCCCCGCCACGAGGAAGGCGTACGGCGGTAGATGGAAGCTGCTTTGCCACTTGGTATGGGCAACGACAGCTGGACCCAGTTAACTGCCCAGTCGGTTCAGTACTGGAGTTCCTGCAGGAGCGTTTGCCACAGGTTTATTCCCGTCCACCATCAAAGTATATGTGACGGCCCTGTCGGCAGCCCATACCCCACTAGACGGGCGTTCTCTGGGGAGACACCCGCTGGCATCCCGCTTCCTTCGTGGCACCCTGAGGCTAAGGCCAGCGGCCAGCACTAGAGTCCCGTGGGACTTGGCCATCGTAATAGAGGGTTTCTCCGGTGCTCCCTTCGAGCCCATGGCGGAGGTTGCAGTGAAGTATGTGGCTCTTAAGACCCTCTTCCTGCTCGCTATTTCTTCCCTCAAGAGAGTTGGAGATATGCAAGCCCTCTCGGTGGCCCCATCGTGCTTGGAATTTGCACCCGGTATGGTGAAGGCGTTCTTCTCCCTTCCCCCGGCTACATTTCTAAGGTCCCGTCCGCTACGGTCGGGCTGATTGTGCTGCAGGCTTTCTGTGCTCCCCCGTCCTGAGAAGAGAAAAGCGTCGGACGAGACGAAGCTTAACCTCCTCTGCCCATTCAGAGCCCTAGACCTGTACGTCCGCAGGACCTCCCTGTGTAGGCTCTTCGAACAGCTGTTCGTGTGTTTCGGGCCTCCCAAACACTGGCGGCCCGGTAATTAAGCAGAGGATGAGCAAGTGGGTGGTTTAGGCCATAACACTTGCTTATGAATCGGGCCGGCCAGCCCACACCTTGGCTGTCCGGGCCCATTCTACTAGGGGTATGGCGGCTTCTAAAGCCCTGTTGTCGGGAAGAGTATTGCTACACGACGTTTGCATGGCAGCAGGCTGGTCCTCTCTCCACACGTTCGTGAGGTTTTATCACCTTGGCCTTAACGCTACACCTGGAGCACAGGTGCTCGTCTGAGTGTGCGTTTTTAAAACTTCACACCAAGGTCACTTGCTCATATGGTGAGTGGGTATAGGGTTCCCACAGCGTCTTTACGCAGCTCGAGTTCCCTGAGAGGGAACGTCTCTCGGTTACGTATGTAACCTTCGTTCCCTGAAGGTTTGTGGTTCAAATCGCCGTGTGCCATGTCGCAGTCTCTCTGAGCAAGACACCTAACCCCTAATTGCTCCCCAGGCAGGGTCATTGTTTAAATGCGTGTGCACGTCGTTGGTATATGTTCCTGGTCCCTGACGACTTTTGGGGGGATTTATTAAAGAACACTTTTTGCCTGAAAGTCTGCATTTGAGTGCTGCCTCTACGTGCACCAGCCACCCGTGACAATATATGCCTTTTTGGTTTTATTTTATAGGTTCTGAATTGCAAGTTACTTTCCAATTATGATTATATGTGTAAAGTAGTTTGTAATTGTGTAGTTATTTGTGTGCATCACTGTTTTAATGTCCCAGTGCTGTCTTTTTTAATGGCATCTAAATCAGTGTTTCTCCACTGGTGGGTCGGGTCGCGGAGCAAAGTGAGTTCAAATTATGAAAAATCTTTAGAATTGCACTTTGGTTGATTTAAAACAACAAGGTTTAACAATTTCCCCACTGCTGTCAGCAGATACCAGACTATCCTAACATTGACCTGACAGTTAATGATTTACATGATAACCTTTAAGCAGCCTCCACTGAAGGCTTGGATAAAGGGAACCCAAGTGAGATCTACTCGGCAATCAATAAAAAGTAAATCTAAGTTGAATAACTTTTGTGGAATTTTATGTTTTTGTTTTTTTCAAGAAATAAAGGCTGAGCATACACTCCATTAAGTCTTTATGTTGCGGACGATGAAAGAGGAAACAAAGGCAAACATTTAATGTTCCTTTCCTAATCTGACAGTGTGGTTATTCACCTGTAGTTTTACAACAAGAGTCTAGTTATGCCAGTAGCTCTGAGGCTGCGCTGAAGCCTAATGTTACAGATCAAGCACTTGTTCTTGCAACATGGAAATTATATCAGAAAAGCCTTTCAGTTGAAGAGTCCATCAGGACCACATGATCTGCAAAAAGGACAGACTCCGACTTAATGCCGAGCACCCAAACACAGCTCTTGCTTTGGCCGTACGGGGATTGGATGGCCCCAAGTAAGGACCCCCTCACCCCGTACTCCCGCAGCACCTCCCACATTTTCTCTCGGAGGACCCGGTCGCCTTCTCCAGGTCCACAAAACTCATGCAGACTGGATGAGCATACTCCCAAGCCCCTTCCAAGATTCGTGAAAGAGTAAAGAGCTGGTCCGTTGTTCCAGGACGAAAACCGCATTGTTCCTATTCAATCCTTGGTTCGACAATCAGACTATCGAAAGTCTTTCTCCATAGTTACCCCGAACTCCTCCCACACTCGCTGCTTTGTCTCCATCACGGCAGAGGCTGCTGCCCTTTGAGCCTGTCGGTTCACTGCCTCCGGATATCATAACCCGGAAGGCCTCCTTCAGTCGAACGGCTTCCCTGACCACCGGTGTCCACCTAGGGGTTCGAGGGAAAATAATTTTTCAGTGTTGGTCTACCGAAAAATGTTTCAAGACATGGCAAATTTTCTGGAAAAGTGATTAAAAATCTAAAAATCGCTTTGGCGATGGCAAAGGGCATGGGTTAACGCGGGTTGTCTATCGCATGTGATGTTACAGCCTGCCTTTTGTGCCTAGGAGGGCACAGGTGTAACAGTCTGTGTCAACGCAAACTGTTCCACCAGAACGGAAGCTTCCTACAAGGTGGTAGCTTTCTGTACAGCGAGGGAGACCAAAGTGCTCTCTGGAACAGTTCCTAAATTCTTCCAGCAATGTCAGTTCCCGGAGCAAACTAAAATCTGTAGCTTTGCTGGCTAGGCACCATTTATCAAGAGCATACCCTTTTCTCTTTTTTTTCTTCAGGCTCCGGTACTAGTTCATAAATCCTAAGTATTGCATTTCTCACCTTATCATACCAAAGACTTTCTTTAAAAAAAAGGGTTGCACATGCCTCTTGTGCCTTACCAACTAACTTGCATTGCAGTAGTAGAGGCCACACCTCCTCAGGCCAATGCAGGGCAGGAGGAATTCCCCGAAATAGAGGGAATTCTAGTTCTTCTTTAAATGCCCTGTCCTTTGCCTTAAGTTCAAGACGAGCTAAACATTCTTTTAGACGAGCACCTCCATAAGATCTAGGAGTCAATCGACGATGGTTCAAATCGTGACATTGATAAAGGTGGTTTTCCCTCAAGCAGTCTAGCAGCCCTGCATGGAGTCCCTGAAGCAGCAGCCTCAGTGTCCTCTGCTGGGATCGGTTGCTCTGAACCTGTTAGGAGAAACACTTTTTTCCGTAGTCTGGTCAGAACATCAGCCTTTCACTCTTTTATAATCAACGACTTGGATTCCATAGAGTGCAGCAATTGCACATAGGGCATCTTTCCTACAGCTGTCAAGTAGGGTTGCTCACTAAATGTTACACACTAAACACAGCCATATCCCGGACAAGCCCCCACTTATGTAACAGCCTGCCTATCGTGCCTAGAGGTGCACAGGCGTAACACACAAATGTAGAAGAAGGTAACCTTGGCAAAGGTGGAACGATGGAGATAAAGCGTGAGCAAGGTTTGAACAGTAACAGTAAATATAATTTATATTTAACGACTTAACACCAAATTCGACAACTGAAATGGAAGAAAAAGGCATCAGGGTCTCAAAGGCCAAAGCAAGAAAACAAAAACCCCATCCTAGCTAGAAAATAGTCTTTCTGGCCTACCGTATGAAATGGAAAAACAATACTGACCTCCCTGTCTATCCACAAAACAGGAGGAAAAATAGAAACAGAAATGGCAGAGAAGCCTTACACGCGTCCCACAAAATAGTAGTCTGCACTCAGACACTATACACAGAAGGTCTGCTTGTTCTCAGGAAGAAGGGACCACGAAGATAAGAGCACCGAAAGCACTGGGTCAGGGAGCCTTTATCTAGCCATCTAATTACCGGAATCACCTGAGATACAATTACCTAATAATATGGGACAAGACAAACTGGGACAGTTCAAGTCTTTTAATGGTTACACCATCCCAGCACTTGCAAACTATAGCTTTGTTCGTTCAATGAAACATTTGGAAGGGTCAATTATGCTCTACCCAATTTGGCTTCTTGTCACGGTTTGGGTCCTCTTCCTGTCTTATTTTTTAGTTTCATGTCTCTGGTGTCCCTGGGTTAGCTTCACTTCCTGCCTTGTCCTGTGATTGTCTGATTGTGTCCAATCACCTGCACCTCCCTCGTGTATTTAAGCCCTGTGTGTCTGATGTCATTGTCTACGTTACCTGCGGTGGTTTGTGCACGTCTGCCTGTTTTGGACTTATTAAAAACACTTATTTGAAAGTCCTGCATTTGAGTCCTCCCTTCCGGTACCTGCAGCGCCCGTTGTGACACTTCTGATCGGCTAAGGAAGCTATCGATCATTTCATGCAAATCTCAAAATTCAAAGATTCTTTTTTCCGTTGTATTGATTGCCCTCATTATAATAAGTAATATATAAAGTGATTTGACACATCAGAACACCCATAGGTTCCCTTTTATTCTCAAAAAGAATTGTCCGGATAGACAAAGTAGTTACACTTTTTATCATGGGTATGCCATTTTTGGAGCAGAACCAAAAACACCCTCAGGGAGCAACGACCTGCAGCCACTCGACTGCCTGAAGCCAGTTCGTATCTGTATCTACTATAGGAGGAGGGGACGAAGAATATCTATTCAAAAGTAAAGTCAAATTTACTATTTTTCTACTTCAATTACGTGCACTACAGAAGGAGGACTTGCAGACAGACGATGACCGCCTGGGTTGCGATATCGGGCATTTTAATCGTCCTTTTTCAAGTGAGATTTCCTAACGTTTTTTTATGAATAACACACCTCTTCCAACTGTTTCTGTTGTTCTTTTGTGTGATTTAGAGAATGAAAGAAACTTACTTTCCTTTCTTGTGTACATCTCGTTCAACACGAGGGGTTATTAAAAAACTATTTCTGACTATACATTCTGCGGTTCGGCATTGAGCAGTTTTTTGTGTTTTATTTCAGTAATGTGAATTTGTAGTAGTAACCACTTGCCAAAAACTGCACTTGCCAATGCTCTGCAGAGTTCAGGTGTTGGGCCTGTTGATAACGCTCATGAATTACGAACGGCATAAGTAATGATACCGATCAGGTAATTCAGTCTTACAAATGCTTTATGCTTATGATGTTGGCAGAATGAATTCCAATCTAATGTGTTTCGATGGTAGAAAAGTCATCTTTAGATGGGATTGCTTACAAAGACATTTCTTTTTTGTTCACATTTCCTTTAACAATTTTGCTGATCATTTGGGCAAATCGTTGCTTTTTCGGATGTTATCTTTCTATGGATGAGTTCATAGGGGTTTCGATCCTAGAACAGGTTTGAAAATAAACTGCCTTTTTACTTCAGACTGCCAAATATACTGATTCAAGCTTTCAAATGTAAATTTGCTAATACATCTCTGTTTTGCATTCAGGTATCACATCCAGGCTGAAAAGGTTACTCTGTAGCCTTCTCATAGGACGTTTCCATACATCCTCGTTATGATTAAATAAGGCTGTTTTCCTCTTTTAGGCCTCCGCTTTAGTGCCAACTGAGAAGCCAACATGTGTAGCTGGATTCCAGTCGGATATGTTGATTTACCAGGTGGTCAGGAAGCACCTGAGGACGGGCACGAGACTAGGAAAAGGTAGGTTCAATCTAATCACTCTCAATTGCAATGCTGACCTGGAGGGAATGACACTAATTTCCAATGTTCAGTATTATGAAATATGGATCACTTTCAGGAACACAAAAGTTCATTTGAGCTATGAAGGCAGACAAAATTAAAGTGACAGACTTATTTCTTGAGCTCTTCTTCGAAAGATTAGCTGCTTGCATAGTTCTCATTCCCAAAAAACCTGAGGTCTCGGGTTGCACTCACTCCGCAACTCCTGTAATGCACTTACCTGCAGGCCCAAACAATGTATACAAGCCAGTTTTACAGGCTTTGTTTTATCCAACAATCACAAAAAGGAGCACTACATCGTACTACATGGCTATACTTCAACTATTTGAATGCAGCAACACTTTAATTAAAATGTGCAAACACAAAATTCAATGTAATTGATCCAGCGGATTAAGACAGTATCAGCTAGGTATCTGTGCATCCCTCTTTGTAAAAGCAGCTGAATAATTAAGTTTAGTTGATATACTTATCAGTGCATTTGAATTGTTGTAAGTTTCTAAGTTTTCTCAAAATGTTCTGCATTTGTAATGTTAATCATTTCCTCTTTCAAATTGCAGTGGGCTTCTCTGACTGCACGGACCGCAGAGCCTTTCCTTTCCACAGCGATGACAGCCATTTCACAGTGCAGGCAGACGGCATGTTGAAGGTCAGACATCAAGAGCCTCAACTGTACAGTGTCTAACTTTTCAATTCAATTCAATTCATTTTATTTTTTATAGCCCAACATCACAAATTACAAATTTGCCTCAGAGGGCTTTACAGTTTGTACAACATCCTCTGTCACGAAACCCTCACATCAGCACAGGAAAAAAAATGAAAAAACCCTTCGATGGGGAAAAAAGGGAAGAAACCTTAGTGAGAACGTCAGAGGAGGGATCCCTCTCCCGGGATGGACAGACTGCAATGGATGTCATGTGTACAGAATCAACAATGTAAAAGATGTACAATACATTCAATTCCTCTAACAGAAATTATACAAATAGTTGCAAGTAGCAGAACAAGTGTACGGCAGGACCACTGCAGGGACAACCACCATCAGGTCGAACTACCATCCACAGAGGCTTCTGTGGGGAGGGAGAGCAGAAAGATGTTGGTCTATGATGACAGTAATATGAATCATATTTAAAGTAATGATGATGGCAGCAGCAGGTGTCAGCAGAGCCATGCCAGGAGTCAGAACCAGCGTCCGCACGAAACTATGATCCACGGAGACCTGCTAGGCGAGAAAGCACAAAGAACTCCCGGGAAGAAGCTGAATTAGTGATGTACATTAATAAAACATGGAGGATTGTGGAAGGAGAGAGTGAGAGTGTGAGTGTGAGAGAGGAGCTCGGTGTGTAATAATTGATTTGTGACAGATTTCTCTTAGCGAGGATGGGAAGATTAGAGATATGTCTGTAGTTAGCCAACACCTCTGAAGAAGGAGTAGGTTTCTTAAGAGGCGGTTTAATTACTCTCACCTTGCTTCTAAAATCCGTCCAATGTTTTGTGATTATCTGAAAATGCATATTCTCTGCTACCGTTCAGCTGGTTCCAAGCAATAACTAAATGCTTTGACTTGATTTAGGTAAAGTATGATCAAATAACTTGTAGACAAGTGACTCCTACGTTTGTTCTTTGGGTCCTCCTGAAATGCAGCACAGATGCTGTTTAAGATCTTCAACACTTTCTTCAGAGGTTTGATGTTGTCATGTGGAGATGCTTTAACTCAAATCTATTAGCAGCTGATGACCTTTGCTGATGGGCATTTCTCCCCTGCTGCCCCCTCTAGGTGAAAAGGCCGACTGATATTCATCGCCATCGGGAATTCACTATCCATTCCTGGGACTCACAAGGTCACAGAATAAGTGTTCCTGTCCGGGTAGTGCACCATGGGCATCGCCACGGGAAACACCACCATACAGTTGAGCGTCACCATGGAGAACGCAAACACCACAACCATCCGCACCACCACACCACAGAGGTACACAACGGCATGTGCCACATGCACCAAATTGGTGTTTTATCAAGGCTCTGGAACTATTGACATTATGAGAGGCAGCTTTGCCAGTGAAAAGGCTCATGCAGAGACCAGTTTTTCCTATGGAACACTGCCCCTCTGTGGCTGTGTATGAATGGCCCAGGCTTACTGGATTCATTCTGTTAGCATCTGTCTCTTTCGTGGCAATGCTGTGGTACAAACATTAGGAGTGTGGTTACAATTGGCCAAATGTATGTTTTACTCCAATCTATTGGTTTATGCTTCTTTGCACATTCTCTCCAGCATCCTGTCAGCGATCCATCTAGCACTGCGCTGCTCTGTCTCATTTCGTCACCTGCATCCTCATGAGGACCCAGCCGGTCCACATGGGCTGGTTCCTCCAACAACCGCTTAGACTTAACCAAGCGGTCCCTGAAATGACAGTCTGGCCTACGGGGGGCTTCCTGCTTGCTCATTAGCTTTTTCTCTGCTGCTCCTGATGCCTAGCAACCTGCTGTATAAAAGTCTTGTAACCCGAAAAACTTAATGAAATGCAGATAGAGAAGTTAATCTTATTTCATTTAATTTATGAAGAAAAGGTTCTCCTGCAGCAGAGAAAGTAATCTATAAAACCGTCACAAGCTCGGTCAGATATTATTCCTCTTCAAAAGTGTGAAGCTTAAGGCATTAAACAGTTAACTGCGGGCGGATGCGAGCTACCGTTAACGTCGCAGCGGTATCATGAGCTGCTCGTTGTGTTTTTGCTATTAATGTGTGTTGGTTCATTAATGTACCGCCCTGCCGACTCACCTCTCCTTCCTACATTCTTAAAATAATCATGTAATGCATGCTGAGCCACAAAGGATGAAAGCGATGTGTGCTCCAAATTGCAGACCGGAACACATTTGAAGAAGTCGATGGTACCGTTTAGAACTGTAATGTTAACTGTAGAAAACTACAGGGTTTCAACCATTCACTCGTACCCGGATATGCACACTCACACGTCCTAGACGCAAACTCCCTCAAAGGGTTAAAGGCAGCAGGTCCTCGTCTTAGAGTTGATGTGTTCATGTTGTAGTTCTCCACCTTATCAAAAACCCATCAATGTCTAGGGTCGATCTCACTAACGGGCTACAAATGTCCTTTTTTTTTTCTTCCAGAATGCAACCGATCATCAAGTGCCCGTTTTGCATTTTCCCAAGTCTGTTGAAGGTCTGAGGAGGAGGAAGAGAGACTGGGTTATTCCTCCATTAAGCGTTTCAGAGAATGACAGAGGACCCTACCCCTTAAAAGTAGCTCAAGTAAGAGGAACCTAAACCCCTTTGGATTCGACACTAAACTCTGTTCTGATTAATTGTTTACCTCGGTTTTTTGTTTCCTATTTACAGTACATTTTACATATGGTCTGCATCTCTCCACTCTCTATAGTATAAATATTTAATTAACTTGATTAGTTAATTACCTGCTTTTCTTAAAATGTTAAACTGTTTGGCAATACTGTCACTAATGTAATGGTCAGTGAGCATAGTATGACTCTGGTGTGTTTCTTCCAGATCCGTTCTAGTGAAGATAAAATAAAGAAAATCTTCTACAGCATCACTGGTCCAGGAGCTAGTGAGGATCCTATTGGCCTTTTTGCCATGGACAGAGTCACTGGTAATCTGTATATCACACAACCACTGGATAGAGAAGTGCCAGCAGCTTACATTGTAAGCACCCTCTTATGTTAGTTGACTTGTCTACATCAGGCAAGGAGGCATATGCACACACTTTGTACTCCTTTTCCTTCTGAATGTATTATGTTAGTATCTTCATCAACGTCGACACATGTACCGCAGTCTACTCCAACCTCAAAGTAAAGATTTCCAGAAATTCTGCTTGTCTCTCCCCTCCAGTGTTGCCAACTCCTCAGCAAGGAAAGTCGCTATTTGCTGTCGCTAAATTACATCACCACTAAATTGGCTTAATTGTAATGGACGCTTGGGTTTGGAAAGTCACCAGACTAGTGAGGAAGTTGGCAACACTAATCCCTTTGTGTAGTTTTTGGCATGTAGGGGAGAGCGGGGCATGTTGTCTCACGGGTAAGTTGTCACACTCGTCATAACTCCAACACTAGAGGGGCTATCTCAAAAATCAAATAGCCACTTTGTGTGACTTCTTCTTCTATAGTCAACTTCTAGTTCACATGTGGTCAAGGTCACTCTAATCTGAGGTTAGCACAATTTTCTTATTTTTCTGCTTAAAAGTAAAAAAATTGCACTTTACATTTTATGCAATACAACATTGTTATATATGAATGTTAAAAATAATGATTTTGCACAAAATAGAGGAGACATTTTCGAGTCTTTTGATACCTTAGCTAAAGTAGTATGTTAAGCTAACCTTGAGATGTAGCCAACATTAACACACATGTCAGTTTGGGGCAAGTTGTCTCACTGACTTTGGGGCAAGTCGTCACATGTGACAATTTGCCCCTGTACAAATAAACACATTGAACATTCTCAAAAAAATGTGATATTAGGCTAATTTATTTGTAATTGCTATAATGTTTTTGAAGGAAGGTAGTAAGGAGCAAAGGAACCTAACCCTAAGCCAGCAAAGGAAGAAAACAACGCAAATCAGCAATTCTTACTGACACGCCAGTGAAGCAGCAACTAGAAATAGAAAAGAATAAGGATCACTCTCTCAAAAAGCAGTTCCAAAAGAAAGGGAAGCAACAGGGGCAGTCAAAATCTGGACCTACAAAGAACAAGGCAGATAAAAAAAAAAGAAAAAACCAAGAGTCATCATCAGATGACGAAGAGTGCTTCTGCCTCATCTGTGTTGAGCCATTTTCTAACAGTCGTCCAAAGGAGACCTGGGTGAAATGTGTTAAATGCAACAATTGGGCATGTGCTGATTGTACCTCCGGCCAGGCAATTTATGTGTGCCAGAATTGTGACTCTGAAGATGAGTCTGATTAGTCAGATATAGGGAATCTATTTTGTTCAGAGGTTAGGTTAATCAAGTTATCTCCAGCAAAGTTAAGTGGTGCATTGTTTGGATTTGAATAATTGTTTTTCCAGATTCTCCAGGGACAATAGTTTATGTTTCTAGTTCTGGTTTGAAATAAAATAAAATAAAATAAAAAAAATCTATATTCACAGTTAAGTAGTTGTGCTCATTTTTAGATAATCTATTGTGACAACATACCCCCCCGATGGGGCAAGTTGTCTCAAGTGCACTCTCTCTATTCTACAGTATACAACTCTATAATCAGATAAGATATGAAAATGTTATGAATACAACATATGTGCCCAAGACTTCCTTCTTTCATTTGGTATGACATTTATACCATTGTGTTGTATGGTGCTCAGTAAATGTTAGACAGTGTGAAAAGTGTGACAACATGCCCCGCTCTCCCCTATGTCATGCAATATATCCTCGTCGTCCAATATGTAATACACTTTAATAATAACTCATCCAAAATCGTCACATTTGATCACATCGTAAACACAATCATTAACTAATTTTTAGTCTTTTTAGGTTTTTTAGCATCCTTCGCCCAGGCTGAACCAAACATTATGGATGTCATGTGTAGAGTATTTAATGACTTTAAGATATGAAATGCATTCAATTTATTAGATATTTTAATATAATGCAATAACAAATAACTAATAACACATATTATCAGAGGTGGGATCAAGTCACTGTTAGGCAAGTCACAAGCAAGTCTCAAGTCATTGCCCTCGAGTCCCGAGTCAAGTCGAGTCAAAGACGAAGCAAGTCCCAAGTCGAGTCACAAGTCACAGCCAACAAGTCTCAAGTCGAGTCACAAGTCGTACCATTTTAATTTCGAGTCATTTCGAGTCATTTTATTATAGTGGGGACGGGGAACCCTGGGTGATAGTGCGCTGCCTCACAGACCTAGACTACGAAGGGAAGGGTAATGGTGGATCGACTGTGACTGTGTTATAGTACTGTAACGCTCACCCCAATGCTGCAGCGTAAATAAGGAGGCGATGACTGGCTTGCAACTCCGCTGCATTTATTTATATAAAACAACTCAACTTCGGTCACTGTTGGCCGTCACCACGCCGAACGAACACTTCCGCATACACGGCCCCCCAAAACTCGGGTTGTCTCGCGTAACTACAGCTGGTAACAGAGCATAACGTGAACACATGCAACATCTGCCCAACTGATTAACTAATAACTTTAACTCAGCTCATTTCATTACACTACTTTAAAACGGACGTTGACATAATGTTGGCGAGGATTTCCATCGGAGTCTGAATCCGGGTTCAAAAATCCCGATTTTTGTAACCATGAACGAGCTGTCTCGTTGATACGGTCAAATGGACTGCAGTGATTGGATGTCGTGTAGGCAGCGCGCGCTCTCTGCATACAGGTGGCGCACATTTTTTTGACAGATGCAAATAAACAGAGCGGCGCGGCCGTGTGAAAATGTTATCCCCCAGTTTTCATGGGAAGTAGCAAGTCTTCTCGAGTCAAAAGGCTCGAGTCCAAGTCAAGTCACGAGTCATCGGTATTCAAGTCCAAGTCGAGTTGCAAGTCTTTGTACGTTTTGTCGAGTCGAGTCTCAAGTCATCAAATTCATGACTCGAGTCTGACTCGAGTCCAAGTCACATGACTCGAGTCCACACCTCTGCATATTATAATTTCTGCCGCTCAGCGTGCTTTTCTGCTTCAAAAACGTTGGCAGTCTGCTCAAACTCATCCAGAAGAAACCCCAGTTCCTGGGGGACTGACCCCAATCCTTGCTGATGAAAAAATATATTCGGGTGCCTTTTCACCACCTGTATGGTAATTTGGAGGGAAATCAGTGGCACATGTTTGTTGTGCCACCTTTTTGCATTGGAAACGTATAATGGAGCATCTAAATGGATTATTATTCATCATACAGTTTCATAATGCAAATGTTTGTTCTATTCAGTTTCAAGCACACGCTATGGCAGATGGTGCAAGAACTGCTGAAGCACCTATGGACATTATTGTGAATATAATTGACCAGAATGACAACAAACCATTTTTTGCTCAAAACACCTTCCTGGGAGAAGTTGCTGAGGCCTCACAAATTGGTACGAAGATGTCTGTTAATGTTGTGTTTTTTTTCTTGTCCTTACAAGACCAGATTTAAACTAGTGTTTTACCCAGCTTTCATGTTTGAGACTTGAATCCAGAACCGGCTACAACACTTAAATATTACAGTGGTGTTTCCATTAACAAAAGGGACTTTTTCTTATGTGACCTGTGAACCCACAAAATATTGTGTCTGCTAGGAATGACAATTATATACTTTAACTTTCCTCAGCTCTAAGCATCCTATAGCTGAAGAAATACTCAGACTCTTACAGAAATCTGCACAATAATTGTTCCGTCTCTATTTCATAATAGTTGTAGTCAGAATTTTGAAAGCCTTGCCCGAGCCCCCTTATGAATGCAATGTACTTAATTCTGACATGACTTCTGACCTCCAGGTTTCGAGGTGATTCAGGTTGTGGCCACAGATCTTGACGCGCCAAATAATGACAACTCCAATGTCCGCTATCGTATTTTGAGCCAGGATCCAACTTTGCCTTCAGACCATCTGTTTGTCGTCAACCCGATCACTGGAGTCATCAGAGTCAACGCTCGCGGGCTCAACCGAGAGGTTTGCCTTCTAATAGTCTGTCTCCTGACTGTCTTTCATGTTGTCTCTGGTGCCCACTGAGAACATGGTTTGTTTACGTTGTAAATAGTTCAATAGTAAATGTGTTAGATTGAACCTACTGATTGAGCTCTCACATGGCTGATCATTGGAACTGTCAGGCTATATAGCCGAATGCTGGACGGGTACGGTTGGAAAGATTAAATGATGCAAATCAGGAAATGCACGGATCTGCCGAAGAAATTACTTGATTGGTACTAAATCACATTGGCTATCGTAGGCGGGAAAAAAACAAATAATAAGCAGCAGTAAACATGCTGAAGAAACTGTACGCCTTGTTATTGGAACATTTTCCCAATGGTGCAGTCAATGCCGGGTGATTTCATGTTTGTAAAGCCATCACACGAGCCAGAGCTGAAAGGACTATCATTTAGCTACTTTGCCTTTAATAGATTGTGCTCCAACGGAATTTGTAAAAGGACATAAAAATGTTTATGTCATTGTGTCTCTTCTGACAGAAATACCCAAAGTACACTGTGGTGGTTCAAGCAGCAGACATGAAGGGAGAAGGGTCGACTGGGGATACAAAAGTCATCCTCACGGTCACTGATAGCAACGACAATGCTCCGGTCTTTACTCAGCCTTCAGTAAGTACAACATGATTCGGACTGGCGGTTTATAGATTTACAATTCACTCAACATGGCCCCAAGTGAGATGAGGTACAGTCTTGGTTCAGAAACCGGGACTAGTCAAAGCAGATCTGTCATGTTTTGGGCTTGTTTTAGTTGACCATCTTTGCAGTTCTGTTTTTAACTCTGTCCTTTCTTCCTAGTATGAGGCATCTGTTGAAGAAAATAAAATCGACGCTCATGTCATTACATTGTCAGTCACGGATGGAGATGAGCCTTTTTCCCCCGCCTGGAATGCCAGGTTCACAATTGTCGGTGGTGATCCTGGAGGACTTTTTACTGTGAAAACAACAGAAAGTAACAAACAACAAGGAATCATTTCTACTGCCAAGGTTAGGAAATGAACCAAAAATTCTCAAATAAGCTGCAATTTTAACATTATAAATCATTTTCAGCAACAATATATCAGTTTATTAGATGCCAAGGTGATGGAATCTGAGAGCACAGTGTGTGAATTATTTGCCTGATGAATCGTTCTGTGCTTTTCCTTTCATCCAGCCTCTTGACTTTGAGAGAAGCACCAAGCACACTCTTTTGGTTGCAGTGGAGAATGAGGTTATTTTTGCTACTCCACTGCCCACTGCTACAGCCACAGTGGTGGTGACTGTGCTGGACGTCAATGAGGCTCCAATCTTTAATCCAATAGAGAAGAAAGTGTCAACGCGTGAGGACCTCGTGGCGGGCAGTGATGTCGTGCAGTACACTGCTTCTGACCCAGACACTGCACGCAAACAGAAAGTCATGTAAGATCAAGCTCGAATTGTTATTTTCAACATGAAATCAGACACAGTTATCTCTGGCAAATGGAAAAACAAGCTGAGGTTTATAGATTTACAATTCACTCAACATGGCCCCAAGTGAGATGAGGTACAGTCTTGGCTCAGAAACCGGGACTAGTCAAAATCAGATCTGTCATGTTTTGGGCTTGTTTTAGTTGACCATCTTTGCAGTTCTGCTTTTAACTCTGTCCTTTCTTCCTAGTATGAGGCATCGGTTGCAGTGGAGAATGAGGTTCCTTTTGCTACTCCACTGCCCACTGCCACAGTCACCAGTGGTGGTGATTCTGCTGGATGTCAATGAGGCTCCAATCTTTAATCCAACATAGAAGCAAGTGTCAAGACTTTAAGCAGATCTGTCAGGTTTTAGTTGACCATTTTTCTAATAATTTCTTTCCTGTGCCGATGTGAGGGTTTCGGGACAGAGGATGTTGCATGTGGACTGTAAAGCCCTCTGAGGCAAATTTGTAATTTGCGATTTTGGGATTGCTAACAGTGTTATGGGACCGTCCCATAACACTGTTAGCAATCCAATTTAGAAAGCGTGGTAACGTGTGCATTTTGCTGATGACTAATGAAGCAAAATTATGTTTCCTTTAAAAAAGTGCTTCTTTTGATATGGTTTCCTTTTTTCTGGCTGATATTGTCTCATATGGACCCTCAACATTTTCATTAATAAATAAATAATCAAGTACTCATCAAATAAAATGTTTTTCATTCTTTTCTTCCTCCTACTTAAACTGGTAATAATAATAGTAACCATGATCATAATTGTCAAAACATTATTCAATTAAGAACTTATTTCACTTTGAAATACATGATAGTGTCGTTTTTTTAATGATTGCATTTTTATATTATTGTATATAAAAACAGCAGTGACTAGGGCTCGGCGCTGCAACACCCGAACATCACTTCTGTTCCCGTTACAAGCGACAAAGGTAAATAAATCCAATAAACATTGACACACTGCTAAAAGAGCATCATTAAAACATGAAACGATAAGAAAACCACTGCTTCAAAAATCCGACATACCTGTAAATTTCGCTCTAAACAGGCACCCATCTGCACATGGCGAGTGCTGCACCAATGCCGTGGGAGCCCTACAACAAGCCCCCCTCTAACTCTACTGGGGCAAAAACTTACATTTAAAGGGCACCTGGTCACACCTGTTAGAAATCGCCAATTAAGGTGGTGTGGCCAAACTCTACCCATCACATCTTGATGCACTTATTTATTTGTTGTGTGGTTTGTGGTCAGGAATATTTGTTTTGTTTGTGGGGTAGGAACTATGTTTACGTGGTTAGTTTCGGGGGGGACATGTTTTAGTGTCACAGAGCCAAGAAGTTTGTGAAGGCCGTTTCTCAATACCTAAGACGGCGAGAACGGACTCGCGTTCCCGCGAGAATAGACTAGGGAGTCCTGACTCGCAGGTTCGGGAGAACGGAGAACGGTCATTTCCGCAGTTGGAACAGCAGCTGACTTGATGACGTCACCACGTCAGCTGGTCTTGCTAATACGTTTTTATTTTAGTTTTTGACTTAAACATTTTACTATTCAGTCAGAAAATTACATTACGTTACTTTAAAAAAGTAGTATTTATAAACTTCGACATAAAGTTGTGTTTATTTTCCTCTGTCGTTGTTGCCTGTTGCTGAGGTGAAATGCATTCTGGGATATATGTCTCTCACAAGAACAGACGAGCCTGCTTCGATGCATGCCCGGTAAAATGGGCGGGGCGAGCCACATCCGGGTATTATGACCGTTCTCGGCCAGATGCGGACTTGAGAATTGGAACAGTACTCGGGCTGCGACTGATGACGTTTCACGAGTCCACGAGAACAAAAGTCCACACAAGAACGCATATTGAGAAACGGCCGAAGTCTTAAGTAACGGTAAAATCATTTTAAGGTAGCTCTCGTAGTAGTAGTAGTTCCTGAAATAAAGTCTTCTCATTCCCTCTTGGATGTGTGCAGCCAGTGAGGTACATTTTGTTTAAGGTCTTGTTATATCTGTTCAATACGTTCGGTCGACATGTGTTTTTAGTTCGAGGGTGGATGCCAACGTAGACAAGTGGAATAAATCCATCAGTACGATTCGTGGTTTCGTGTGTTTCCTGGAGGGAGTGATAGACGCTATCTCACTGACTGCGTCAGCCAATCGCTTTACAGAGAAACCGCGAAGAGCGGCTCTCCCATACTCCTGGGCCGGGTTCCTATTCCTTAGCACAGAGCGCGTCGGAAGGAGCAGTCGATGGCTCCATGGCGTCTGTCATCCGCACGCTCTAGGACGCCTGCAGTTGGACACGCAGCTGCCAGAGCACCCGTTGGCGAGTGCTTTCCCGCCCCTGCTACGTTTTCCGTTCCTCCCTCAGACGAATAACTGAGAGAACTGCATGCGTGCTGGAGGGACACCACTGCTCTGTCCCGTCATACATCAGACGGACGAGCCCTGGCATATTGTATTTGTATAAACAAGAAAGAAAGGTGGCAAAGTGCTTGTTTGTGTCGCTGTGGTTTTACTCATGTTATTGCTTGCTTCACTTTCATTTAATCTAAGTATTGATATGTGATTTGGTAATCAGCTACCTAAAGAGAGCCCATGGAACCCCCCAAGGAGACTAGAGGGAACTCGTTTTGACATTTTGTTTATTTTGTTGTGTTGCTGTGTTCATTCTTGGTCTTCTATATTTGATGTTTTACGTTTGCTTGCTAAACAACCTAAGACTTGGTCTAACAAAAAATTGAATGTTATCGGTGATTAAAGAATAGAGTGGAATGTAATGGTAAACTATGTTATAACATAGTCTTATGCTAAAAGAGTGATTACTGTCGGTATTGAAGTGATGTGCAAAGGCAGAAAGATTCAAGATTTCCACATGCAGCTGTGTCTGAAGAAGGGAGGCCAAGTCAACTTAATCCTCCATAATTTATTATTATAGTAGCGGGACGCGTGTGCGTATATGTCCGTATATGCGCACACGCGTCCCAGCGCACATACATCCGCCCCGCCGGCGGAGTGCTTCCGGCCCGCCGCAGTACGGCAAAGTCGAGTGTTGGCACAATCACTTTTATGTCGAGGCGACGGGTGTTGTCGGCAGCTGCTGAATGTAACTAATAAAGTAACTTAATCTAACTTTGTTACTTTAAAAACCAAGTAATCTTTAAAGTAACTAAGTTACTTTTTAAAGGAGTAATCAGTAGTCAGTTATCAGACCCAATGTCCTCCTTTGTGAAGCCACAGCTAATGCAATGTAATGTAATACAATAGCCCTGAATTAAACGTTCACCTCAGTAATGTTTTGTTTCTTCCATCCAATATAAAATAAATATTAGATATACACCTGTCAGTGTAATCCAGTAAAGTTCAGCAGCATTACAAGCTACAGCTGCTCCTCTGCATCTGCTTTAAACTCTACAACAACAACAACTCTGATGTGATCCATGAGATAATTTGTCTGATTATATATATATATATGTATATATATATATATATATATATATATATATATATATATATATATATATATAGTTTTAAGTTTTAAATAAAGATTAAACAAAAGCTTAATAATAGTAACATACTTACAAAATGCTTAACAATACACACAGGAGTTTTACAAAATACAATCAAGCAGTTCATAATAAATAAGATAACATCTGTCAGATATATAAATAAGCCAGCTGGTAAAAGTGAGTTTTTAAAAAGAGATTTAAAAGAGGACATAGAGTCTGCCTGTCTCAACCTGCACGGAAGGGAGTTCCACAGTTTAGGAGCCCTGGCCGCAAAGGCCCGATCATCTTTAGTGACCAATCGAGTGCTTGGGACAGTTAATAAGGCCCCGCCTGAAGATCTCAGGCAGCCCTCTGGGTCATACGGGCTCAAAAGCTCACAGGTAGCAAGTGCAGAGCAGCAAGGACTGGTGTAATGTGGTTGCTTCTCTTTGTATGGGATAAATTATACTTTTAAAATGTTTTCATCTTATTGCTGCACTACGTTGTCGTTATCAAACTGTCTTTTGTCATGCACCAACTGCCAAGTCAATTTCCATGTATGTCTAACATATAATGGCAATAAACATTTCCTGATTCCTGAAAGCCTGGCAGCAGCGTTCTGTATCATTTGTAGCCTCTGAATGTTTCGCCGGCTAATGCCGGAATAGAGTGCATATTAAAACTTATAAGCAAGATTAGCTGATGTGGTGACGTCCTCAAGTCAGCTGCTGTTCCAATGTTCTCCGTTCTCCCATACCCATGAGTCAGGACCCCAAATCTATTCTCGCGGCAGCGCACGTCTATGAGGGGCCGTTTAGCACTTAACTACTGAGACACTCTCACACACACTACTGAGACACTCTCACACACACTATTGAGACACTCTCATACACACTATTGAGACACTCTCACACACACTACTGAGACACTCTCACACACACTATTGAGACACTCTCATTAGAGATTTCTGACGTCGGAACCCAGATCGTCAGAACCCAGATCGTCTAAGCGGTTCGCCAAGAGGCTCCCATTGAGGGTGGGGTACTGTTAGGAACCCGATCTGCATATCTGTTGTTCCCTATCAGGGAACTCGAGCTGTGTAAAGACACTGTGGGAACGCCCCTGCGTGACCGCGTCCTGAAGCACGTGTGAAATCTAACCAATGGCGAGCTGGTACGTCATAGCGGGGACGCCGGACCAGGGCGCTATAAAGGGACCCGAAGGACAGGACCATTCATCTCTGTGCCTTCATCTAGTGCGTGTGAAGTTTTCCACTTAGATATGAATGGCTGAGCGGTTTGTCCAGTGTGTTCCCCCTTGCACCCGATTTATTACGGGCAGAGACTCGCACGACCTGTGCATTGTCTGCTTAGGCATGGAGCACGCCCAGCTAGCCCTTGAGGGGGCTAGCTGTGCAGACTGTGAGCATTTGCCGTGGCAATCTCGCGTCTCTCGTCGAGCTCTCTTCAATGAGGACGGCTCGACGAGGCGTGCTCCCCGAGCCCCGGTTGCCTTCCTGGGGATCACAAATGGATCTTACGGAGGATTCCGGGACGGCTGACGCCTTTTCCTGGCCCTTCACCATGGGATCCAGGCGCTCGTTTCCGGAGGCGGAGGCACGCTCCGCGGCTTCCTCCACCCCGGACGAGACGCCGCTCTCACGTTTTTCCGGCTCCGAGGAGCTGGACGTGGTGAGCGTAGAGGCAGCAGAGGCTGACGCCGAGGCGACTCATTCCCCCACTGCCGCAAAAGAATTGCTGGAGGTCCTCACCCGAGCAGCTGACAGATTATCAGCTGGCCGGCGGGTGAGCAGCAGCCGTCTGCTCCAGGTAGACTGCAGAAGCGGTTTTTACCTTCCCGCAGAGTTCCTCCACGCCGGTGCCTGCCATTCTTCCCAGACGTCCACACTGAGGTGTCGGCGTCCTGGAGTAGGCCAGTGTCTGCTCGCGTGTACAACCCGCATACAGCATTGCCGCATACAGCATTGCCCCGGCCGTCGACGAGCTCTCACCACCTGGTGCAGCAGGAGAGCGTTGCGCTGCGCGCACCCCCCCGTCATGGCCGGGCCGCAGCACGGCACGCTCGGACGAGGTTCTCTCGCGGCCGGACTGGTCTGAGGACCGCCGCCGCGGAGAGGACTTCGTCCAATAGGCCCTGACACCGTAAGGGTCCGGGAGTCGGTCCGTTGTTCCCGCCGCCGCTTCGGGGCACGACCGGGTCCAGCGAGCGTGAGCCCGAGGGCCGCTCGCCCCCTCTAAGGAGGGTGCCGGCTCTACTACATCAGCGCTTCCCTGCCAGTACACTGTTACAGGGCGCGGTGTCTGTAGACCCGGAACTTCCAGAGACCGGCCCCGAGGGGCCGGAGCCCCTGAGAATTTTTTTGGGTGAGTGGCGAGCCCTCCCCAACGTATCTCAATGGGTCCTGCACACAATCAATGTCGGCTACGCCATCCAATTTAGATGGCGGCCGCCTCGATTTCGGGGCGTACTACCCACGGTGGTAGACCCCCAGCAGGCTCTGGTGTTGGAACAAGAAGTACAGACCCTGCTGCAGAAGGGAGCCGTAGAACGGGTTCTCCCCCCAGACAGAGAGTCAGGCTACTATAGCCGGTACTTCATCGTTCCAAAGAAGGATGGTGCGTTGCGTCCGATTCTGGATCTCCGCCGTTTGAACCGCGCTGTTGCGAAAAATGCTTACTCTCAAACAGATCGCGGCACAAATCAGGTCCGACGACACGGTGGATCTCCAGGACGCTTACTTTCATATTCCCATCCTCCCTCGACACAGGAAGTTCCCGAGGTTCGCTTTTGGGGATAAAGCTTACCAATACAAGGTCCTTCCTTTTGGCCTAGCCCTCTCGCCCCGTACGTTCACAAAATGCGTGGATGCAGCTCTGGCGCCATTGCGTCTCCAGGGCATCCGTACTTTGAACTACTTGGACGACTGGTTGATTTTAGCGCCCTCTGAGCGCCTGGCGGCCCAACACCGTGATGTTGTGCTCGCTCATATCAACCGTCTGGGGCTGAGACTCAACACCAGGAAAAGCGTGCTGTCCCCAGCACGTAGGACCACTTTCCTGGGTGTAATTTGGGATTCGACCACGATGCAGGCACACCTGTCTCCCGCTCGGGTAGTTTCGATCCTCTCTGCTGTTCAGCAGCCTAGGCTAGGCCAGCCACTCACTGTGAAACAGTTTCAGAGACTGTTAGGTCTCCTGGCAGCGGCATCTAATGTGATCCCCCGCGGCCTGTTACACTTTAGACCGTTGCAGTGGTGGCTCAAAACCAAGGGATTCTCCCCAAGCGGGAACCAGCACCGCCCGATCAAGGTCACTCGGCGCTGCCTCAGGGCCTTGGTCATATGGAGGCACCCTGGGTTTCTAGGCCAAGGGCCCGTTTTAGGGGCGATCTGTCGCCAGGTCATCCTCGCGACAGACGCTTCCCTCACGGGCTGGGGTGCGATCATGAGTGGTCACTCAGCCTCGGGGCTGTGGCAGCATCATATCCGGTCCTGGCACATAAACCAGCTGGAAATGCTGGCGGTTTTTCAGGCGCTGAAACACTTCCGCCCAGCCCTGACGGACCAACATGTGCTTGTCCGGACAGACAACACATCAGTGGTTTCTTATATCAACCATCAGGGAGGTCTGCGCTCTCGGCCGCTGAACAAGCTAGCCCGCCAGATCCTCCTGTGGTCCGTGGGGGAACACCGCTCGCTAAGAGCGGCTTTTATCCCAGGCGTCTTGAACCAAGGGGCAGACACCCTGTCGAGGCAGGGGCCGAGGCCTGGGGACTGGAGACTCCACCCAGAGGCGGTGGAGTTCCTTTGGGGTCACTTCGGCCGCGCCGATGTGGACCTATTTGCCTCTGCAGAGACAACTCATTGTCCTCGGTGGTTCTCCCTCACGCACCCCGCCCCTCTCGGCTTGGATGCTTTGGGACAGGCATGGCCAAAAAGCATGCGCTTGTACGCTTTCCCCCCGGTTGCTCTGCTCCCAGGGGTTCTGGATAGGGTCCGTCAGGACGGAGTCAGCCTACTGTTAGTAGCCCCGTTCTGGCCGGCCCGAGTATGGTTTGCGGACCTAATATCGCTTCTCGCATCAGGTCGGACCTGCTGTCTCAGGCGTCGGGGTCCATAGTTCACCCCCGCCCGGAGCTTTGGAAGCTATGGGCGTGGCCCTTGAGGGGGCCCGCCCTTTAAGGTCCGGTCTCTCGACTGAGGTCGTAGAGACCACCTCCTACTCCAGAGCCCCGCCACTAGGAGGCCATATGCCGGTAGATGGTGCCACCTGCTGTAGAAACAACTGCGGACCCAGTTAACTGCCCGGGGGTTTCAGTACTGGAGGTCCTGCTATGTTTCAACAGGTCTTCCCGTCTGTCTTTGGGGCATCTCTCTTCCTTTGTGGCACCTGGTCCTCCGTTGAGAGAGAGGGCCTGACGTCGGACCAGGCGTATAACAGAGCCGCAGCAAGTGAATGGTTATTGCCATGACACTTGCTTATGAATCGGCCGGTCAGCCCGCATCTTGGCTGTCCGGGCCCATTCTACTTGGGGTATGGCGGCTGCAGAAGCCCTCCTGTCGGGGACCTTACCCTCGCCTTGAGCACAGGTGCTCTCGTCGAGTGTGCGTTTTTGAAAAACTTCACACCACGGTCACCTGCTCGTATGGTGAGTGGGTATAAATGTTCCCACAGCGTCTTTACGCAGCTCGAGTTCCCTGATAGGGAACGTCTCTCGGTTACGTATGTAACCTTCGTTCCCTGAAGGGAACGAGGGCTGCGTAAAGCGTTCTGCCATACTCCCGGCCTGCCCGTGGCACTCAATTTGGCCTTTCAGAGATGAATGGTCCTGCCCTTCGGGTCCCTTTATAGCGCCCTGGTCCGGCGTCCCCGCTATGACGTACCAGCTTGCCATTGGTTAGATTTCACACGTGCCTTATGACGCGATCACGCAGGGGCGTTCCCGCAGCGTCTTTACGCAGCGTCTCGTTCCCTTCAGGGAACGAAGGTTACGTACGTAACCGAGAGACGTTTTTTGCTCTGTCTGTTTTTTCCATATAGTTTCCACCTCTGTGCCCCACCTTCAGCCCCGCCCCTCTCTTGAGAGCTCAGCTGTGGCTCATTGCAGTGATCACCCCAAAAACGCATGGGGTCCTGCAGAGCCACGTAGTACCACGGAGTACACGGCGGTACGAGACTCTAGATTGTGGTGTCGGACCTCGGGCTTCCACACCAGAACCATGCCCCATCTCGGACTACAAGAAGTCGGTGGAGTTGCCCTCCCGACCCCTGTTGAGCCTGAGGAGCACTTTGTTTTACCTTTTGAAAGATCTGCTTCCTGTTTTTGTTCACCTCCTTGGCACAGCGCAAAATAAAAGTATTGGCTGGACATAGTGCTGTTGTGTGCGTGCTTTTGGGTCCACCGACTACACACTCTAATACGCCTTCCTTCATATGCCTTGAAGTCTGGGCTCGCCCGTCCAAGTCTATAAATATTACCATATTCAAGGGACGGAATGTAATTTTAGGACGTTTTCAGGTCAGAAATTAGGTGTTTAAGCAAAATTACTGCAGTCGGTTTGTCAACATTTAACCATCGTAAAAAATTCCATGGAGGATGTCGGAGATGTGAGGTGTAGTTAACGGGACCACCTGATGCCCCCAGCACCGGGCGGTCAGCCTCATCTCACGCCGCAGACAGCAGCCTGTTCTCGGCCAGACTTCTGTGAAATGCTCCGCTTTGATCCACTTTTCCGTAGCGGTTATACATACGATAGTATAACTAGGATGAGTGTTCATAACTTTTAATCTGAGACTGGTGTTTGTTTGATGTGATAAATCATCATTAAACATGAATCAAAATAATCTCAATGTAAACCTAAATTACAACATGGAAAATGGCACTAACACTCCGTATACGGCTGGAAAGTAGCAGATAATACAGCAATGATATGAAAACAGAAACAACCATCTTGAAACACAGATGAATGTATCCTTAAAAGCAATGAAAGGGTGTTTACGGTTGTTGTCTAAGCTTTAGATGTGCATCTACAATCCAATATGCTGATTCCTTACCAAGTAGGGCATGTCCACAAAGTGGGGGTACTGCTGAAAAACCTCAGCCACGGTTGGCTACTTGCTTGTGATCCAGAGTCTTCAGTTGATGAAGGTTTTGTCCATGCCCATTTTGATGGATGCAATGTTCTCAGGAGATGTTCTCATCCTTTGGTAGAGTTTATCCACTCCTTGGCCCTTTCTCAATACCTAAGACAGCGAGGACGGACTTGTATGAGGGACCGTTTAGGACTTAACTACTGAGACACTCTCACACACACTATTGAGACACTCATGCCATCTCACTAGTGTGCGTGAGAGCATCTATCTATACAACGTGAGAGCATTTCACTATACAATATGAGAGCATCTCACTATACAATGTGAAAGAATCTCAATATACAGTGTGAGAGAATCTCAGTTACACTGGAAGGCATCTCAGTTACACCGGAAGGCGGAAGCAAAGAGTGCTGATTTTGAACAGCGCAATGCGCCAATCATACGCACTTCCTTCATATGCCTTGAAGTCCGGGCTCGCCCGTCCAAGTTTATAAATACTACCATATTCAAGGGGCGGAATGTCAATTATGATTACGCTATGATTACAAAATTGTAGATTTAGAAGTGTGCGGTCTGACAGAGAACAAGTACATAAGCCTGCCAGATGTTTATACCCAAACAGACATACCTGTAACGAAGGACAATGTTCCTCTTGAAAAGGACTTGGAAAGATGGCCGTATCTGCAGAAAGAAGTGCAGCTACCACAGATCGATGCGGGTGTTGAGATGCTAATCGGAATGAATGCTCACTCTGCGACGAAGCCGCGGAAGATAATCAAAGCAAAGACAATGGGCCTTATGCGGTGAAGACGACCCTCGGTTGGGTAGTTAATGGTCCTCTCAAGAAAGGCGACGATTACCACAATTCAAGCCACTACAGTCAAAGGGCTTCAGTCAACAGAATCTCAGTCAGCGGTGTGGACAGCATGCTACTGCAGCAATACAATCACGACTTTCCGGAACAAGCCTGTGAAGAGAAGTCGGAAATATCGCGAGAAGACGTTCAGTTCATGATGTCTGTGACTGAGACAATCAAGAAAGTCAATGGGCACTACAGCATTAGGATGCCTCTCAGAAACAAAAATGTGGTGATGCCAAGCAACAAATGTGTTGCTGAGCATCGAGCATCAAACCTGAAAAGGAAACTCGCCAAAAACTCCAGCTTTCATGACGACTACAAGACCTTCATGTCGGACCTGCTGAACAAAGGCTACGCAGTGGAAGTTCCTGAAGACGAGCGCAACCGCAACGACGGCAGAGTATGGTACATTCCCCATCACGGCGTGGCCCATCCACAAAAGGGAAAGCTGCGGGTTGTTTTCGATTGTGCCGCTTTGTTTCAAGGGAAGTTACTGAACGATAAACTGTTGCAGGGTCCAGACCTAACTAATAGTCTGGTTGGAGTCCTGACGAGGTTTTGACACAAACACATCGCACTCATGAACATCGCACTTTGAAGCGATGTACCATCAAGTAAGAGTCCCCGGAGAGGACTCCGATCTTCTACGATTCCTTTGGTGGCCACAGGGGGATCTGAGCCAGCCTCTGCACAAGTACAAGATGGTGGTCCACCTGTTCGGGTCCAAGTCAAGCCCAGGCTGTGCCACCTACGCCATTATTCCACCTTCAAAATATGTCAATATAATTTTGCCTGCAGTATATAGTATATAGTGTAGCAAGGTAGTCTTCAGTATTTTTTATAGTTACATTTTAGGGGACCCCCCAAGAGTCCTAAGTCATTTCGAACCCTGCCATGGAGTGGACTGGTGCATAGAATCAGATTCCTTCAAGTTCTGGATCCACGTGAAGAACATGCCCATAACAAGACGGGGAATCCTCTCGGTCGTAAGCTCAATATATGACCCCCTTGGATTCCTGTCGCCGTTCATTCTTCTCGCGAAAACCCTTGTCCAGAGTGTCTGTCGAATTAAGCTTACCTGGGACAAAGAGATTCCAAAAGATGTGGCGAACAGGTGGTTCGCTTGGCTGTTCGCCAGCTTTTCTGTCAGGAGGTGTGTCAAGCCTGAGGGATTCGGGCCAGTAACGTCAGCACAACTGCACCATTTTTCCGACGCTAGCGAGAAGGGCTACGGCGTCGTCACTTACCTCCGCATCCAGAACAGCCATGGTCGAGTCCATTGCTCATTTATTCTCGGAAAATCCAGAGTGACGCCACTTAAACCAGTTACAGTCCCACGCCTTGAGCTCACCGCGGCTACCGTTGCGGTGAAAATGGATAAACTCATGAAGTGAGAGCTTTGGATGGACCTCAAAGAGTCCGTGCTATGGACAGATAGCACCACCGTTCTTCGATACATCGACAACGACGGTGCTCGTTTTAAAACCTTCGTGGCAAACAGAGTGTCGATAATCAGAGAGAACACAAGGCCAGCACAGTGGAAGAATGTCAACATGGCTTCTAACTCCGCTGACCACGCTTCAAGAGGAATGAAGGCAGAGCACTTCCTGAAGTGTCGGAGCTGGATTGAAGGTCCTGAATTCCTAGCCAAGAGTGAGTCTCACTGGCCGGTCTTATCAGAGTTCTCAAGAGAGATAAGTGAAGACGACGCTGAGGTGAAGCGTACGGCCAGCGTGAACATCATCAAGACCATCGATTCAAGCACAGACCCTCCATTCAAGCTGACTCACCACTACTCCGACTGGCACAGTCTGAAGAAGGCGGTCCCCTGGATGTTGAGGTTGAAGGAGCTGCTTCGAACTCTGTGCAGAACAAGGAAGACGTTTGAGTCTCAAGCCCAGTCTTCAGAAAGTCAAGATGTGAAAATCAAAACAGTTGAGAATCACATGCAGAAACGAAGACCAACACCTTGGAGAGACCCATAAACAAGTTGTGTCTCCTGCTTGAGATGGAAGAATCTCATGGGCAATGAAGGACATTATTACTTAGACTTTGTTATTTTCTATAATTGTCTTATAGTTTCACCTGAATGTACAGGCTGTTCATGTTGTATTAGACCTAGTAAAGGAGTACAGATGGGGATTTGGATGCAGAACATGTCTATTTAGTTAGTATGTAATTGTCATTCCCATAATGAGCAATTAGGGGCCGGAAATGTTAGTGCCATTTTCCATGTTGAAATTTAGTTTTACATTGAGATTATTTTTATTCATGTTTAATGATGATTTATTACATCATAAGTATAATTACGCTATGATTACATAATTGTATCTATAATTTGCATGTTAATACATGTTAAGTGTACATGCTTTGCTTGATACATAGGAGCTACGCGAGTGAGCGCACCTACTTATGACGTAAGGAACCCGTGCTTTGACGAAGGAAGAAACCCTGTGTAATGTTATACTGAGCAGATTTTTCAGTAAAGCGAACGGAACAAACACGCTGTTTTCTACCGTTGTTCAACTCATAAACACGCATAGACTCGTTCTTTCCGTTTTGGAGCGGTTAAATGAAAGGAAGCAACTGCCGAATGTAAGAAGGGAACTTTAGCCGCTACACAGAGTTTGGTAAAATGTTCCCCGGGAAGGAAGACCTTTTCCTTCGGAAATGGAAAGGACATGTTGTTCCAAAACTACTGAAAGTGGCGACATTTGAAAATGACCCACATGTCTGGTGAGGAGGTTGATGGTTATGTTATGCTAGTTATGTTCCATGCATATTGGATACAGTCAACGTGTTCTTTTTATTTGGTGGTAACTAGGGCCTATGCCATGTTTGATCATAACTGTTATAGTGTGCACACGGATCCAAATGCAACACACAGGACAACTGAGAATTATTTGCTTAATCCACACAGGGGGGGGGTTATTCTCTCCAGCAGGAAAAGCCACAGCTACGCGCGGCGTATTCTCCATTTCTGCATCAGAATTCAGTTGCAAATCTGTGATCGATATCGTGGTCTACTTAAGACAGCTGTGGACGTGCACTGATCCCAGATATGTGCTCCTGGATTGATTTAGCGACTCCTTCTCAGCGCGACTCGGCAAACGTGCAACCGATTAAGCCGCGATAAGCAGGTCATACTAAGTCAAGCGGAGCTTTATCACTTAGCCCCGATTTCTTTATTCTACTTTTGCAGAAAAGTAGACTTTTTTTGTGCAATACCCCCCTGGGGACACAGAAACAAAAACACAAGCAACATGCCAAAACAATAACATGAGGAGAGAGCATGGGGGAAAACAGAGGGAAAAAACACCAGGGGGGTATTGCACAAAAGTAGAATGGCAGCTGATTTAACACACGAGGCTGCAGGATTAATCTTAGCCTGGCTCTTAGCCTGGTCTGGAGCAGGCTAGCTTCAAAGAATAAATCACCATGGTTACTTGGCCGGGTTTAATTCAACCTGCTTTTGTGCAACCAAGTCGGAGCTAAATTCCTCCAGGATAACCTGGATAGCCCGACTTAATCCCTTATTCGGGTTTCGTGCAATAGCCCTCAGGGTTAGACAAAAATCCTCACAATAACAGTGTCTGAGGGATATCCAGGGGGATTCTTCGTAACCCTATTTTAAATAAAATCAGAAAATCAGCCTTATTTAAGTGTGATTTAAAATATGTTTAAAGGTCTAATTCCACCACCACAACCATGTCTCATCTTTTTCTATTGTGATAATTTGGTGATAATTTTAGTGTCTGAGATGGCATCAGTAATCATATATAGTATACCCCATTACTTTTTTTGTTCTGCTTAGAGTTACTTTGCTTCAGAACCCTTCAGATGCTCACACACCATTGGCCTCTTACTGTCTCTGGGAGGGCTAAGGGATGGGCCAAATGCAGTGTGAAATTGGCCCTTTCGTACATCTAGACAGACATTTGTGTACTATGATATAAATAAACTCACTATTTGATATATTTGTGCTTTCCCAGACTGGAACAAGCCTTCTAGAGGGATCTCCTGAGGAAACAGTGGGAGTCCACCAGCCCAAGCTTGTGAGTTTAGGGCACCCCAGAACTACAGCTCAGTATGTGATCGGTGCAAAGAAGGACAATGTCAGCATCCCCCTTCAAGACGAAAGTTTGACTGGCGCCATTGACAAGATGTTTAAACTTTTCTGGGTTTGCAACATGGCGTATCCTGCCCAACTCAAATCCGTCTATAGTTTCTTTGAGTGTTTATGACATGCCCATCTCATGTGGGAAGAGATCAAAAGTTGTTGAACTTATTGAAAGCTCCAGGTAGTGTACCATCATGTACAGTTGTTGCAAGAAATACAAGGGTGCAACAAATGCAAGAAATAAAATAAGCAGGACACTTATTAGACATCTTAGGCAAGTTCGTGGAATTTCAGATGGACAGGATTATACAATTGTGGGTAGTCCCACTGTCAAAGAATTTACCATAATGTTAATTCTTCCAGACATCTCAACAGGGAACACACTCAGAACAAATGGATACTCCATAAACAGATTTGGAAACTTCAATGGATTGTCATGTTTCAGACCATGAGGCTGCAGCTTCATTTGTTGCCAAAATGTACTGTGCATCAAATTCCACCCTTTTTGGAGAGATTATAAGCCTGGTTCCCAATTGTTGAAAAAGAAAGGGTAATTCAGTTTTCTTAGGATTTTAACTGTGAAATATTTGTATTCATATGTGGTGGAGCGGAATGATGATTAGGAAATGATCAGTGTAAAGCATATAGCAGACATCACACCACTAGACTTGCTGTCATCTTTCAGTGGAAACTAACTCCATGTGAATCCTAGATATCAAATTCATTGTTTAAATTTGCACTACTTAAGTGCAAGACATATTCCAAAACCCACAACTTGTAACACTAAAATTTGCATGCTGTTAGTGATCCTGCAGATTTACGACAGTTGGCCTGATCTTCCCTGCAGCTATCCTTTTCGGATTAGCAAACTGTTACTGAACTACCTGGAAGTATTCACATTTGGGTTCAGGTTCTGTAACTTAATGCTTGTCTATAAAATGTCATTTAAAAGGTCATTTGTGGTAAACAAATCTGTGAACATCCGTCCAATTTTTTAATAATAAATGAATGAAATAAAATAATTGTGACCTAAATCTCTTGTTTTTGTTGGTGTTTGTTCTTTGTTTTGTGTTATTTTAACACATCAGTATGTTGAAATATAGAACACACAACATGTGTTAAATTTCTTCTTAATGTTTGAGAGCAACACAGATATATTTATACATTGAAAGGGTTAACACCTTGGTTTTGTTATGCTAAAGGGGGGAGGCAGACAACAAGGTCCCAGACCTGAGGGACAACGCAAGGTGCTTTTTTGAACTGGGGCCGGAGACATTCACACCTTCTCCTGCCTCCACTCAGCTATGCTATGCAAAGACAAATGGGATCAAAGAGCAGAGGTGTTCTGAGATTCTTCTCCTCAGATCGTTGCCACACAGCTGGTGTCGTTAAACTTCCCCAGAATAAAAGTCATGATTAGCTTTATACATTAATCTAATAATACATTATGGCATCATTATATTTTACCATTACAGTTGACATCTGTCACACTCATGACTATTTACCTTGATCGACAATCCAATGAACTTAGAGTATTTATATAGTATTATCAAGTATTTTGAGTATTTTAGCGTTTTTTTACAAGTTACGTTAAATTTCTATCGGCCCTTTCAAATACAAATTACAGTAAGTTAAGTAATTGAAATACATATTTCAAATACATTTAATAGAAATACTGCCCATCTCTGCCTGTATGCAGGTACTGGATGAAGAGAAGCTCAACATGTTTTCAGTAATATTCTGCCATCTCTGCATGAATAAAGTGCAACATAGTTTTGTGTAAATTAAATAACTATCTGTGCTGAGGTAACAGAGCCGGTGAACTCTGAAAAGCTCCAGAGGAATCTATGGATGCCCATAGTGGGCTGAGTCTGAAGTTAACTCTTCAATTGGATTCTTGGATATTTAGTAGCAATTGATTGATTAGGTTTTGTTCTTATACAAGCATACAGTAGAGATTCTTTACTTAAAGGTGATTTTCCTGCTGCCGGGGGGAGTGTGCTTCTATTTAAACATTCTAATATGTAAATCTTTTGCAGCAACAGGGACAGTGTGGAATGAGAATGATCCGTGATCTCTGGTGCATACTGTCACACCAGTATGTGTGCTGAGTGTGGGAGCCATGTGGATACAAAGGAGTCCCTTAAGGTAACAATCTGGAGTTATTAACTGGCCTTGCTGTTTTTGCATGACCTCAGAGGCCTCTGGGGAGAGCATACATATCCAATAATAGCGTAGATGTTAACAGGGAAAGAGAACCATTGCTGGCAAAGTTCTCACAATGGTTTAGTTAGCCATTGGCCTTGAATGCTTTAACTGTGGGTAACCTTCTACAGTACTTCTCTTTAAAATGGGACATCACTGCCGTCAGCAAATACAAACATAAGAATACAAGGGTACAGAAATCTATTTTGTGAATTTATTGCCAAGACATACAACCAACACACACTAAAGAAAGGAAATCAAACTCCCTTTTCTTCACTTTATGACATGTGTAAAGATGACCTAGATGTCCATAAACCTTTCTTTCTTTCTTTCACACAAAACGTTTGTCAATCTGTTGTATCCATGGCTGACCAGCAGATGGAGAGACCTTCTCTTGTATGTTTTAACCTACAGGGTCCAGGAATAGAAAGCTCTACCATGGCTCACATGGAACAAGAAAGAAACATCAATTACTTTCACTTTCACAAAAGAAAGCAAGACTGCTGTTAAACACTCATTTATTTAAAAGAAACTAGAAAATTGGGAAATTAGCACGTTGATCGACATGCAAAAGTCTGCTGTGGTAAATAAAAGTAGAAATTATTGAATGTTTATTATTCGTTTGTCAGCTTCAGTTACAGTAGAAATGCTGACGTGGTTGTCATTGTCTTACATATAAGAGTAGCAATCCACATGCTCCTGTAAGCAGGCCTCTGGGGGGAGCTGCTGCCTGCCTTTGCCCGAGAGACGTATTATTTTCTGACTGGCTAGACATTTTGCAACTGTGTCTCTGTGCATTTGAGTGTGACTGTACTTCTATTTGCATTGGAATAGAGGATAGCACAACCAGCTGTGAGCTTTGCTGTCTGAGCCTGACGGAAACTGTTGAGAAGCCGAAAGAGTCAGACATACTATCTAACTTTAACTATCTCATTCTAAATCACTATTGGCGTTTAGGTTTAGAGTCATGTTTAATGCTTGCCCCTCGCTGTTTTTTAAGGTGGAGTTGCTCGTCGTGTTGACTAATGTTAATGACTGTGATTCTGAAGAAGAACCACTCCTACACTCAGAGAGCCATGACAATAGACTGGCGGTTAATCACATGCAGTGAGAATAAAGGCAGGCTCGGGGTAGGGTGCGGTCAGGAGCTTTTAGAGGTAAACAGCAGCCAGGCCTTGTTTATGGCCCGAGGGCAGTCTTCACCTTTTCAGAGGTTAAGTCTATGAAGTTCCATGTATCAGAATCAAGTGTTTGAAGAGTTTAAGAAAAATATTGTAAATGAGTGATATATTTTTTTAGCAATTTGAGTTCATTACAAACGCGATCAGGGTGTTTGGGCACGAGCTAAGCCATCGGAAACTCTGGCCACACACATTTAGAGGAAGAACAACTGATATGCTGAGTCAGCTTCTCACAGTGCTACAGGAGATGCAGCTAATTGCTGGACCTTTTGGGGGTTTAATGTCATCCGTTGTGTGGGGACAAATCTCAGAGATGCATCTGTGCAATAGTCCTGATAAGAGGAAAAGGAAGTTAACATATGTATATTTCTCATACTTGGGCTCCTCAGTTGTTGTTTTTGGGTCATGCTTTGATTAGGGAATATAATGTTTTTCTATACAAAAATAAAAAATAATTTTGAATGGCACTGTACACGAATATGATCAAACAGAATGGGTGTGATTTGACATTTCTATAATTTACAAAAGAGCATATAACAAGACTGGAGTCCAACAATACATTAATGTCCAAACTTTTGGTTTCAACCACAATCCCCTTCTGCCAAGCACTAGCTCCTGGTGAGGGCCCCTCGTTGTTACTTTCAGTTGCATCTGGTTACCCAGTATGTGTTCGTTTGACCCATCTTACCTTCAGGTAAAGCAGTAGGCTATTTAACAAGGTCCTTATGTAAGCCTACTTTCATGTTATACATACGCACTGCCTGACGCAAGGATTGTTATTTATATTTTTTTAAACGGAAACTGAAACGGGAGAATTGTTATGAAAATGGAATATTTGAGGGAGGGCAGAGCATGTGGAACGGAGTCAACATAAACTGTGCTCATGGAAATGAAGTAACATGTCACCCAATGCAACAGTGAGGACAACAATGGACCTCTATGCCTCAGAGGAATACGATACACACAGAATACTTGTTGTTGGAGTCCATTTATCCTTCTTTTTATTGGATTTATTAACATTAAGAGTAGTACGGGTTCCAAGTTACTCCTACTGAGACATACTCTGGTCATTTCATTTCCCGATCGTTGCCCCTTAGTGTTTTGTGAGGTTAGCTGTCAGGTGTAAAAGACCCAGTGAATTTAGCTGCAATCAATTGGAGGATCATCAATGGGATACGGGAGAGAACCAGTTAATCTCCTCATGAAGGACATAATAGGAAAGAATCTTACATTTCAGTGGGCGATGGCATGTGTCACAACATGAGCAAAAGTATGCTCATATTTCTACATTATCTGAGTAGTAAATTGTGAGTCATTTTGACTCCACCACAGCATGACTCTCCAAAGGCATGAAACACACACACACACACACACACACACACACACACACACACACACACACACACACACACACAGCATAAACAGGAAGTTGCATGGGGGAGACTATGAGAGAATCTTTATCTCATCATGACAGTGTGATTGCAAATGTTTCACAACTCAGAAAACCATTTTCCATTTTGCTGTTCATTGTTTGGTACAACTTAGGATTTGTTAAATTATGTTATCATGATGCTCCAAAAAGCAGCCCCTGCAGAAACCTCTGTCCCAAAACCCTCACATTGGCACAGGCAATGGGAAGTTAGTGATGTGCATGAATGAGACATGAATTCATTCCAGAAGGAGAGAGACCCTCATTGTATCCTGGGAACTATAGCAGCATATCTGAGGGCTGGTCCAGGCTACCCTGAGCCAGCCCTAACTATAAGCGATATCAAAGAGGATTGTTTTAAGCTTCCTCTTAAAATGAGGTGACCGTGTCCGCCCCCCGGACTGAAAGTAGAAGCTGGTTCCACAAAAGAGGAGCTTGATAACTGAAGGCTCTGCCTCCGATCCTACTTTGTAAGACTCTGGTAACAACAAACAGAGGTGGAAAGAGTAACAAAATGTTGTACTCAAGTAAAAGTACTGTTACTTAAGTAAAATTTTACTGAAGTACAAGTAAAGTTACCAGTCTAAAAATTTACTCAAGTAAAAGTAAAAAGTAGCTCATTAAAAATCTACTCAGAGTAAAAGTTACTGAGTTACTTTTGTAACAGCGGGGTGGGGTGCGGGATTCTAGTGTAGTTAAAAAAAGACAAGGGAAAATAAATCTCAATCTAGTTGTTTTTAATTGAAGGAAGACCTTTACAAATTAGTGTAATAGCAAAAATAATCAAATAAAAATAAAAGATGATTTTAGTGCAGATCATCCAATAAAACATTTTAAACATTACTACAACCACTAAACATGGCATGAACTGTGGATTCAGTAAAGCAGGGGTGTCAAACTCATTTCAGGTTCGGGCCAGATACTGCCGACTTCGACCGAACGCGGGCCACTGACAACCGGCGCGAACGGCTGACGGGCATTTTTTTTTCTCAGTAACGGATATGATTTCAAATGTAGCGCAGTACAATACTTCAAACAAAAAATACTTAAGTAAAAGTAAAATTACAGATTTTAAAAATTACATTAAAAAGTAGTACACAAAAAACTACTCAATTACAGTAACGCGAGTAAATGTAATTCGTTACTTTCCACCTCTGACAACAAGTAACCCAACATCTCTAGTAAGGTTGTATAGTATGATAAGCTCCTTAAGATAAGATGGTGCCTCACCAGCATGTGCTTTGTAGGTGAGGATAAGTACCTTAAATTCTACAGGGAGCCAGTGCAGAGAAGCTAATACTGGAGTAATGTGATCCCTTTTCTTAGTTGTTACACGTTAATACACGTGCTGCAGCATTCTGAATCAACTGAAGAGGTTTAAGAGATTTACAAGAGCAGCCTGATAACAAAGAAGTAGTCTAGTCATAAAAAATCACATTGTCACTTTGAAACAGGAAGTGCCTATTTATTATAAATTACGTAGGTGAAAAAAGGCTTTCATTGACAATATATATTCACACATCTGTTCATTAATTGTCTGCTAACATGCTCACATTCGGTTGTTTACAGGTTACCACCCTAGCATGTTTACACTACTTTTGATTTTTACCATTATAGATTCTGATAGATAAATATTAATTCTAACAAAGGGCTTGGAGGTAGTTGCCTCTGGCTCTATTTTAGTTTCATCATCTGTGACTTCTTCACATGTATATCTTGGTGTAATTTGAAATAGCTGCTGACCATACAGTCCATGAGTAAGAAAGGAGGCCAGAAGCGTGTGAAAGAGGAACCATTGCAAAATAATGCAACGAAGGCGTATCTTACCCTATTTTACCTGGTGACTTCAGCTTTCCCGTCATGGAACACTTACTCACTTGTCTGAGGTTTAGAAGACACATTTGCATTTCACTCATGAAGCAGAGGCTCATTTCAATCTGCTCCTCTCTTCTATAATGCAGGCAGGTTTTCTAATCTGCCTTAGTTGAGAGGTTAGGCAATAGGTTAGGACGGGAACATGCTGAAACATTATTCAGAAGGAGGGAGAACAGCTCTCGCCCCTCCTCCCCTGTGTGGCTCTTCAGGTGAAACCACACACATTCCAGGAAAAGCCATCATGATTGAGCATGTCCTGCGCCAACACACACACACACAACGGATAATAACCTAAACGCTTGTCTATTGTGGTTTCAGACGCTTCACTTGTAGCTTTTCACTGCAAAGCGAAAGTGGTTTGTGCCTGTAAGTGCATGCCTCATAATCATGTGACTCTGTGTATGTGAAGCTCTCACAAGAAAAGGAATGGCTTTACTGCCATAAAGATTTGATGGGAGCTAAAAGCTTGTAAATGGCCTGATGATGGGCTTTCAACATTAAGTCCAGTGTTACTGAATGATGGAAGTGCTTTGGTGCTGTAGTCAGCAGCGGATATGTAGAAAAACACTGTAGGCTGTTCCCTCTATAGCCAACGTTTAGTTCTAAAGCTTTGCCTTTTTCTTTCATTTAGTTGCTTCAGAATTGCACCATAGTTTCCAATGGTGGTGAGGTATAAAGAAGTATGTGATTTTGAGGTTATTTTGTGCATTATTGTTTGTGTCTCCATAGTCTTTTTTCTTTTTGTCATCTAAATCATTACCGTAGAGACGGAAAACAAAGCTTGGACATGATGTAGCTTGTGAAACACAAATATTCTATCACATACGGTATACTTTATTAATGACTCAGCTTATTTTTTGTTTATTTGTAATCTTATAACATTGCACTTTGTTAACCCTGATTTTCTAAATCCACCAGTTTCCCCACTGCTGTCAGCAGATACCAGATTATCCTAAACATTAACCTGACAGTTAATGATTTACATGATAGCCTTTTAGCAGCCGCCACTGAATAAAACAAGGAGCAAAATGATCTGAGCTGAATAACTTTTTATGTGGAATTATGTAGTGTATTTTTTTCCTCAATACATAAAGGCAGCACAAACACTCCATTAAGTCATAGCAGAGCTTTACTTTTCTCTGCGTGCGAGTAGTGAAATAGTTAACAGCCGATTGCTATGGCGACTGAGAAAATACTATGAAATGGTTAAAATAGCTGTGGAAAACAGTAATTATGCCTAATGTGGAGTTATGTTGTTTTTTTCTTGTTGAAAATCAGGTGGGAAAGAAAAGCAAACATTGAGTATTCTTTCCTAATCGGATGTCAGTTTGGTTACTCATTGATTATGACCTGTAGTTTTACAACAAGACACAAGTCTATAGCTATTCTAGCAGATCTGTGAGGCTGCGCTCACGCCCTTTGATCAAAATGCTAATGCTTGCATGGCAATGTACGCAGTTACAATGTTGTAAAGTAGTGGAACTTGATTGTAGTGCTACTCAGCGGTTACATAAAAACGTAAAAACAGTAGAAGTTGTAGGAAGAGATGAAGAGATTCTGGTCGTGGTTGATTTAAAACCGTAGATTTGCAATGAGGCTTCCACAAATCGCAAATGACATTTTTTTTAATTTTACATTTTGTAAGAAAGGGTAGTCATGTTTTTTATTTGAGCTAAAAAACACATTTATCTGTATGCATATTAGCACAAGACAAAACTGCTGGGCCTGAGGAAAAAGACAAATTTCAATTTTGACATGACAATGGTGCTAGATGAAAACTCTGAATGTCAAAAGTATTTCCAATGAATGCAAAGCAGGACACGTCCGTGTTCTTCCTTTTTGTAATTTACAGTCAGAGTTTTGTTTTCAAAATATTTTATACATAAATAACAATCACATACTTGCTACTTCTTTGGCCATCTCTCCAGCTCCCAACCAAATGCTTTCTCTACTAATTAACCGAGTCAAGTTCATAATGAGTTTGGGAACTTGCATTACATTCCTGTAAGATAGTGGATGTGTGAGTGCCAAGTCATCTGGTCAGAATAAACTTTGTCCTTTTACACATAAATACAGTCAAGGTCAGAGGGTTATTTGTCAAACTTGAAGAAGTGGGATTGGTAGACTGTTACAATTAAATTAATTGCTCAATTAATTATTGAAGCTACAACACAAATCAAGAAGAAACGGATGGATAGCAGAAAGAGACTAAAGACAGTTAGTCTGTTCAGCTCAGTTATTGATGAAGTATGTACATATTGGCAAGGGGTTATTATTGTGAATTTATGCCAAAATAAAGAGACTATAATAAAATGTAGAAAGTCAGAAAGCTGAAAGGAGAAAAATGTGTCCCATTGGTAGAACTCATCAGCCTTTATAAACTTTCCACTCTGAATAACAAACGTCAGGGTTACACAAATCCCTTAACAAGTCCCTTAACAATGCATAAAACGCACAAATAAAACTTTAACAATCAGAAGCGTATTACAGCGTGACTGAATGCATTCTGTGATCCATCTACCCCCCCAACAGTATTGGTAAATTAACTGGATGAACACCTGTGATACATCAATGGTTAAACAGGGTCAGTAATGTCTGCTTTCTCCATTAATTTGGTAAAAACGCCTACATTCTTGGCAGGGACACTCAAGGGCAACTGGTTGCAGATGCAAGGCAAAAGAGTCAGAGGAGTTCGAAGCTTTGTTTGTACAGTGGTTACGTGGGCCCTGTATATAGTCCTAATCTCATTATGTCAGCAATATATTTAGCTTCAAAAGAATCAGAAATGATGAAATAAGTGTGTGACAAAAAGTATCATGAAATCTACATTCGGACTAGAGGAAGAAAAACCTTAGCTGTCGGGGTTGATTCGCTCCTCCCAGGCCTGACTAGTTTGAAGCACCAGTTAACATCACAGCTGGGTTAATGGTTACAAACCCATGCCAATCAGAGGCAGAGTAGTAGTGGGTCTTCAAACAAGACATACTGGGCCCCCATACATTAACAGAACAGATCAGTTAGACACTACCATCTGCAGCTACATAGCTGTCTCCCTTCTCCAATCTTTTTTTAAACTCAACAAACAATGCAATCTGAGGGCCTTCCTTGCACTCCTTACCAATTCCTCCACCGCCCCCTCATTTCATCCGTCTGCTTTTCTCCGGCTCTATTCCACATTGAGACTTTTTACCGGCTAAGTGGTGGCCACTGTAATGGACCAGTCTTTCTTCTTCTGCCCCCACTATTAGGGAGGGTGGATGACTGATGAGGGGAAAAGCAAATGATAACATCTCTTAATTGTTTTTTTAAAAGTCACCCATGTTCATTCACTCTGAAGCAGTGGAGGGTAAGATTATAGGCTTTATTAAAATGTCTGATGGAAGAGACACTTGCAATTATGTTTTAAAAATGAATGGTTTTTACTTTAAAGCTCGGAAAACATCTTTCCGAAAACAATTATGCTGCTCTTTTGGCTAGTACAATTTGGAGTCTCTGTGAAGTATTCATCACACAAACAATCGTTTCAAAAAAAACAAAAAAGCTATTTTATAGAGATGTCGTTTACAGTATGCATTTGAAGAAAATATCCAGGTTATTCATCAGCGCAAAACCGGTTGAAAAGAAACTAAAATGCATAATGTTCCAGATCACAAGTTCTTGCAACATATAATAAATAGAAAAAGGCCTTTTGGTTAAAGAGGAAAATCATTTTAGATTAACCAGTAACAGCGGCTATAACGCTTTAGCAAAATAAACTTACCAAAACCCATGTTGGTAAGACTTTGGCTGTTGAAACACGCAAAAACTCAGGTCTGTTCAAATAAAGTCTTGACTTGAAAACATCTAACCGTAGCGCTATATTTTGTCTCTAAATACAGTTTACTTTAAACTACAGAAGCCATTCAGCTCTTTTACGAGAGGGGCTGTAAGGATTACAGGTACTTGAACTTCTTCTACATCTTATACTAATATTTAGCAATATTCATATTTTCTCTACAATGATTGTCAATGAAGATATTTCTCAAATGTTTTCTCAAATCCTCTTAGAGTTTAAAAAAATGTTAGGCTCTGTAAACCTGATACCGACATCTTTCCCCCATTGCTATTATTACTGCTACTACTACTGCTTACATACCTGCTACCACCAATAGTCCTATTACCACTTCTTATATGTTGTGACGTTTAGTCTCAGCCACACTTTCAAATTTTCTTGCGAAAAGTGTTTCTCAGACTACAAATGATTTTCCACTATGATGTTGCATACTCAAAGTTTTTGTGTATCAGCCCTCTTGAGTGTCCTTCTGAACAGTGGCACTGTGAACACACTTCGATCAAATGCAACAAATCTGTTGTGTGTGTCGTTCCTGTTTTACTATATTTGGTAAGTATCTCATTAATCTCTGTGAAAATGGGAAACCTAAAACTCCTACTGGTTTTCAAAGGGTGGTTTCACAGCCCTCTGCTTGGTGCATAACTTTCCATCGGACATAGCTGGAATCATGATTCCCACAGTCGTTTAAAATTGGATTCTTACATCATGAAAAAAAAGTCAGTACTAGGACATGCTGGCTATTTTATGCTGTTGGTATAAAATAGAGAGTGGGAGGGAGAGATAGAAATAAAGAAAGCAGAAGGGGAGCAAGAAGGTGCTGTATGTGTATATGTATGTGTGCAGAGAGAGAGACAGTAAGTAAGAGGAAATGAGACAGAAATGTGTCGAACGCCCCTCCCTTAGATCACTTGGCTACTGATTAATAGAGCCGTTGCTGTATCATGGTCAACCTGTCCATGAGTAGGAAGTAACAGATACTACCGGTATCTGTCTCCCATAGGTGTGTTGTGCCAGTATGACCATATCAGGAACACGGAAGCCGCGCACCTGTACGCTGACGTCATACGCTTAAAGTACCTGCAGCAACTCGCCCAGCTGAAGGCAGTCAGTATCTATCTACCAGGGAGAGGACAAAGAAGTCACGGCGGGACTTCGCAAAGGAATTACTACTCCAAACATTCGCTGTTTTTCTACTTCTACCGTTGCGCGCCACGCAGAAGGACGACGTGCAGACAGATGGGTTCGCGGTCTGGGGCCCGGCTCGCGGTTTGGGGCATTTTAAGCGTCGTTTTTCAGGTGAGATTTCCTGCCATTAATTCTGAATAACACGACTTCTTTCAGGCTTTTCTGTCGTTCTTTTGTGTTTTATATTTCGAGAACGAAAGAAACTTGTCGCGTTGGTTTCCTTACTTGTTAACATCTCCATTAAACACGGTTAGAAAACTATTTCTGACGCTACTTTAGGTTAGGTTCTGCATTTCGCAGTTTCCACTTGACACAAACTGCTGTGCATTAAAGTTGAATTAGTTCGGGTGTTTGGGCTGTTGATAAAACTCTAATGAATTCCGGACGGTATAAGTAATGCTACTGATCAGGTAAGTCCGAAGCGTGTTGGGCTCGCGAAGGCTCTTCCTGCCGGTGGAGGCTCTCGCGGGCCTCGCCCTAGTTTCGTTGATGACGTCGGCAGGTTGAATTTCAAACACGTTTCGATGGTAGAAAAAAACAACTTATCTATTGCTTACAAACAGAATTGATGATTGAAGTGATTACAATTTGTTCACATTTGCTTTAACTATTTTAATGCAAATTCATGCTTTTCAAATGTGAATTGGCTGCTACATCAGTTTTATAATTATGAGTTATTGTCTTTAGAGAAAATAAAAAGGATTAAAAAGTTCTCCCATACTTGTGATGGGAACATTGCCATTAGTGTGAGGTTCTGGATTACACCATCCAGGCTCAAAAGGTTACCCTGTAGCCTACTGATAGGATGTTTCCATACATCCTCGTTATGATTTAAATAAGGCTGTTTTCCTCTTTTAGGCCTCCGCTTTAGTGCCAACTGAGAAGCCAACATGTGTAGCTGGATTCCAGTCGGATATGTTGATTTACCAGGTGGTCAGGAAGCACCTGAGGACGGGCACGAGACTGGGAAAAGGTAGGTTCAATCCAGGAAGCCACTCTCAATTGCTATGCTGACCTGGAGGGAATGGTGCTAATTTCCAATGTTCCAGTATTATGAAATATGGATCACTTTCAGGAACACAAAAGTTCATTTGAGCTATGAAGGCAGACAAAATTAATGTGACAGACTTATTTCTTGAGCTCTTCTTCTAAAGATTAGCTGCTTTCATTGTTCTCATTCCCAAACAACCTGAGGTCTCGGGTTGCACTCACTCCACACCTCCTGTAATGCGCTTACCTGCAGGCCTAAACAATGTCTACAAGCCAGTTTTACAGGCTTTGTTTTATCCAACAATCACAAAAAGGAGCACGACTGCAGCACTGCATGTTTTTCAGGTGATACAATCTCTCCCCAGTTTACCTTTTCCTAACTATTTCAGATTATTGGCCACTCTTTCGTGTTAACTATGTCTAACTGGGACATCTTTGCTCATCTGAGACCAGATTAAACCATGCTTCAGGTTTGCTAGAGATGGAGGCAGAGAATGCCAAAAGTGCTCTTTGGCGAAAGTCCATAATGCTTCTGCCAAATTAAAATGTCTGGTGCTCCCTTATGGCGGTTTGACCGTCAACAAAGCTGGTTTGTTTAATGGTTAAGGCATAATATGCTCCTATAAAAGTGTGATCCAGCCTTACTGAGGCTTGGTGGATGATTGTCTGTAAATTCTAATTTCATTAGAGGTTTGATCCGTACAGATTACGGTTCAACAATGGTCTGTTGCACCACTCTGCCATGATGACATGCATCAATGCGTATTAACATTTCTTAAGTGTATAAAAATCTGGCTTTTATCTAGTATTAAGACTTAATCATTGCTTTTCTAACTCGGTAAAACAAAAGGTTAAAATACATTAATGTATTGATATTTGCCATGGATGTCTTAAAAACTATTCAAATTTACAGTTCAAACTGTTTAATGCAGCAACAAATTGGTCGACAATGAAACAGGAGAAAAAGTTGTAGTATAAAATGTACAAACATAACATCTAATTGATTGCAGAACAGGACATTTAAAGAGTAAAGCTTTAACATCAAGTCTGGCTCTCCGTCCCTGAAATCATTCGTTGGCCTTCTCTCCTTTTGGATGTCTTTAGGACAGAGACAGATACAGTGCAACTGTGGTTTACATGAGTGTTTATTTCTCCCGTTAACCTTAAGTTCATTATGTTGTCTGACAAACTTAGTTTAGCGCCTAAGGTGACTGGATTGAAGTTATTTGGTGTGATTGCATCTCAATTAGCTTTTAAGGTAACTTAAGGTCAGCTGGATGTTTATTTTAATGTACAAATGCTAAGATTTAGCACTTTACATTTGTTACATTACGTTATAGTGTTATAATTTACACCCTGACCTTAAAGAGAGTGAGGGGGGGCTAGCGATCGACGGGGGGGTGCTAGCGGTTTTCCTTGCAACGCCAGTCTCGTCTTTTTCCGTTCTAATTGCCGCTCGACTTCAAGGTGTAACTTTTATTATTGTCCGGTGGAAATCGGGAGAAATTCGGGAGAAACGTCGGTCCGGGAGATTTTCGGGAGGGGCTTTGAAATTCGGGAGTCTCCCGTAAATAGCGGGAGGGTTGACATGTCTGGTCATCGCAGCCCTGGACCATCAGCAGCACAAACTCGTTTTGCCAACGGCAGCAGAGTGGGATAAACTGCAGAGGCTCGAGACCCTTCCAGAGCCATGCAGGGAAATCAGTCTGTAACTTATCAAATAACATTGCTTTGATTATTTTCTGGAATGAATTAAACCAAGTCAAATATCAATAACATGTATTTATGTAAAAAATAATAACGATGATAATAATAATGATAATTATGTATCTGTCCTGTTATTTATGTTTGGTATGCATTTCAGAAAAAAAATGGTTAGGATTCAGGTGTAATTGCAAATAGTGATTAATCCTGATTAATCCACGGAAAATTCTGATTAATTTGATTAACATTTTTAATCATTTGACAGCCCTAGTAAAAATGTTATGTACAATAGAAAAATTATTGCTAATTCTAAAACAAACCTTGCTGCAGTGGATATAATTTCGATTAAATTGCACTTTCTTCTTCTGAGTTTTATATCCCCATTGTTGAAATGCATTTATTGTAAGTAACTTAGGATACATGATATGTAATAACTGAAAATGGGTCAGCAGTAAAATAAAGATCAGTAATAGTGTTTTTTTATAGTTATTACTGGAAACAACGTGGACTAGAGTTGACCAGGTTTTGGCTGTAAAGTAGATGGACCTTCTAACTGTCCCACTGATGGCCTGCTAGACGTAGTAATAACTTTGTAGAATTCTTTGTGTTGGGTGCTGAAGACTTAATTGTTTCTGTTTTCTCTAAATGTTCTGCATTTGTAATGTTAATCATTTCCTCTTTCAAATTGCAGTGGGCTTCTCTGACTGCACGGACCGCAGAGTCTTTCCTTTCCACAGCGATGACAGCCATTTCACAGTGCAGGCAGACGGCATGTTGAAGGTCAGACCTCAAAAGCCTTGACTGAACAGTTTCTGACTCGCCTTGTTTCTAAAATCTATCCAATGTTTTGTGATTATCTGAAAATGCATATTCTCTGCTACCGTTCAGCTAGTTGCAAGCAATATCCAAATGCTTTGACTTGATTTAGTATGATCAAATACCTTGTAGACAAGTGACTCCTAGTTTGTACTTTGGGTCCTCCTGAAATGCAGCCCAGATGCTGTTTAAGATCTTCAACACTTTCTTTAGAGGTTTGATGTTGTCATGTGGAGATGCTTTAACTCAAATCTATTAGCAGCTGATGACCTTTGCTGATGGGCATTTCTCCCCTGCTGCCCCCTCTAGGTAAAAAGGCCGACTGATATTCATCGCCATCGGGAATTCACTATCCATTCCTGGGACTCACAGGGTCAAAGAATAAGTGTTCCTGTCCGGGTAGTGCACCATGGGCATCGCCACGGGAAACACCACCATACAGTTGAGCGTCACCATGGAGAACGCAAACACCACAACCATCCGCACCACCACACCACAGAGGTACACAACGACATGAAGTAAACTTAACTTAAAATAAAATGATTTGTAATATATTTTGAGAATGCCACATGCACCAAATTGGTGTTTTATCAAGGCTCTGGAACTATTGACATTATGAGAGGCAGCTTTGCCAGTGAAAAGGCTCATGCAGAGACCAGTTTTTCCTATGGAACACTGCCCCTCTGTGGCTGTGTATGAATGGCCCAGGCCCACTGGATTCATTCTGTTAGCATCTGTCTCTTTCGTGGCAATGCTGTGGTACAAACATTAGGAGTACAACATCCTGTCAGCGATCCATCTAGCACTGCGCCGCTCTGTCTCATTTCGTCACCTGCATCCTCATGAGGACCCAGCCGGTCCACATGGGCTGGTTCCTCCAACAACCGCTTAGACTTAACAAAGCGGTCCCTGAAATGACAGTCTGGCCTACGGGGGGCTTCCTACTTGCTCATTAGCTTTTTCTCCGCTGCTCCTGATGCCTAGCAACCTGCTGTATAAAAGTCTTGTAACCCGAAAAACTTAATGAAATGCAGATAGAGAAGTTAATCTTATTTCATTTAATTTATGAAGAAAAGCTTCTCCTGCAGCGGAGAAAGTAATCTATAAAACCGTCACAAGCTCTGTCAGATATTATTCCTCTTCAAAAGTGTGAAGCTTAAGGCATTAAACAGTTTACTGCGGGCGGATGTGAGCTACCGTTAACGTCGCAGCGATATCATGAGCTGCTCGTTGTGTTTTTGCTTTTATTGTGTGTTGGTTCATTAATGTACCGCCCTGCCGACTCGCCTCTCCTTCCTACATTCTTAAAATAATCATGTAATGCATGCTGAGCCACAAAGGATGAAAGCGATGTGTGCTCCAAATTGCAGACCGGAACACATTTGAAGAAGTTGATGGTACCCTTTAGAACTGTAATGTTAACTGTAGAAAAGGGTTTTAACCATTCACTCTTACTCGGATATGCACACTCGCACGTCCTAGACGCAAACTCCCTCAAAGGGTTAAAGGCAGCAGGTCCTCGTCTTAGAGTTGATGTGTTCATGTTGTAGTTCTCCACCTTATCAATAACCCATCAATGTCTAGGGTCGGTCTCACTAAGGGGCTACAAATGTCCTTTTTTTTTCTCTTCCAGAATGCAACCGATCATCAAGTGCCCGTTTTGCATTTTCCCAAGTCTGTTGAAGGTCTGAGGAGGAGGAAGAGAGACTGGGTTATTCCTCCATTAAGCGTTGCAGAGAATGACAGAGGACCCTACCCCTTTAAAGTAGCTCAAGTAAGAGGAACCTAAACCCCTTTGGATTCGACACTAAACTCTTCTGATTAATTGTTTACCTCGGTTTTTTGTTTCCCATTTACAGTACATTTTACATATAGTCTGAATCTCTCCACACTCTATAGTTTAAATATTTAATTAACTTGATTAGTTAATTACCTGCTTTTCTTAAAATGTTAAACTGTTTGGCAATACTGTCACTAATGTAATTGTCAGTGAGCATAGTATGACTCTGGTGTGTTTCTTCCAGATCCGTTCTAGTGAAGATAAAATAAAAAAAATCTTCTACAGCATCACTGGTCCAGGAGCTAGTGAGGATCCTATGGGCCTTTTTACCATGGACAGAGTCACTGGTAATCTGTATATCACACAACCACTGGATAGAGAAGTGCAAGCAGCTTACATGGTAAGCACCCTCTTATGTTAGTTGACTTGTCTACATCAGGCCGGGAGGCATATGCACACACTTTGTACTCCTTTTCCTTCTGAATGTATTATGTTGGTATCTTCATCAACGTCGACACATGTACCGCAGTCTACTCCAACCTCAAAGTAAAGATTTCCAGAAATTCTGCTTGTCTCTCCCCTCCAGTGTTGCCAACTCCTCAGCAAAGAAAGTCGCTATTGGCTGTCGCTAAATTACATCACCACTAAATTGGCTTAATTGTGATGGGCGCTTGGGTTTGGAAAGACTAGTGAGGAAGTTGGCAACACTAATCCCTTTGTGTAGTTTTTGGCATGCATGTCATGCAATATATCCTCGTCCAATAAGTAATACACTTTAATAACTCATCCAAAATCGTCACATTTGATTACATCGTAAACACAATCATTAACTAATTTTTAGTCTTAGTTTTTTTTTTAGCATCCTTCGCCCAGGCTGAACCAAACATTATGGATGTCATGTGTAGAGTATTGAATGACTTTAAGATATGAAATGCATTCAATTTATTAGATATTTTAATATAATGCAATAACAAATACCTAATAACACATATTATAATTTCTGCCGCTCAGCGTGCTTTTCTGCTTCAATTCCTAACGTTGGCAGTCTGCTTAAACTCATCCAGAAGAAACCCCAGTTCCTGGGGGACTGACCCCAATCCTTGCGGATGAAAAAATATATTCAGATGCCTTTTCACCACCTGTATGTAGATGAGTAATTTGGAGGGAAATCAGTGGCACGAATGTTTGTTGTGCCACCTTTTTGCATTGGAAACGTATAATGGAGCATCTAAATGGATTATTATTCATCATACAGTTTCATAATGCAAATGTTTGTTCTATTCAGTTTCAAGCACACGCTGTGGCAGATGGTGCAGGAACTGCTGAAGCACCTATGGACATTATTGTGAATGTAATTGACCAGAATGACAACAAACCATTTTTTGCTCAAAACACCTTCCTGGGAGAAGTTGCTGAGGCCTCACAAATCGGTACGAAGATGTCTGTTAATGTTGTGTTTTTTTTTTCTTGTCCTTACAGGACCAGATTTAAACTAGTGTTTTACCCAGCTTTCATGTTTGAGACTTGAATCCAGAACCGGCTTCAACACTTAAATATTACAGTGGTGTTTCCATTAACAAAAGGGACTTTTTCTTATGTGACCTGTGAACCCACAAAATATTTTGTCTGCTAGGAATGACAATTATATACTTTAACTTTCCTCAGCTCTAAGGATCCTATAGCTGAAGAAATACTCACTCTTACAGAAATCTGCACAATAATTGTTCCGTCTCTATTTCATAATAGTTGTAGTCAGAATTTTGAAAGCCTTGCCCGAGCCCCCTCATGAATGCAATGTACTTAATTCTGACATGACTTCTGACCTCCAGGTTTCGAGGTGATTCAGGTTGTGGCCACAGATCTTGATGCGCCAAATAATGACAACTCCGATGTCCGCTATCGTATTTTGAGCCAGGATCCAACTTTGCCTTCAGACCAGCTGTTTGTCGTCAACCCGATCACTGGAGTCATCAGAGTCAACGCTCGCGGGCTCGACCGAGAGGTTTGCCTTCTAATAGTCTGTCTCCTGACTGTCTTTCATGTTGTCTCTGGTGCCCACTGAGAACATGGTTTGTTTATGTTGTAAATAGTTCAATAGTAAATGTGTTAGATTGAACCTACTGATTGAGCTCTCACATGGCTGATCATTGGAACTGTCAGGCTATATAGCCGAATGCTAATCTGGACGAGTACGGTTGGAAAGATTAAATGATGCAAATCAGGAAATGCACGGATCTGCCGAAGAAATTACTTGATTGGTACTAAATCACATTGGCTATCGTAGGCGGGAAAAAACGAAATAATAAGCAGCAGTAAACATGCTGAAGAAACTGTACACCTTGTTATTGGAACATTTTCCCAATGGTGCAGTCAATGCCGGGTGATTTCATGTTTGTAAAGCCATCACACGAGCCAGAGCTGAAAGGACTATCATTTAGCTACTTTGCCTTTAATAGATTGTGCTCCAACGGAATTTGTAAAAGGACATAAAAATGTTTATGTCATTGTGTCTCTTCTGACAGAAATACCCAAAGTACACTCTGGTGGTTCAAGCAGCAGACATGAAGGGAGAAGGGTCGACTGGGGATACAAAAGTCATCCTCACGGTCACTGATAGCAACGACAATGCTCCGGTCTTTACTCAGCCTTCAGTAAGTACAACATGATTCGGACTGGCGGTTTATAGATTTACAATTCACTCAACATGGCCCCAAGTGAGATGAGGTACAGTCTTGGTTCAGAAACCGGGACTAGTCAAAGCAGATCTGTCATGTTTTGGGCTTGTTTTAGTTGACCATCTTTGCAGTTCTGTTTTTAACTCTGTCCTTTCTTCCTAGTATGAGGCATCTGTTGAAGAAAATAAAATCGACGCTCATGTCCTTACATTGTCAGTCACGGATGGAGATGAGCCTTTTTCCCCCGCCTGGAATGCCAGGTTCACAATTGTCGGTGGTGATCCTGGAGGACTTTTTACTGTGAAAACAACAGAAAGTAACAAACAACAAGGAATCATTTCTACTGCCAAGGTGAATGAACCAAGAATTGTCAAATAAGCTGCAATTTTAACATTATAAATGATTTTCTGCAACAATATATCAGTTTATTAGATGCCAAGGTGATGGAATCTGAGAGCACAATGTGTGAATTATTTGCCTGATGAATCGTTCTGTGCTTTTCCTTTCATCCAGCCTCTTGACTTTGAGAGAAGCACCAAGCACACTCTTTTGGTTGCAGTGGAGAATGAGGTTATTTTTGCTACTCCACTGCCCACTGCCACAGCCACAGTGGTGGTGACTGTGCTGGACGTCAATGAGGCTCCAATCTTTAATCCAATAGAGAAGAAAGTGTCAACGCGTGAGGACCTCGTGGCGGGCAGTGATGTCGTGCAGTACACTGCTTCTGACCCAGACACTGCACGCAAACAGAAAGTCATGTAAGATCAAGCTCGAATTGTTATTTTCAACATGGAATCAGACACGGTTATCTCTGGCAAATGGAAAAACAAGCTTTAGGTGTGACTTCTCTAACCTCTGAGGGTGAAAACCAGAAAGCATTCATATCAAACAGCTCAGCTTACTGATGGTGAATATATTTCTAGGATAAAGTGCTTTAATTGATCTTGCATTTCACCAAGTAAAGTGCAGACATCCGTTGGCACATAACTTAAGTTATCATCTAATTTGTTTCGCTCCAGAATATTAAAGTTGTATTATAATAGAATTAAGCTATGATTTTGTTTCTTCAAATGGTTTTCTGTCAACATGAGTAATATCTCAAGCTAAGGAGCTACCTCATGCTCCAACATTTTGCAATCACTAGCTGTAAATCATTCATTGTATGTCTTTGATTTATTTCTGTGACTCCTTCATCAAGCATGATGGTTGTAATTGGCTGGCTCACATGGTATTAATGTTCTGTGATTTTTGTTTTGTGTCCAGGTATAAAATAATCAGAGACCCTGCCGGATGGCTCAATGTGACCAAAGACACTGGCCTGATTAAAGTAAAGAGTGTCATGGATAGAGAGTCCAGCTTTGTAAAGGACGACAAATACACGGTACTCATTGGTGCATATGACAATGGTAAGTACGACGCAAGACTTGTACAAGCTCTGCTGATGTTTTGCACGGCTTTAAGGGCCAGACATGAGCTCTATCTCACTGAGGGTTGAGAATTGAGTGTGTGCGTCTCACCTCACCAGATGATGTCCCAGCCACAGGAACTGGTACTCTGATAATCCAGCTTGAAGATGTCAATGACAATGCACCTGCCATTGAGGAACGTGCAATCAAGGTGTGTCTCCTTTCACAAACTAGTTTAAATGATCTTTTGTGTGTAGAACGTAGATCTGTTAATGTTTTAAGTACTGTACAATTCTGTGTACTGCACCATTGTGACAAAAAGAACTGAGCTGGAAGTTAAAGCTCTTGATCTACTGGTCTTGGACACTTCAAACTGAGGAACGGGACCCTAGTTTGTGTATCTAGCATGAAACAATTAAAGAAAATCTTGTCATGTATTGGTTTGGGAACATTTGTAGGCAGGCCTAACACTGCTGCAGAGGAGGCAAGAAAGGTGGCAAATTCATGGTCCGCATCTTCATTTTAAAGTTGACTCAATATAACCTGCATCACTGAAGATGTTTTTCAGTAAAGAAACCAAAGACAATAATGTACAAACATTGACTGCAGGACCTTTTGTGCTAGTCATGGGTACTTGATGAAAACGGCAAACACGCTGTTGGCAGTAACCTGAGCAAACGTTGACCGGTGTCTAATTGTGTTTCCTCAGTTGTGTCACAAGAACTCGGCTCCTCAGCTGCTGTCTGTCACAGATAAAGACGGACCAGGCTTTGCTGCTCCATACAGCGTCTCACTACACGGCCTGTCAAAGACCAACTGGACTGCTAGGATGAACGAGTCCAGTATGTACACTTGTTTACACATGGTAGTCCACAACTAATCCAGTCAAATAGCCATTGCCAGGAGAAACTCATTTAGATAAAAGTACATATTTCAACTGTTGAGTTGCAAATTGTACTTATTTCAGGTTGTTACAACTGGGCTGGACCTCTAAAGTAAGTTTTTCTCTTTTAGAGACTGGTATCCTCCTGAATTTAGCCACTGTGCTGGACAGTGGAGAGTACACTGTGGTCCTCAGGGTTGCAGACAACCAGGGCCTGGAGCAGGACAGCACTGTCCAGGCCACAGTGTGTGACTGCACTGGTGAAGAAGTGATCTGCAAGGGGCGTGTGGCAGGGGGCACTGACCTGCCTGTAATCCTGGGAATACTGGGAGGTATTCTGTTACTGCTCAGTAAGTATGGTATTATTATATATGGTTTTCCTAATTCCAGGGACTGTAGACACACAGATGTCGTTGTTGTGCTTGGATTACAAATATAGCTGGAACCATTTTTGATATTTCTGTAGCTTAGAGCCATAAACCTGGTCCACTACAGTAACTGTCCTGTGCATGTTGTCTGTGACTCTGCCCCTGGGGCCTGTACCATGATGGTAGTTCAACAAACTCAGGGATCCAGGATTGGTTCAGAATTGACAAAACCAAACCGAAGCAATAAGGCTTTATTGGTACCATGATGCCACTCATCAACTCACTTTGTCAACCCAGGCTTTGATCCTTAAACACTGATTACTCTGCGCGCGTGCACATAAGTCGGCACCGCACAACCAATCACGTTTGATATGGCGAGAGCAATATATCTTTCCGCGGAGGAGCAAGAAATTATTCTTCATAACTATGAAGAATATAAAAATATTTTTCAAGAACGCAGTAACAGTCGCTGCTGCCAAAGCTAGAGAACAATCTTGGAGGAAGGAACATTGATGATAGTGTTAATGCGTAAGTTAAAGAAATAGATTTTATAGGTGATTCATGTAAAATGATTTTAGGCTAAGCAAAAAGGTATTGAATGAAAGTGTTCTTGGCAGCAGATCAAGACAAAATTTAATTCAAAGTGGTGAGTATTTAACACAACCTTTTATTTTGGTGAACATTTTATCACAAACACTTCTTTGCAGCAATTTCATAAAATCCTTCTATGGACATTATCGACAAATGTCCAGGGAACACAATAAAGCTATTTATGTATCCTTGCTTACGAATGGTTCGACAAACAGTGTTCTGTTCAGTGTTCTGTCTTGGCACACTTTGCCAAGAAAACACTGTGCAGTCGCACCATCGGGTCAATACGGACCAAATCTATGAGGAATGTTTCCATCACGTTATTGAAAGTTTGCCACAAAGAATTAAGGAAGTTCAAAAGGGGTCCTTGACCTTTACTAGCAAGGTGCACCTAAAAGGGGCTTGTGAATAAATATACTTTTGTGAACTATGGTCCAGAAATGGTCTATGGTCCATAAATGAGCATAGTAATTCTGCTGACTTACCTGATGCTCTGCCCTTCAGCTTAGATTTCTGTGCTCAGAAGGAAATCGTTGACTTCGTGGGGTGTGTTTTATTGAACTTTGTTTTATTTGTTTAGTGCTGGTGTTGCTGCTGCTGCTTTTCGCCAGACGGCGGCGAGGAGAGCAGAAGGTTCCGCTACTGCAAGACGACGACATCAGAGACAACGTCTACTACTATGATGAAGAAGGAGGCGGGGAGGACGATCAGGTAAGTTAGAACAGCAGAATTTGACTTAAGAGGATCAATCATATGCACCTGTCAGCATTATTATACCAAACAATGTTAAAGAAAACATTAAGTACAGACTATAGATTGGTAATCCTCATTTTTTTAAGGGTTAAATGCTTTAGTTTTAGCAGTTCAGTTAGCATTCTTTAGTAACCCTACTTGTATATAGTTACATTTTCTCAATCTTTAAGGGTTGCAATAATGTCATACCTTATTCTGGGAAACTAATATTTTATTGTCATACCATGAGACTATTTGAACGCAGTTTTGTGTAAACCCCACGTGTTTTCCATCAGGATTATGATCTGGGTGTTCTCCACCGTGGTCTTGACAACCGGCCTGAGGTTTTCAGAAATGACGTAGTTCCAAACTTCATGCCGGCTCCACAGTATCGCCCTCGGCCCGCCAACCCAGAGGAAATTGGTAACTTCATCGATGATGTGAGTAAACGCTGCTTTAATTGTTTTTAAAGGGCATTGTTTGCTGCAAAAGCCTAGAAATTCCAGGCCAATGAGACTCATCAATACTTTTATTGTTCTTTGGGAATTGAATGATTTTTAATCCATTTCAATGTAGTTTGTATCTTGTTGCTTCATATTCTCCTGTATATGAAACCAGTTGTGTAAAGTGAGGCCATGTATTCTGTGAATCTTAGAACCTGAAGGCAGCTGACAATGACCCAACGGCACCCCCCTACGACTCCCTGCTGGTGTTTGACTACGAGGGAGGCGGCTCTGACGCTGGGAGCCTCTCCTCTCTGAACTCATCGAGCAGCGGAGACCAGGACTACAACTGCCTCAATGAATGGGGTCCCCGCTTCAAGAAGCTGGCCGACATGTACGGAGGAGGGGAGGATGATGACATGCTGTAAATTTACTCAGGAGAAAGTAATATAGATGGGTGGATGCCCATTTTCCTAATGATGTTGGCATGAACTGATGACTGCGTTCCAGGGAATGATAATGCAGCAAAGCATCGGTAGGCCCACAGTTTAGTTTTCTTTGTGGTGATTGAGGTTGGTTGTCAGTTCAGTGATGGCAGCAGTTAACAGCCCCTGCTCTGAAGCTTTTTTTGTTTGTTTTGTCTGCCCTGCTTTTAGAGCCCTTATTAGATGTAGTCTAACGTTGATTTATTGTATTAACTCATTGAGACGTTGCGCTACAGCAGTCCAATTATAGATGGTTGCGGTTTCACTGGTAACATTTGTTTTAGCAATGTATGATATTTTTTAATTTTTTTTCATGGTGTTCAGTTTAAGGAAAATCTAGTAGCCATCACCCTCAGAGTTGGAATGAATGCTTCTTAACTAACCTTGATATCAGTTGAGTTCTTAACATTGTAACTTTAATTTCTTTTTGCGAATTACTTGCAAAGGGAATTCTGTTTTTCATTTTTATAAAGTTCTTAGTACAAAAATGGTTTGTAAATGTTTTTGATCAATCTAGTCATTTAGAAAAACAATTGACATTGCAAAACTGTACGTTATAACAGGAGTCACGTCCCAAGTACTCATGGATTTAGCATAATGGACTTGATGCCGAGATAGCAGTTTAATTGATTCTAGTTTATGAGGCCTGTAGCTGCCACAAAAGCCTGGGGTCTCGCGGTTGCTTCCTTAAGTTTTCTATTATGAATCTAGTATGTTCTTTATTGATTACTGAAAGTTTAATCTTAACTGTCCTCTAAGGACCTTTTACATAAAGTGTTTAAAAAGTTTTAAAATGGTGAGATGTCCCTTTTTTTTCCTTTTTTTTTTTAAACCAAAGAGCAACACTTTACAGTGCTACTGTACCTACAACCAACAGTGGATACTTGGCCAGTACACTGCTTTTAAATGTACTTGCTACGATTCCCTTTACATCCATACAGATACAGCTGATTGGGGCCATAACAAAAAGCTCACTTTGCAGTCCAAACCGTTCAGGAATAGCACTTATGGAAGTATGGGACACCATCCAATCACAAGTCAATAGCTCCCTAAAAAGTTATTTAGCTTCAAGGACATAATGTAATGGACTAGTCCCCCAACCCCTGTGGGCCGTTTAGTACCGGGCCGCAATAAAGAATTATTATTTTTGTCTTAACTGTAACTTAAGTTTTCTGAAATGACAGGATAATCTCCTATTTAAGTGCGGTTGTCCCTCCTGACATATTTCCCCAGCATCATCTTTAGTAACTCAGAGTTTTCAATACCACATAAAAATCAAATCCCAACACAAACTTGTGTGTACTGCATTTCAGTGTTGCTGCACATAGCAAAAGCAAAGCACTGTCAACTTCCATGACAATGTTTTAGGTGGAGCTTAAAACGCACTCCCATTAAAATAGTGTCCTTTGGGCCAGCTGGCTGCATTATAATGGACAACAATGTGTATTGTATTTTACTTTGATTTTTCCTCTTTTCTGAGAATTTGAAATCTCCCATTGCTGATAATGTACATATTGTCAAACTATTACGCACAGGGATCCACCTTTTCTAACGCTTGGGTCAGGCCAGGCAGTCGAGACTTTTTAGGCGGTTATTTCTGCAGTGAAACTCATTCACCCAAATGCAGTTATTGGGAAATGCAGACAATAGGAAAGTTAAAAGGTGCAAAATACAAGATTGGGCGCATTCTTAAACAGCGTACATAAATCATACTGTAGATAATTGCAGGTAATGTAGAATACCTACAAATATTGGCAATGAACACTCAAGATAATTTAGAGAATTTAGATTTTTTTTCTTTAACGTTCCATTTGTTGGAAAGTTTAAGGTTATGCTTTACATTCACTTTGACTTTCAACATCCCTACCCATGTATTTTCCGATCAACTTGGTAAATGGGAAGAAAAAAAACTTGCACAATGGCGTTCTTTAGATCAGGCTTTTAATTCGTCAGACTCGCCCAGTCAAATATTCAAATATAAGGGCTCAAATAACAACTGGCTGGCAACTGAATTTCAGTCTACACTTTAGTGAAGTTTGAAAAAAAATGTTAAGCCTGTGCATCCTGAAACAAACGCCAAAGTAAAAATACATTGTAGTAATGTATACCCAGCCAATTACAGTGCACGGGATGTACAGTTGTGCTCGTAAGTTTATACCCTGGCAGAATGTAGGATTTCCAGCCATTTTTCAGAAACTATTAACACTATTCTTTCACTCATGGTTAGTGGTTGGGTGAAACCATTTATTATCGAACAATTGTGTTTACTCTTTTTAAATCATATTGACAACCGAAACCACCCAAGTAACTGATCAAAAATTGACATACCCCAGTTCTTAATATTGTGTGTTACCCCCTTTAACATCAATGACAGCTTGAAGTCTTTTGTGGTAGTTGTGGATGAGGCTCTTTGTTATCAGATGGTAAAGGTGCCCATTCGTCTTGGCAAAAAGCCTCCAGTTCCTGTAAATTCTTGGGCTGTCTTGCATGAACTGCACATTTAAAATCTCCCCAGAGTGGCTCAATGATATTGAGGTCACGAGACTGATGCACCTTTGTTGCTCACACATCCCCAAAACGCCAGCGCTCCACCTCCATGTTTCACAGTAGGAATGGTGTACCTTTCATCATAGGCCTTCTTGACTCCTCTCCAAATGTAACGTTTATGGTTGTGACCAAAAAGTTCAATTTTGGTCTCATCACTCAAATGACTTTGTTCCAGAAGTATTGAGGCTTGTCTCTGTGCTGTTTGAGTACAGGCAAACAGATCCCAGGTACCCAGGTAGCCATTCAAACCCGTTTGTGTTAACTTGTGTGCATGTTATCAGGCCAAAATCACCAGGGTATGTAAACTTTTGATCGGGGTCATTTGGGTAGTTGCTGGTATCATTATGATTCAAAAAGAGTAAACACGGTTGAATGATAATAAATTGCTTCCCCCAAACACTAACCATAAGTGATAGTAGTTTTTGTGTTATCATTCATATTCTCTGAAAAATGGCCAAGAAATCATCATTATGCCAGGGTATGTAAACTTAAGAGCACAACTGTAGCTGCTATTACATGTGATTCACAGTGGGGGTCCATTATCCACTGAATTCTTCTGCTTCCTCTTTGTGATCTCTACTAGATACCTCACATCATGTTCTTCCAAGCAGCTACATAGTGTCCACACAGCACACCTGTCTTGAAGTCTAGAGAGGACATGATAGCTCAAGGTCACTTATGGGGGACCTCAGGCAGCCCAGCACATCCCCCAAAGAGAAGAGCTTCCTGCTCCAAGCTGCCATGGGCTGTTTGGACCCATGGGACTGGTCCACAGCAACATGACCAAGTCAGCTGTCCTGCAGAAGAAAAGAAAATAAGTTCCTCATTTGTACCTCATGGCTTTTTTACTAAACTATTGTTCTTGCATGCCTTTTTTAATTGCACTGACATATTTTGTGTGCTGGTGTTAATTGGTAGTTCTCACCTAATGATGTTGGGTGATTCATTTATAGACACATTTATTAACTCATTTTCTGTATTCATTTATATTGGTTAAAATGATAAATATGCATCTTTCGCGAATTGCACAAAATGTTTACCTTGTGTCTACCATTTAAATCAATTTATTTATTTCTATTTCTCTCCTGTTCCCCATCAGCCGTGGCTGTGTGTGTCTGTGTTTGTATATATGAAATTCACCGGCACAGTTTCGCTAGTCAAACGGATCTTGTCACTCTGTTCCAAGTCAAGGGGCATCTGGCCTCACAACCAACCAAACTAATCCTGAAACTGACAAGTTTGACAAAACCCCAAACCCTCACCTGGTAAGTGGTTGAGTGTGAGAGTCTGTGACGGCTTTAAATGGTGTAAATATGAATGGGGCAACATGTCACGTCATGTCAAGAAATATGATTTACAACTGAGGGTATAATACTTTCTACTCAGGATGTCAATAGAATAAAAAATGAACCAATTAATTGCAAATTTTGAAATGAATGTTGTTACAATGTTGTAATTGAATGTTTATTTTTCTTCTAAAGACTAAATCTTACAAGTAATGAGTAATCACCTTAGACAGCGTGTATTTTAGACACGGATGTTTAATTGTTAATGTTATTTTAAACACCAAACATCACACATTTGATCATCTTGGAGGCAGAATTTCATCGCGTGTTGAACTAGCAACGAGACACTTTCCTGCGGTCCTTGTGCACTTTGTGTCCTTTTTTTACATCTCCATGCTTTCACTAGTTATTCCGTTTTTTAACGTCACATTGCAAGTCAGCATCCAATGGGATTAATGGGTTAATCCTAACCTAATATGCACATTCAACCTCTTGTTTGAATCGTCAGAGGCTACTGGATTCGAGTAAACTCATGTGGAGAAGAGCACGAGCTCCCTTAGCCATTCAGAAGCTTAAACGTGTAGAGCGAAAAATGACGCTCGACAATGACGTTCCTTTGCTGTTCTTTTGCTGACCAGAACTTATCTAAACATATACTTAAACCAGTGAATCAGAAAACATGTCAAGTCTTTGCAAGCTTTGTGAAGGCTGTGCAGCGCAGAACAACTTCCAGTTGAAGAAATGAACTAGGAGCCGTGAAACAGCAAATAAGAGACTTGGGATGTACCCATATTTATTTTCTACCCAAAGAATACATTTGATGTTGTTTGACAAAATATGGTCCTCATCATAAATGACTCTTTTCATAGTCAATAATATTTTAGTTTGAAAGGGTCTCGCTTTGATTCATTTGGTAAGATGTTACACAGTACATCAAAATCTACAGTCACCAATACCTTACCTTCCCTCTGTTTGTATTCCCGTTCTGGACAAGCTCTCCTGAGACATTGGACTTATCCTGAGAGTCCATGCGATACCGGGAAGAAACTGCCTGGTCATTCTGGATTTCCCAGCGGGAGAAACCTTTGTTTTTAGATGTTTTTCTGTTAGTCCTGTATTTCATTTTAGGGAAGGTGTGGGAGCCGCCACCTTTGGCCCCCCAGCTGTGTTCAGCCCACAGGGGGTCAGTCTGGGTGGCTTGGCTGGTGGTTGCCCTCTGCAAGCGCACAGAGATCCTCTGGGCCGACCCAGTCATCAAGGTGATGGACTGAGTGTCCAGAGCTGGACGTGTTGATGTGACAGATGGGAACTCAAATACCTCATCATCATCTAAAGGAGAGAACCCAGAAAATGATAAACACATCAGTTGTTCATCATAGTATGACTGAAGAAGCTCATTTCTAATATTTAAAGCCTTTGTAATGCAATTTGCTTTGAGTTATACATTTATTTCAATTCCATTTGTGTGGCTTTGAATACATGTCTGTAGCTGGAAATAACCTTTACAGGTGGGCATTGCCGGGCTGCTGGGCAGGGAGCTGTGGGTCAGTCTGGCTGGAGAAACATAGTGGATCAGCTTCCTACAGGCAAGGACCAGCAGCTCCCGACATTGTTTATGACAGTTAACACCACAGTCTGCAAAGTAAATTGAGACACATGAGCATGTATTCAGGAGTGTTCTAAGCTCCAAGACAAAGAGAATGATGTTACTTCTCTTACTCTTGATTGCCAAGTGGGCAATCCCAATGTTTTTGGGATCAGGTTTTAAAAATCTGACTTATCACAGCAGTTGCACATAGAGGGTCAGTTCTCCCAAATTGCTTCACCCAACTAATTCTATCTACATAGCTGAATTCCACTAGGGTTCAATGTGTAAATATGCTGAGGTATTTGGCTCAGTAGAAGAGCTGGCCGGCCTTCAATCAAAGAATCAACAGTTAGTTCCTGGGCTCCGTTAGGGCTTGCAAGCAGAGGTGTCAAAAATATTCACATTCATTACTCAAGTAGAAGAAGTATAGATACTAGGGTTTAAAAATACTTTTGTAGAAGTTGAAGTATCAACTCAAGCTTTTTAATTAAGTAAAGTTCTGGTTTCAAAACTACTTAAAGCATAAAAGTTAAAGTAACAGAAGGGAAAGAAATGTCTATTAAGGGCAAACTCCTAATTTGTAACCTCGCTCACAAACATGTCAGTTCGTTACCATATGATCGGAAGGGGCCATCAGATCATGTGACCTGCGGTTCAGATGATTGAAACATGGTGACATTCAGAGAGGCCCGCATGCTGTATGACTTAATCCTCCAGTGACAGCTAAATGACATGAGTCGGAGGACGTACACACACGTTGTCTAATTCTAAGAGAGTTTATTCTAGTAATTGTTCTAGTCTGTTCTAGTAAAGAAAAAGAGAAAATAAAAGTAATCCATGGCTACTATTTTGAAATAATCTCTTGTGGAAACAAAGCTGAAACCCTACTAACTTTAAACTAATAAAAGAATGATTTATGTATGGTGATATGAGATAAGTAGTCATGATTTCAATTGAATATCTAACTACATGTTTTGGAAATCAATTTAATTAATTAATGCAATAATACTGGAGACATAAAAATGTTAACCTTTTTTTAATGTGAGGCTTATAATATGAATATAACTGGTTACAGTTGAATCTTAGTTGTAATTAGTGAATCGGAAAGTCAGAAAAATTTAATGAAACAATACCTTTGCACTTGTAGCCCTGCTTGATGATTCCCCAGAGCTGCAGTTCCAGAAATGTAATGGAAGTAAATCAAAAATATAACATTATATAAAAGCATGGATAAATAGCAGGGTCATCACATCATTTCCTGTTACAATCTGTATGCCGGTTGCATCTTTAAAAACAAACATTGTGTCTAGTATCCTATACCACCTAACAAACAGATCAACGTTTGGCTGAACTCGACATTTGTCAGCCTGAAAAACATTTTTGAATTGTGACACTATTGTGGAATGTTTTCACATTTTCATTGATATTAGGATCTTAAAGAATAGAGGACAAGTACAGTGAGAGAATTGAAGAGATACCCACAAATCCAGCGCAATGTTCGCAGAAGGTGGGTTTAAGGTACGTCATCTCCTGAAAGTTGTGGATGAAACCTGGACCCATCTTACTCTGAAGCAGTGGGTTAGCCCGGAGGAAATATGCTATCATCTCATCCTTGCTGATCAATCCATCTCTGAGAGAAAGAGAAGTGGAAAAAGTAGAAAAAGAAAAGATCATGTGCAGAAAGAGGAAGAGAGGTTAGTCCATAACAGTGTTCGTTTGGGGCGACTTTAGGTGAGTGGAGAGCACAGTTGTGTTCAGCTTGGGCAAAACACTTGACCGCTAATAGCTCCCTTAGCTTCACACAGTGTATGAATGTTGGTTACTGATGGGCAGATGACTCTGTATACAGTAGCTTCTGTCATTAGTGTGTGGATGGGTGAATGATGACATGTACTGTACAAACTTTGAGTGGTTGGAAGACTGTAAAAGCAATACACAAGTAAAGTGCATTTACCATTTTAGCACCGTTTTGTGGTGTAGCTATAAAAGATTAAACAAATATGGTTATCGGGTTGCAAAATACTGAGAAAATTCAAAATTGGAAACTTTCCATAGGAATATACAGGAATTTTGGTGAAGTTTTGGGGTGATTAACTGTATTTTCCTGGACAAAACATTTTCATGCTTCACAAAAATATATTTTTGACTTATTCTATTTGTCAGTAGAACAAAAGTAAAAGCGTTGAATATGGTTGTCTCTGTGTTGCCCTGCGATTGGCTGGCGACCAATCCAGGGTGTACCATGTATCTCACCCAAAGTAAGCTAGGATTGACTCCCACCCCCCCACAACCATGTATGATGGATAAGTAGTTTGAAGATGGATGGATGAATAAAATTGTGTTTTTTTTTAAACTTTCGCAAAAGAAATGGTCAAAATTCCTGAGCATAACTTCCCATGGAAAGTTTCCGCCCCTTTGCCACCTTAGTCAGCCACCAGATGCAAGTGGACAATCAGCATGTGTTCAAAAACAGAATGCTAGATGAAGATAAAGTTGCTTCTGAACATTTTGCCTTTGAGAAAAAAGGTAGCTTGAAACAGACATTGTGATATACTGGGAAACAACATCATCGTTCTGTGGTGATGTACTAAAGAAAACACACTTATTTTAATATCTTAACTCACTGATCTTTGTCCAAAACGCAGAATGAGTCCAAGAAGGGGAAATTAGCGGCGATGCTCTCAAAGTCCTCTTGAGAAATATAGCCATCGTGGTCATGGTCATAATTTCGGAAGACGGACTTCACAATGACAAGAAACCCGTTTAACACACACAGATCTCTGTATTATCGAGAAAGGAGCAGTTTTTTGCATTTTATAAAAATGAGCCATCTACTCACATCCACGACCTTTCTGATGTGTTTATTGACTACAGAAGGGTCTGGTTTGGTGGTGAAACCAGAAGCCCAGTCCAGTGGGACCAGTGGCTTGTGGGGAGTTGTTGGAGAGATATGCTGTGAGAAAGTATACAGTACAAAGATAAGATTTAGCAAATTACCTGTGGCATCCCCTGTAACTCTTTAATCCAATTCTTCCAAAATTCAAGAGGAGCAAAAAAATAACAAAAAGGGACAAAAAACTGAACTCAACACTGAAAACTTACCAATGATTTGGGGTTACGTGGTTCTCTTAGCAATGACAGCTCATAAATCTCATCTTCGGTGTAGTAAAGATCTAAAGAAAGCTGAAAACACAAAGATTTGGTTCATCGTTTTGGTATATAATCAATACACAAATAAAATCTTAATACTATTTTCATCTAAAGTATTAAACTATACTGAATGAAATGTTCAAATACAGATTTTGCTGCTGGCTCATCTTGTGCTCTTCCATTGATCTATTGCACAGGGTGCTCTGTATAGTCCTGTCGACTTTGGCATTTTATTTTATTTCTCATCACCTTCTTTTTTCGGTATAAAGTGCCAGGCAGTTAGAAGCTGATGCGCAATCCTTTTAGTCAAAACAGTTGTTAAATTTGACCCAGAATGAATGGTGTTCATTATTTGTAACCCCACCATTGTCAAGTTATAATTTTAACAGATTCTTAACAGTAATCTCTACTAGTTCAAACACTACAGCCGAAAGCCGGATCTCAGTTCGCCAGTTACATTTCTGTGTGGTAGAATAACAGTTATTGTGTCTTGTTGTGGTGGCTAAGATTTGGCTTTGCTTGGAATCTTTCCCTCTTTCTATTGTTTTACTAACGCAGGTTAGTTATCAACTGTGCCCTTACCCAGATGCAAAGGCTATCATTGTCCTAACCCGGACGTTTCCGGCGTGATGATCTTTCCAGTCTTTTTATCATGTTTTGCCAGTGAGCCGATTGCTGCAATCTGATTGTGTCCACCTGTGTCTTGTTGACTAACCCGGCGTGCTCTGTGGTGTTTGTTGACAGTTCCTCCTATACTGTTCGTCAAGCGTCCCACCACCCCTTGTTACGTTTTTGGATTCCACCTCTGCCTGACCCTTTCGTACCTTTGTCGTGCCCAATTTTTGTGAACCAAACCTCGACAGTCTTCTACCACGTCTAAGAATAAAACCCATCTATGATTTAGACATCCCTTTCCTGAGTTGTGCGCTCATGTCCTCTGGTTGCCATCCCTGACAGAGGGTGGGGGAACCTTCAAAGCAAGTTTCATACTGACGAATATAATAATTCATTTTCAATTAATATTTCCCTACTCACATTCCTCCACACTTTCACAGCTACGTAAAGCCGCCAGTCTTTAACATCAACTCCACTGGAAACAGCGAGACAACATCTGTTGCTACATTTACAGGCAGAGGGATTGGATACAGTGCTGTAATGATGCCAGCCTATTGGTTATACATGGACTAGACTTCCGTTTATAGAGGGTCTGTAGCGATTATGTTAGAGAGAGGATATGCTAGCTTTTTCATACAACATCGTGGAACCCCTGCAACGCCGATTGCAGGTATTATCAGTGAGAAAAGTGACTTTGTTAAGGTCCCTTGGATGTGTCCCTGACAAGTGAGGGATGTGCCTGGAGAGAGCGTGGCCCCGGGAGAGGGTATAGGGCGCAGTTTGTATAATGTCGCACGTTCTAAAATACTGCTCAGTATTTGGTACATTTAGCATTAACATATGAAAAAAAGCATGTCAGTATTATATATGTCACTTTTTCAAACATTAAGAAAGAAATTCATGTAAATTCATGCATTAACATTTATATTTACATTTAACATTGACATTTATATTTAATATTTATATTTATCATTTACATTTACCATTAACATTTATATTATTTAACAATTTTAAACAAACATTATTAGCATGAATTTACATGAATTTCTCTCTAAATCACAGGTGTCAAACTCCCCCCGCCAGGATGTCTCTGATGAATTACAGTAAGACATAAATTGCATTTCTGTAAAAGTAACTGCTATTCCAAAAAGTCCACTGGGGGCCGGACTCTGTGAGTGCGCATCGGCGTCGACCGGACCATCCGCGCCAAACCCCTCACGTCGGCTGGACCATCACACAGCACCCCACCTGACCCACTTGAGATCAAAGTACCGTATTTTCGCGACTATAAGGCGCACTTAAAATCCTTTTTTTTCCTCAAAAAACGACAGTGCGCCTTATAATCCGGAGCGCTATATATATGGATCAATTGGTTGATCCATACTGGTTAACGAGGGAGAGTCTAGTGCCAGCAGCCGCGGTAATTTCAGCTCGAATAGCGTATATTATAAGCTGCTGTAGTTAAAAAGCTTGTAGTTGGATCTCGGGATTGAGCTGACGGTCCGCCACGAGGCGCCACCGTCTGTCCAGCCGCTGCCTCTCGGTGCAAGATGGACGAAAGCATTTGCCAAGAATGTTTTCATTAATCAAGAACGAAAGTTAGAGGTTCGGAGATATTGTTAATATCCACATTGAGCCTTATAATCCAGTGCCGTGAAAATACGGTAGGTAGTACCTGGCCCAAACCTAAAATATGTTTGACACCCCTGCTCTTAATGTTTCAAAAAAATGACATATGAATATTGTTGTGCTTTTTTTCATACGATGCTAAATGTACCAAAATTGAGCAGGATTTTAAAACATGCAATATTTTACAGACGGCGCCCCATAAGAGGCACATGTTGGTGAGTGCCAACAACTGCACACCATGAGTTTTAATGATGACCTACAGGCAGTAATAGTTCAGTCTGCTGATGAGGATGATTTACAGAGTGTAATTTAGACCCAGGGATTTGTTGGAGTCCCAGGTCCAGTCTACATCCATATATTAATATAAAGCAATCCCTCACCGTTAACAGGTAGATGAGGTCCATATTGGGCTCCACCTGGGCCACTGCACTCTGCAATGAAACCAACTCATTGAATGTCATGTAGAGCTGATGCATCTTCACTAAGTTCACCTGACTGCTATCATGAACCCAGTCAGGAAAGATTACATGCACTGCAATCAGGTCCTTCAGGTGCACACCCAAAATGGGGATTTTAAAGCCCTGGCATTCATTGAAGGCCTTTCGGTAACAGGAGTAGTTGTTGTTGGAAGAGACGAGCTCAGTCATCTCGCTCCAAATCTGGCAAGGGAAAGATCTTCAGGTTTGTTTAATTATCAACTCACAATGTGAATGGAATGTCAATTCATGTGACCAGCCTTGGTGGTCTTACTTTGGGTGCAAGCAAGTATTTGTATCGCACATGGGTCAAAACCGTTTATTTGTGTTCAGTAAAGTACCTTCACAACTTCTGGAGCCAGATAAGAGTGAGTCTCCTTTAATCGAGAAATGGAGCTGTGGCTCAGCCCCCCCACCACCGCCATCAGTGTGTTGAAGTTCTGCAGCTGCAGTAGTTTCTGAGGACAGAGATTGACAGATGTTGAAAATCTCACTTGCTTCCATAATGTTTATTTAATCAAACATTTCCGGTGTCTTCTACTAAAGGTTGCTGTTAGATTAGTTAGCAAAATGTGAATGGCCTGTTTAGATCACATTGTCAAAATGAAGTACGTGTGGACGGTGAAGAGGGAAGCATTCACCAGAAAAAAAACAATTTGCATGCGTTATTTCAAGATTAATGTACTATCGAGTATTGAATTTAATCCATATTGCCAAATGTCTCACACACATCTATATATATATGTAATACACAGTACTGCTTCTTTCCCATCTCACCTGAGCTACATGGATGTATTTGGTGATAACCTCTGCCCGGGTCTGAGGTGTTAGCTTGCTGAGCACCATGAGCTGGACCCACTGCGAGACTCCGTTGAACAGAGCTATGGAGCGCTCCAGAGTCGGGTTTTCCACAAGGCAGCCGTGGATCACATAGCTCTGGTAATCATTGAACTGGAGACAAATACTTCAGATCAGACATCCAGCTGTTGAGTTTTAATCCTATCACAGAAAAATCCATTAAACCTTGTTGATCTTTTGATTTTCATGGGGAATCCTGAAAGCCATGTCATTTCCGGGGTACATTTTAAAATGCCTTTGATGTGAAGTTAATATATTGATCTGTAAGAAATGAGGTATTTGTAAATGTAAATGTAGAAAGTCCATTTCTGGCCATGTACACATTTCAGGGGCAAACACAAATTCCTGTGCACAGATCAAACTTTTTTCTGGCGTCGTTACTAATTAACCTTTAGGGATCAGAGGCTAGCTAGCTTCACATCAAAACTCTACAGCAGGTGTTCAGCTTACCAAGATATTTTTAGAATCAACCTCATCAGTGTTGCACCCAATTCACAATTTATTTAATTGAGCTCCCTTTCTGATAGCTTGGGGACAGCTAGCTTCCAGTCTTTAGCCTGGCCTTTCTCCCAGTCGGTGAGCATCTGGATTGTTAACGGGCAGCACGCTGCAGTCACCTCTGCCGATCAGCTGTCACATACTGTCACCCTTCAATTTTTTTGGTGAGATCTTACAGCTCTCCAGTTTTCGCTGACAGGACTGAAAAACCCTTTGGACTTGTGAGCGTGGCAAACAAAGATATCATTGGACAGAAACTGATCTGTCTGTAGATGTACCGATATCCTGCGTGTGGACTTGAACTCCAGGTAGGTGAGATGCTCGGCCAGCTCCATTGGCTCAAGGTGGTCAAAAAGCAGTGAGGCCTTTCCTTTCTTAGGCTGCTTCTTGCGCTGGGTCAACTTACGCATCCAGTCGTATGAGGGACTATAAGAGAGAACAATTCATAAACAATAACCAAACCAAACGCTTTATTCATAACTTAATTATGATTTCAGATATGTCTATTTGGGTTTTTAATCATTTTCTTATACATCCACTAATAAAACTGGGCTTGTGCACCCTTAAAGACACGTTTTATCGCTAAATATAGTTAGCTTGTCACTTATTATATATTTATTATATTTTTTGGACCAGCATTTTGTTTATGGGTTAACATTGGAATTGGGATTATTTTGATTTAATTATGAGGAATAGATGGTGGCCTATATGCATACTAATAGCATTATACCTCCAAATACTTCAATATTTATACAATTATATCAGATGTTGGTGTCTTACATGGTGGAGATGTCGAGTAGCTTCAAATGCTCCTCACAGGAAAGCTGAGCAGCCACATCCCTGAACTCCTCTGTTATCTGGATCAAACCCAAGTCCAAGTTGAACTCTGCAGGGAATGTCACAATCCAGTACCTGAACACACACATGCAAACAGACATACATATAATCCAATTAGAGCTCCAAGGAACTTTCCCTTGAACCAGATAATAACCTTTGTGTCCCTTTGTGTTCCTCTATTGGGGTATTGGTACAGTCTGCTGAGTCCATAAAAGCTTGGTTCATTCTGTCAGGTGGGTCCAGCCGACGATCAGGACTCAAATGCAGACTTGCTACTTTCGACTTAAAATCTACTGTATTAACTAGGGAGGGAAACGTAGAGAAAAAAAAGCAATTGACTATCCAGGTCAAATCTAAACTGGTTAAGCACTCTTGCACTTTTCTGTAGTCTTGTTGTGGATTTCCCAGAGGTTGAAGAATCCAGAGTAAAATGTGTTTTGGATGTGTATGTTGGATCTTACCTCATCATATAACAAATCTTCAGCCGGGTTCTTTGGCAGGTGTCACCTTTGCTCTCACGGTACGTGGGATTCAGTTAAGGAGTTTTCCCAAGATTTGACAAATCTATACACTCAAATGTATGAATAATAAGGGATTAAAGAAATAAATAATCACGCTTTAACTGTTATATATGACATTCAGAACAAGTAGATGTTGCACTAGAGCAGTGGTTCTCAACTGGTCTGGCTCCGGGACCCACCATCACCCCTTAATGACAACCCGCGACCCAAATCGATTTGTCAACGGGGGGTGCTAGCGATGTCGACATCGACGTCGACGGGGGGGGGTCAGCGGTTGTCTTTGCGGCGACTAGTGGGTCTTCAACAGGGGGTCTGCGACAATTTTTTTTCTTCTACAATTTGTCTGTATATATAGATATTTATAGAACGTTAGCTGCAAATTAAAAGGTTACTAGTCTGATCTTCATCTTTTTTATATCTTTACCTGTGGTTTGTAGTGTCGTTGAGTTAGACACTAAACCAAATATTTCCTTATGTAGCCAACTGCTCCCAATTCCTAAGATTGTAGACTTACACGGCAGCTCCAAGGAATCTTTTTGAAGCAGAGTCGCAGTCTTACACACTTCTCTGCGCTTCCATCCGAGTAGTCACTCAGCCATAGTGTAATTAACTCTATAGAAACTGTTTCTGCCTCACGGACACAGTTATTTAAGTTAAAGGTAAACAACTAAGGAGTTATATTTAATAACTTAATCAAAGTTAAAAGTAATAATACAACAGTGCAACAAACTAGGAGAATTAAAAGGGGACTTTTGAATATTAGATCTCTGTGCTCTAAAGCTGTTTAAGTAAATGAACTAATATCTGACAACCATGTTGATATTTTCTGTCTTACTGAAACATGGCTATCGGATGGGAAGTACTTTAGTTTAAACGAAGCGACTCCTCCAAGTCATGTTAATACTCAAATCCCCCGAGGCACAGGCCAAGGGGGTGGAGTGGCAGCTATTTATGACTCCTGCCTTTTAATAAACCTTAAACCTAAACTGGATTATAACTCATTTGAAAGTCTGACTTTCAGTCTTTCACAACCAACCTGGAAAATAATCCAGCCGGTTCTCTTTGTAATAGTGTACAGGGCCCCAGGTCCTTATTCTGAATTTTTATGTGAATTTTCACAGTTCTTAACGAGTTTGGTCCTTAAAACGGACAAGGTAATTATAGTGGGTGACTTTAACATTCATGTGGATGTCGATAACGACAGCCTTGGTACTTCATTTTTCTCTTTGCTGGAATCAATTGGTTTCTGTCAGACTGTAAATAAACCAACTCATTGTTTTAACCACACGCTAGACTTGGTTCTTGTATATGGTATTGTGATAGAACACTTAACAATCTTTCCACAGAACCCTCTCCTGTCGGACCATTGTCTGATAACCTTCGAATTTCTACTGCCAGAATCTCCTCCTCCTACCAAGGGTTTCTACAGTCGATGTTTATCGGATACCGCTGTAGCCTCATTTAAAGAAGCCATTCCCTCTGCTCTACGTTCAGTGTCCTGTCTCAAAATATCGGAAGACTCCTGCGAAAACTTCAATCCGTCACAAATCAACCATCTTGTCGATACTGCCACAGGTTCTTTGAGAATGGCACTGGACGGTATTGCTCCCCTCAAAAGAAGAATGGCAACAAGAAGGAAGTTCGCCACCTTGGTATAACTCTCAAACCCGGAACTTAAAGCAAACTCTGCCGAAACTTGAACGGTTATGGCGTTTCACTACATCAGAAGGATCTAGACTAACTTTGCAAGACAGCGTAAAAACATTTAAGAAGGCTCTCCGCAACGCAAGAGCATCTTATTACTCATCATTAATTGAGAAAAATAAAAACAACTCCAGGTTTCTCTTCAGCACTGTAGCCAGACGGACAGAGAGTCACAGCGAGCCGTGTATTCCTGTGGACCTCCGTAGTAACGACTTTATGAACTTCTTCAATAATAAGATTCTGACTATCAAAGTGAAAATTGATGGTCTACTACCCCCAACCGGAGCCGACCCATCCTCGGATGTAGGAACCTTGGACCCAGCCGTGGGCCCTGATACCTACTTGAATGGTTTCTCTTCCATCAACCTTGATCAACTGACTTCTCCAATTTTGAAATCCAACTCTTCCACTTGTCTCCTGGATCCGATTCAAACTAAGCTGCTTAAGGAAGTTTCTCCGTTAATTAGCACATCCCTATTGGATATTATGAATCTGTCTTTGTTGAAAGGACATGTACCACAGTCCTTCAAGGAATCTGTAATTAAACCTCTTCTTAAGAAACCTACTCTAGCTCCAGAGGTGTTGGCTAACTACAGACCCATCTCCAATCTTCCCTTCCTCGCTAAGATCCTTCAGAAATCTGTCACAAATCAATTATGTGACTTTCAACAAAACAATGCTTTGTTCGAGGATTTCGAGTGCATCACAGCACAGAAACAGCACTGGTGAAAATTGAATTGAAATTATCTTCTACTTGCATCGGACCAAGGACTTGTCTCTTTTCTTGTCCTGCTGGACCTCAGTGCTGCATTTGACACCATCGATCACTGTATGCTGCTGCAGAGACTGGAACACTTGATTGGCATCAAAGGAACTGTACTCAGCTGGTTTAAATCTTATTTATCGGATAGATTCCAGTTTGTGTTTGTGAACGGTGAATCCTCAAGGACCACCAATGTTGGTCACAGAGTCTGTCTTATCTTAAAGTGCTTGTTACACCGTACTGCCCTACAAGGCATCTGCACTCTGTAGATGCTGGGCTACATGTGGTTCCTAGAGTTTTAGTTTTAAAAAGTAGGATGGGGGCCAGATCCTTCAGTTATCAAGCTCCTCTTTTGTGGAACCACTTTCAGTCCTTGGGGCAGACTCGGTCAGCTCATTTAAGATAAAGCTTAAAACGTTCCTCTTTGATATCGCTTATAGTTAGGGCTGGCTCAGGTTAGCCTGGACCAGCCCTTAGTTAAGCAGCTACAGGCCTAGACTGCCGGGGGACTTCTTTGGGGAGTTGTTCCTGTGCCAATGAGAGGGTTTCGGGACAGAGGATGTTGAATGTGTTTAGACTGTAAAGCCCTCCGAGGCAAATTTGTAATTTGCGATTTTGGGGTATACAAAATAAAATGAATTGAATTGAATTGATTTAAGTGAAGGTCAATATTGCTTTAGCTGTAGTACCACAGCAAGAAAATGGAGGGAGAAATCAACTGCTATACTATCTTGATCTGGGGATTTATCTTGGATTTCCTGTGAGGTATCATGTATGATAATGCAACATGTTATAGTAGTTCATACCTTTAGCACACTGAAAGGGATATATCATCAGTAGTTTTCCCACCATTTCTGAAGATGTAATGTACCAGCGATGCATAAGCAGCAGGGTGCGAGGAAGCAGGTTGGCCTTCAGATCCCCATCGTCATCTATGAAGAAAAGTCAATCATGGACCTTTTATCAAATTTAAACTCAAAAGGCAGTATGTTATACAATGTTATTGTGACGGCTTAATCTGGCGGTATTTTAAATACAATTTGAGTGTGAACAAATCCCATGGAAAGGGCTAAAACTGAAAAAAACAAACCCCAATGTTTTCCTACTTATAATTCCAATAAATGCAAATTTCTCCAAAACATGCAAGATGTGAGCGTAATATGAATTAAATTATAAAGGAAATTAAGGCTTTGTCTGACCCTTCTCCACAAAAGGGCTTTAAGATGAAATGGAAAGTTCACCATGAAGTCACATATTTAATTAAATCCACACAACCTTACAGTGAACCTTGGGTCTCTGATAGCTAATCAAAATAGAGCATCCACCTGTGGTTGCATTTCATTCACATGTCACTTACCGAATGCATGAATGCATTCATTTAAGAGAGCATCAAGAGATGCTGCCTTTCCCAAAGTGACTGATCCCATAGTTCCAAGCTGCCGAAAGGACAGAGGTCAAAACGTTCTGCTTACTGCTTTGGACCAGCCAGGGTTTTCCTGGGAGCAGGAAAGAGACAGTCAGTCATCAGTTAACAATAGTATGAAAATACAATTCCTTGTTTGGTCAATAATCATATTGCTTTAAGTAGACACTTTCTGATAGACATTTTAACTTTTTGAGGCAGCGAGTCTTAAGCAATATGTTTTGCATTCAAATATCTTGAAGGTTTAGAAATGGGCCTGAAGTCTATTGACAACAATGTGGAATGAAGCAACCTTTTTACAGATGAGGCATCTATGCAAGAACTGCATTCTTTCTCTGACATTAATAGATGTAGAATATCACAAACACACATCATACCTAAATTGAAACTTGTGCCATTTTTAATCACAAAATGAGAGTCATCATTTTTTAGAGCAACAAAATGTTTTATTAGGTTGGGAGCAATACTAACGCTATTAACGTAGATAACCTGTTCATTTTTGTAAGGATGGGTATTTAAAACAATTTTATTCAAGACGATGAGTCCATGACAGTTATGTAGCAATACAGCTTCAATTTAATTCTAATTTTTAACAAAAATTCCCTGAAATGACTAAAGAGTTAATATTCTTTGGTAATACAGAAAATTGTGTCATAGGTAATTTAATTTAGTTTGAGTCCAAATGCTGTTTTAACATTTTAACTTTATAAACTATATTATTTGTGAAAAGTTTATTTCCCGTTATGTGTGTGAAAAGTTATATTTAGAATGATGCTGTTAAAGCTCCATAACCATAACCAATGGTTATAAAAACAAAAAACAATTTCAGGGAGTAGTAGACCAATAAATCTAAAATATATTATTTTTAATATAAATTGGTGGCCAATAGGAAAAGACTCAACAAGCTCATCAAGAAGGCCAACAGCGTGTTAGGTGGAGGTGGTGGGAGAGACGTTGATGAATAAGCTATCATCCATAATGAGCAACACCTCCCTGCCTCTACTGAAGGTCCTTCCTTCCTGCTGCTGTCAGGCTGCACAACCATCTGTGCACCCAGTGAATCACAGGAAATTAAATCACTATACATGTGCAATAAAAATGACAATGTGCAATAACCCCTGGGGTACACTGTATATATATATATATATATATTTATACACACACACACACACATATATGTAAAGATATTTATTTAGGTCCTAGTATGTTTAGTTAGTGCATTGTCCACTTTGCTGCTGCTCTAATTGGAAAAGAACTTGCCGATCATTCCTGCGTGGGTTTAGTTGGATCCAATAGGATCAGACCATTTGAAAAAAGTGGTTAAAAAAGGCAGATCGGACAACCAGAGCCACTCCAGATTCAGACTGCTGTTGTTTGTCTGCCATGAGGCCCGAGCACAGTGACACCTGGCCATCAGTAACTAACTTTCACGTGCTATAGGAACAATTTGGGTTTAAGTGGGGCTCATTGATATGGAGGAGTAGAGTCGTGGGTTAAACCGTCGCTCTTCTGATTGAAGGACTGCCCTGCTGTACCACTGAGCCAAAGTAGTTCTAAGAAATCTAAGCACTCCTAAACCAAGAAAAATGGGTAAACTTAAAACTTCTAAATCTTATGTGTAGTGTATATTTTTGTAGTGAATATACTGTGATTTTCCCCTCCCAGCGTCATACTTGGCTGTCCCAGAGCGAGGGGGGGGGCCGTCATATTTTTAATTGATGGCACGTGATCAACTGAACGTTCTGTCACAACAGTGTTGTTACGTATCATCGCACTTTTGTTGGTGGGTATACGTAAATCCTTGACTTTTCCCAGTGGGTATACGACGTATGCCTGTGTATCACGTAGACTACACCACTGTATACAAGACACGATGATGGGGCCGAGAGAAAAACAAAGAAGGGAGATCGGAGAGGAGCAGCAGGTCCTGCCCACCGTGCCCAGAAAAGAATTAGCATTATGCGGTACATAATGGTTTATTTGGTTTTCATTGCTGACCCAATAGGATCAACTTAACAACACAAACACCCAGAATTAAGTAATAGTAACAGTATTGTTGTATAAATATATTGCCCACAAAATAATAAAATACAGACGTTTTATTTTGTTAAACTTGTTCAAAGGAAAGAAAAATAAAGAGAGGAAGAAGAAAAAGAAGAAGAAGAAGAAGAAGAAGAAGAAGAAGAAGAAGAAGAAGAAGAAGAAGAAGAAGAAGAAGAAGAAGAAGAAAGAATCCTTTATGACTTCCCATGGGAAAATGATTCTCTGCATTTAACCCATCCCGCACAGTGGAGGTGCCTGTGGAGCAGTTGAGGATCGGATGTCCTACTCTGGGACACTTGGGACATGGAGTTCAAACCATCAACCCTGCGCTTACCAAGACACACCTCACACAGAAGGACTAAGTCTACCTGTTGTTCATGTGCGGAGACAGACCATAATAACTTTAAGGGTATAGTAGTGTTTGCTGGTGGTTGAGCAACATCAGGAGGGTCAACAATGAGGGTCTTATACTCATCAGAGGAGGATGCCTCATAATCAGGGTCCTTCTCAACATCATCTTTTGTCTCAGATACATTCTCCTCTACATCACATGATCAAAGAGCTGTGACAAAACCTCATTGAAAGAAAATATTTCTTTAAAAGTCATTTTCAGTTGAGAGAGAGCACCCAAAGCACCAAGAGAGATGCTTTAGAAGGCTGCTGGTCAGGTGATCAGTCTCACAGTAGCCCCTCCTGCAGCAGTCCCAGCTCCACCCCCCACCAAACCCAAATAGGTTCAAATGTGTTACTTTGTAGATTTGATAATATACTGCAGGTGCAAGTGCTTGGGTTTGCAGGTGCAGTTTTTGTGTCTGACCTGTGGACGACCTGATTTTTTTTATACAGCTAAAACGGCCTGGGGTCAAATTTACCCCAAACAACACTGATGCGTACAACATGTGTATAGGACATTGAAAACATATCATCATGTTAATTTTATGTTTACTCAGTTGTCCCTGTTAATTAGGAAAAGTCATCAAATTTGAAGCAAAAAAAGTATCTATTTAGAGAAGTTAAACAACAAATGGGGTCAAATTGACCCCAATAGGAGGGTTAAGAAACCTACTCTAGCTCCAGAGGGTTTGGCTAACTAGAGACCTATCTCTAATCTTTCCTTCCTCGCTAAGATCCTTGAGAAATCTCTCGCAAATCAATTATGTGACTTTCTACAAAACAATGCTTTGTTCAAGGATTTCCAGTCAGGATTTCGAGTGCATCACAGCACAGAAACGGCACTGGTGAAAATTACAAATGATCTTCTACTTGCATCGAACCAAGAACTCATCTCTTTTCTTGTCTTGCTGGACCTCAGTGCCGCATTTCACACAATTGATCACTGTATCCTAGGATTTGACTGGTATCAAAGGAACTGCACTCAGCTGGTTTAAATCGTATTTATCGGATCGATCCCAGTTCGTGTTTGTGAACGGTGAATCCTCAAGGACCACCAATGTTGGTCACGGAGTCCCACAAGGTTCTGTGCTTGGACCGATTTTATTTACCCTGTATATGCTTCCTTTGAGAAACGTTGTCAGAAAACACTGCATAAACTTCCATTGTTATGCAGACGATACTGTATCTGTCGATCAAGCCAGAAGATACCAACCAGCTTGTTATACTTCAAGGATGTCTTGGAGACATCAAAATTTGGATGACCTGCAACTTCCTGATGCTAAACTTAGAAAAAACTGAATTTATCACAATAGGCCCAGAGCGCCTTCGAAGTCAGCTGTCACATGATACAGTCTCTATGGATGGAATTGCTCTAACAGCACTGTCAAGAATATAGAGAATGGAGATCTCTTCGACCAGGATATGTCCTTCAACTCTCATATAAAGAAGACTTCAAGGACTGCCTTTTTTCATCTACGTAATATATCAAAAATCAGGAACTTCCTGTCTCAAAGTGATGCAGAAAAACTAGTTCATGCATTTGTTACTTCTAGACTGGATGACTGTAATTCTTTGTTATCAGGCTGCTCTTGTAAATCACTTAAACCTCTCCAGTTGATTCAGAATGCTGCAGCACGTGTATTAACAAGAACTAAGAAATGGGATCATATAACGCCTGTATTAACTTTTCTGTACTGGCTTCCTGTTAAATCAGAATGTAAGAATAGAATGTAAGGGTACTTCTCCTCACCTCACCTGGTGAGGCACCGTCTTATCTTAAAGAGCTTGTTACACCGTATTGTCCTACAAGGCATCTGCACTCTGTAGATGCTGGGCTACATGTGGTTCCTAGAGTTTTAGTTTTAAAAAGTAGGATGGGTGCCATATCCTTCAGTTATCAAGCTCCTCTTTTGTGGAACCACTTTCAGTCCTTGGGGCAGACTCGGTCAGCTCATTTAAGATAAAGCTTAAAACGTTCCTCTTTGATATCGCTTATAGTTAGGGCTGGCTCAGGTTAGCCTGGACCAGCCCTTAGTTAAGCAGCTACAGGCCTAGACTGCCGGGGGACTTCTTTGGGGAGTTGTTCCTGTGCCAATGTGAGGGTTTCGGGACAGAGGATGTTGAATGTGTACAGACTGTAAAGCCCTCAGAGGCAAATTTGTAAGTTGCGATTTTCGGCAATACAAAATAAAATGAAGTGAATTTATGTAAACGTACTTTGCTAAATGCTAAAAACCTAAGCCAAAAATCGATAGAAGCCAGGGGACAGGTATAACCGAAACAATTTTATACATTAAAAGTAAAAAGTACTCTCACCGGCCACTTTATTAGCTACCAATAAAGTAAATATAGGTAAAAGAAAGGTGTACCCATTGCTTTCGACTGAAGGTGTGATGCATAAATACGTCACAAACTACAAACAGGCTATTCTGAAACCTTCAAAGTGTTCTCTTTTACTTAATGTGTCATTTGTTGGGGGAGACACACGCTGACATGTTCTTGTGTTTTTCTTCTATTGGATTTCACAGCTCAGTTGTCCATGTTACAGTCAGCTGTGCCCTTTAGCTTGACTTGTGCTTTTCTGCCTCCACAATGGGTCACTGTGTGTCTGCCTCTGGTGTGGGGATGCAATGTGTGTTTTATGCATAGTGCAGCGACCTAAAGGGCTAGTACACAGCAAAATCCTTGGAGTTCATTTTTTGGTGGTTAAAGTGTTGAAGTGCAGAGTTGAAATCACACTGCAAAAAGTTGATTCAACTCTTGCAGAGTCAATTGTACAAAAGAGCTGGAGTCATTATCCAGTGTCAAGATCAGATTCAATTGCAACACTTAGTAGAGTGAAATGAACTCTCTTAACTCCACAGGGTTGTGCACCGCACAGATATTGTCACAAAATATCATTATAATAAAGTAACTCAGAGACTTAAGGCCATCGTTCTAAACTCAGCGGCTTCAGTCCGACAGTGACAGCTTCAACAATACAAAATCCAGCCTCAGCTCAACAACGTCTGCTAAAAACCACAACTTAAAATGGTTCTAAATGTCTTACCAACTTCTGTCCAAAATTGGGATTTCACAACTTACCCCCTGAACAGCATCATAATAACCATCCAAGTGAAAAAGCAGTCCTTTTGCTGAGATATGTGTAACTGCTGCTGGCTGTCAGGTTGAGAGACTTATACTACGCTGCAGTACGACCTCTTCCTCCTCCTCGTGTTGGTAAATACAGCAGCCTGGAGCAGCAGCAGTCCTACCATGTGACCTCATCCACACACACACACACATACAAATCCAGTTAATTACCAAAATACTAACTTGCACAGTTTGAGAGAAGGAGCAACTTGTTATTGATTAAACTGAAACTGAAATGAGAAATGCGCTCAATTTCAACTGTAAACTCAATCACAGCCAATTTCTATATGCATATCTAGTCAATTTGTGTATATATATATATATATATATGTAGTTTGTCATGTGTAGTCTGTTGCTGAAGACAGATGTTTCATCAACCTTGGGTTCAGACAGCTGGTCAACAGCTTAAGCAGATGGCTTCTGAGTTTATGACTTTGTGTGTGTTCTCGGCATCAGAACTTCCACAGCCTGCTTAGTTTATTCATCCACCAACTGTACGTCAATAGCTTCTAATCAGATGTGATTAAAGTAATTAAAGGCTGATGCATGCATTGATTATGTTTATTTACAATTACCATTCAACCCTTCTAACATAGTATTGCAGATGTAGCGTTAGTTGATATTTATAAATGGTGTATTTCTTAGTATTATTTTGCAAGCAAGTGAAGCAGGAAAAAGCGAGGTAAATCTGTTCAATCCTCACAGATACACACACATAGGTATTTATGGATTTATTATTTCAGAATGCATTGACATCATTTTGGAACAAACTCAAATTAAGCAGTCATACTCAAAGAGTTCCTATACAGTGAAAAGGTGTCTCTTTTACCAACTAGTATAACTCGACTAGATGCCTCTTTAAACATAGTGATGGTCCAAACTGAATTCTTTTCAGAAACCTAAAGATGACTACGCTCAATGCTGCCTTTTAAAATATGAAGGTGAGTGGATCAGGAGAGAAAGAGAGCAGCGTAACAACGTGAAACGAAGACCAGCTTCCAGAAAAAAAGCTCCAAACACAGGAAGTCTGGATGAGGACCAAAATGTCTGGACATCTCGAGGTTCAAGTCTCGTACTGTACCCCTAATGACATGTTGCCTCGTCACACTTACATAACACACATTACTGGGCTCACTATGAACAATTTTATCCAGGAATTCACACACTGTATACATACACAGTGTAACAATTTGGCCTCAAACACACATTACTCATCTTTCAAACTCATTGTTGCAGTTATAGAAATATTTGGTTTTGGACAGCATTCAACTAATTGTCTTTTTTGTGTTATCAACTGCATTATCATAATTAAGTAAGGCCCAAATGAATACTATTATAGATGAAGCATTTAGAAGAAAGTATTATCAATTGTGTGTATGTTGGGGAGTAGTGTCTAACATTAAATAGTGTCTAACCAGCCCTGGTAATGTGCTAAATGTGTGTCGGTGGCTGCCTCTTGAGCATGTACACAGTATATATAGTTACAAGAGGCCTCACTGTACACATGTCCAGTTTAAACTACCTGACAGAGGACAAAGACTAGAATCAGCGTATCAATGTCAATTACCACCAGACATACACAACGATGAGTGAGTACCTGACAAAATATCCACCAGATTCCTAACAAGACAAGCAAGATTTTACATAATCAATAGCCAAATTCAGAATATGCTATTACGGAATATAGCTGAGATTTTAAGAAGATACTTTAGGTTTTTATGTTCTCGCAGGTTTCCATTAAAACATTTCACCAACAACATATTCACCTTACCTCAACATACTTTACTTTACACCAGCCAGCAACTACCAGCAGACCACATTTCTTCTTTTAAACATGTTCATGTACAGATCCACCTGTTGTCTGTTCAAATCCCCATTGACACCCAAATCCAGCAGGGTTGAAAAGCATAGGTGTTCTTCAGAAGCCCCGTGTCACTGGGAAGGCCTTTCTTTGTCCCAGCCGTGCAGAGCGGGTCCACTGCTGCGCACTCAGCCACCACTGACCCCAGTATCTGACTTGTTGGTCTGAACGGCCGCTACACTTCCTTCGATTCTTTCCCAACATAGTTTTCCTGCCTGCTGGTTGGTTTCCCTGGGCCGAGCTAAATATAGGGCCCACACAAGGTGAAGTGGAAAAGAGCAGAGCAGGAAATGTTTCACAATATGCTTTTGCGCCCATTTTTGTTTGTTTCAGTGTTTCTTCCTGTCTGAAAGATTCAAGGAAACTTTGTCATTCAAAAATTCAGTGGAATAGTATACTTGCATGTCGGCAGAGTTTATAAAGGTGATTACATTTTAAAACTTTCTGAGAGTGATCTTTGACATCTCTGTAAGTGTCGTAGGAAATGTGTGTGTGAACAGCTATTTTTGTGAGCACAAAGGAATCTGTACTATAGTGAGGACAGTTTTAGGGTTCAGGCTTCGTTTTAAGGTTCAGGTCAGAGAAGAATCCGTTATGTCAATGAGTGTCCTTACAGATATAAACAGCAAACTTCAGAGAGTCCAATTGACTCAATGAGATTCAATTCTAACTCTAAGCTGGTGTTTACAGTATATTGTCCCAATCTTGTTAGTGTTAAATCAACACTCAACAAAGTGTTAACAATTTAACTCGGAATAAGTGTCAAAATAAATCTGCTCAGTGTTGAATACAACGTCATTTTGCTGATACTTTTATCAAAAGCAACTTATGTTGCATTTTTAACACGTGGAGTTTACATTTTAGCCCAAGGAGCAGTTCAGGGTTAGGTGTATTGCTCAGTGATACTTTGCATTGGAACATGGGTAAGTCAGGGTTTGAACCAACAACCCAGTGGTTCCTGGTGCACCCTCTCCTATCCATGCACCATATTACATGGAGTTAAGCCTGATGCCAAGAAGTGTGACACTACAGTTACATATTCAATCCTATCAAAGAGTTCATTTAACTCTACTAAGTGTTGCAAATTAATCTGATCTTGACACTGGAAAATGACTCCATCTCTTTTGTACAATTGACTCTGTAAAAGTTGAATCAACTTTTTTCAGTGTGATTTCAACTCTGCACTTCAACACTTTTACCACTGGAAAATGAACTCTAAGGATTTTGCTGTGTAGAAGTACGAGGTTGTGTGTGTGTGTGTCCACATTGCGGGGGTCAACACATCCCATATTCCCCCCTAATGACGTCGTACATATTGTTTTGTCTCTAATGGATTCTAAAAATGTCTGCCTAAACAAAAACACTGACTGCACATCCTGCTGCCTGGCTGGACAAAAAGAATTGAACTCAACTTGTATTGTCTCTAACCCATTTTCCACTAAGGGCTGTATGACAGCTAATGCCACTTTAACGAAATTTACTTTACAGCAGTTTAAGAAACAGCTCCGGCTGCGTCACGTCACGCGTCAAAGTGCCTCTGAGCAAGGCACCTAACCCCTAACTGCTCCCACTGTGTGGGATGCATTAAATGCAAAGAATCATTTTCCCAAGGAGATTCATTTCTTTCTTAAAGGAATTTGATTTTTTCATTTGAAAGCTCCATGTTTGCATTTTAGTGTGGACAGGCAGAGAGAGAAAGCTTTGACAAAGATGAAGCAGACATACGTGTTTAGTTCTCTAATTACTCACTGACATATCAAGTGACCCTTTTGTGGAACTTTCATCAGCCTTGATTCAGTGGTTCTTTCCACCTGGATGAGGAATTCTGGGTGTTGCTGCCATTAAATTCTTTTACTGCCTATATGTGCAGTGGGAGGCGGCTAATTGAGCGCTTTGAGACAATGAACCAGTCAGTATAACCAGCCACAGTTAAGAGTGACAGGACAAAGACTAGCAACATATAACAAACTGTTGGGTTTGTAACGGCAAGGAGAAAACATTCAAATTCCCACATTTTCCCACGTCTGACAATGAACTGTCAGGTGGCATATTTTACTTTAATGGTAAACCTATAAATAATGCTCCTGCTTCTTATCAATGCTTGGTCCACAGAAAGAAATATACAGTACAGTTTGGCCACAGATTGCAAAGGCAGTGCAGTGTAGAAACAGATCCAATGTCCACACTATTGCGTTTGTAGCAAAGATTGTAAAATATGTAAACAATATTAATTATGAATTTTTACTTTTACCTCCTATACACACCTGTTGAAAGCCAATATAATAACCATCGGGACACCTCACCTTACCTTAATCCAGACAAACATCAAATGAACTCGGCCGCCCTAGTTGTAATCCTGTATTATTGTTGCTCATTAAAACAGCCAGCGATTGTTAAATGTACTTTAGGTGCTGCAGGTTATAACCCTCTGCCTCCTGTAACTACCAACAACACTCTCTCTCTCACTGTTCCACTCACACAGTGTATAAATAGATTCTGAGTTTACTGGAAACAAAAGACAGCTCTGCAAATATCACTGAGTAGCCTTGTGACACATAGAGACGGAGGGGAGGAGCACACACCGGCAGAGTGAATCAGGTTCTAAAACTATACCTAATCCTTCATTCCATAATGATGAGATGTAAAAAGGTCATTTGCTTGATAGAAACAGCGTAAGCTAAAGCATTCTTCATAGAGTCCGTTTTAGCTGTTTTCTCCTTCTGCAAAAGCTTTGAAAGTAACAATAATGGTCAAAACGTTGTTGAGTGAATCAGGTTCTAAAACAAAACCTTATCCTTCATTCCATAATGATAATGATGAAAAAAGGTCATTTGCTTGAAAGAAACAGTGTAAGCTAAAGCATTCTTCATACAGTCTGTTTTAGCTGTTTACTCCTTCTGCAAAAGCTTTGAAAGTAAGGAAAATGATCAAAATGTATTCAGTGAATCAGGTTCTAAAACAAAACCTTATCCTTCATCCCATTATGATAATGATGAAAAAAGGTCATTTGCTTGAAAGACACAGTGTAAGCTAAAGCATTCTTCATACAGTCTGTTTTAGCTGTTTTCTCCTGCAAAAGCTTTGAAAGTAACAATAATGGTCAAAACATTGTTGAGTAAATCAGGTTCTAAAACAAAACCTAATCCTTCATACCATTATGATAATGATGAAAAAAGGTAATTTGCTTGAAAGACACAGTGTAAGCTAAAGCATTCTTCATACAGTCTGTTTTAGCTGTTTTCTCTTCTGCAAAAGCTTTGAAAGTAACAATAATGGTCAAAACGTTGTTGAGTAAATCAGGTTGTAAAATAAAACCTAATCCTTCATACCATAATGATAATGATGAAAAAAGGTCATTTGCTTGAAAAAAAAGTGTAAGCTAAAGCATTCTTCATACAGTCTGTTTTAGCTGTTTTCTCCTTCTGCAAAAGCTTTAAAAGTAACAATAATGATCAAAACGTTGTTGAGTGAATCAGGTTCTAAAACAAAACCTAATCCTTCATACCATAATGATATTAATGAATAAAGGTGTCACGGTTTGGTCCCTCTTCCTGTTTTAGTTTGAAGTTTCATGTTCCTTGTGGTCCTGGGTTAACTTCACTTCCTGCCTTGTCTTGGAAGTGAAGGAAGCCTGATTGTCTCCACCTGTGTCCAATCACCTGCACCTCCCTTGTGTATTTAAGCCCTGTGTGCCTGTTGTCCTTGGTCGCGTCATTGTCTAATGTCCCTCGTCGTAGGAGCACGTCTTTGGTTTGTTTCAAATAAAGAGCACTTGGTTCGAGAAACTCTGCACTTGAGTCCTCCCAGCAACTTGCCCCAGCCCGATTGTGACAAAAGGTCAATTGCTTGATAGAAACTGTTTAAACTAAAGCAGTCTTCATAACTTCCGAATGAACATGAATTGGTTTGTGAATTGGTTTTGTTTTAGAACCTGATTCACTCAACAACGTTTTGACCATTAATGTTACTTTCAAAGCTTCTGCAGAAGGAGTAAACAGCTAAAACGGACTGTATAAAGAATGCTTTAGGTTACAATGTTTCTATCAAGCAAATTACCTTTTTTCACCATTATCATTATGGTATGAAGGATTAGGTTTTGTTTTAGAACCTGATTCACTCAACAACGTTTTGACTATTATTGTTACTTTCAAAGCTTTTGAAGAAGGAGAAAACAGCTAAAACGTATGAAGAATGCTTTAGCTTACACTGTTTCTTTTAAGCAAATTACCTGTTTTCATCATTATTTTTATGGTATTAAAGATAAGGTATAGTTTTAGAACCTGATTCACACAACTACGTTTTGAACCTTATTGTTACTTTTAAAGCTTTTGGAGAAGGACAAGACAGCTAAAACGGACTGTATGATGAAATGCTTGAGCTTACACTGTTTTTTTAAGCAAATTACCTGTTTTCATCATTATCATCATGGTATAAAAGATTAGGTATAGTTTTAGAACCTGATTCACACAAATACGTTTTGACCCTTATTGTTACTTTCAAAGCTTTTGCAGAAGGGGAAAACAGCTAAAACGCACTGTATGAAGAATGCTTGAGCTTACACTGTTTCCTTTAAGGAAATGACCTGTTTTCATCATTATCATCATGGTATGAATGATTAGGCATAGTTTTAGAACCTGATTCACTTAACTACGTTTTGACCCTTATTGTTACTTTCAAAGCTTTTAAAGAAGGAGAAAACAGCTAAAACGGATTGTATGAAGAATGCTTTAGCTCACACTGTTTCTTTTAAGCAAATGACCTGTTTTCATCATTATCATCGTGGTATGAATGATTAGGCATAGTTTTAGAACCTGATTCACTTAACTACGTTTTTACCCTTATTTTTACTTTCAAAGCTTTTGCAGAAGGGGAAAACAGCTAAAATGCACTGTATGAAGAATGCTTTAGCTTACACTGTTTCCTTTAAGGAAATGACCTCTTTTCATCATTATCATCATGGTATGAATGATTAGGCATAGTTTTAGAACCTGATTCACTCAACTACGTTTTGACCCTTATTGTTACTTTCAAAGCTTTTAAAGGAGAAAACAGCTAAAACGGATTGTATGATGAAATGCTTGAGCTTACACTGTTTCCTTTAAGGAAATGACCTGATTTCATCATTATCATCATGGTATGAATGATTAGGCATAGTTTTAGAACCTGATTCACTTAACTACGTTTTGACCCTTATTGTTACTTTCAAAGCTTTTAAAGAAGGAGAAAACAGCTAAAACGGATTGTATGAAGAATGCTTTAGCTCACACTGTTTCTTTTAAGCAAATGACCTGTTTTCATCATTATCATCATGGTATGAAGGATTAGGCATAGTTTTAGAACCTGATTCACTTATTTACGTTTTGACCCTTATTGTTACTTTCAAAGCTTTTGCAGTAGGAGAAAACTTCTAAAACGGATTGCATGAAGAATGCTTGAGCTTACACTGTTTCCTTTAAGGAAATGACCTGTTTTCACCATTATCATCATGGTATGAATGATTGGGCATAGTTTTAGAACCTGATTCACTCAACTACGTTTTGACCCTTATTGTTACTTTCAAAGCTTTTGCAGTAGGAGAAAACAGCTAAAAACGCACTGTATGAAGAATGCTTTAGCTCACACTGTTTCTTTTAAGCAAATGACCTGTTTTCATCATTATCATCATGGTATGAAGGATTAGGCATAGTTTTAGAACCTGATTCACTTATTTACGTTTTGACCCTTATTGTTACTTTCAAAGCTTTTGCAGTAGGAGAAAACAGCTAAAAATGCACTGTATGAAGAATGCTTTAGCTTACACTGTTTCCTTTAAGGAAATGACCTCTTTTCATCATTATCATCATGGTATGAATGATTAGGCATAGTTTTAGAACCTGATTCACTCAACTACGTTTTGACCCTTATTGTTACTTTCAAAGCTTTTAAAGGAGAAAACAGCTAAAACGGATTGTATGATGAAATGCTTGAGCTTACACTGTTTCCTTTAAGGAAATGACCTGATTTCATCATTATCATCATGGTATGAATGATTAGGCATAGTTTTAGAACCTGATTCACTTAACTACGTTTTGACCCTTATTGTTACTTTCAAAGCTTTTAAAGAAGGAGAAAACAGCTAAAACGGATTGTATGAAGAATGCTTTAGCTCACACTGTTTCTTTTAAGCAAATGACCTGTTTTCATCATTATCATCATGGTATGAAGGATTAGGCATAGTTTTAGAACCTGATTCACTTATTTACGTTTTGACCCTTATTGTTACTTTCAAAGCTTTTGCAGTAGGAGAAAACTTCTAAAACGGATTGCATGAAGAATGCTTGAGCTTACACTGTTTCCTTTAAGGAAATGACCTGTTTTCACCATTATCATCATGGTATGAATGATTGGGCATAGTTTTAGAACCTGATTCACTCAACTACGTTTTGACCCTTATTGTTACTTTCAAAGCTTTTGCAGTAGGAGAAAACAGCTAAAAACGCACTGTATGAAGAATGCTTTAGCTCACACTGTTTCTTTTAAGCAAATGACCTGTTTTCATCATTATCATCATGGTATGAAGGATTAGGCATAGTTTTAGAACCTGATTCACTTATTTACGTTTTGACCCTTATTGTTACTTTCAAAGCTTTTGCAGTAGGAGAAAACAGCTAAAAATGCACTGTATGAAGAATGCTTTAGCTCACACTGTTTCTTTTAAGCAAATGACCTGTTTTCATCATTATCATCATGGTATGAAGGATAAGGCATAGTTTTAGAACCTGATTCACTCAACTACGTTTTGACCCTTATTGTTACTTTCAAAGCTTTTAAAGGAGAAAACAGCTAAAACGGATTGTATGATGAAATGCTTGAGCTTACACTGTTTCCTTTAAGGAAATGACCTGATTTCATCATTATCATCATGGTATGAATGATTAGGCATAGTTTTAGAACCTGATTCACTTAACTACGTTTTGACCCTTATTTTTACTTTCAAAGCTTTTGCAGAAGGGGAAAACAGCTAAAACGCACTGTATGAAGAATGCTTTAGCTTACACTGTTTCCTTTAAGGAAATGACCTGTTTTCATCATTATCATCATGGTATGAATGATTAGGCATAGTTTTAGAACCTGATTCACTCAACTACGTTTTGACCCTTATTGTTACTTTCAAAGCTTTTGCAGTAGGAGAAAACTTCAAAAAACGGATTGTATGAAGAATGATTGAGCTTACACTGTTTCTTTTAAGCAAATGACCTGTTTTCATCATTATCATCATGGTATGAAGGATTAGGCATAGTTTTAGAACCTGATTCACTCAACTACGTTTTGACCCTTATTGTTACTTTCAAAGCTTTTAAAGGAGAAAACAGCTAAAACGGATTGTATGATGAAATGCTTGAGCTTACACTGTTCCTTTTAAGCAAATGACCTGTTTTCATCATTATCATTATGGTATGAAGGATAAGGCATAGTTTTAGAACCTGATTCACTCAACTACGTTTTGAACCTTATTTTTACTTTCAAAGCTTTTGCAGAAGGGAAAAACAGCTAAAACGCACTGTATGAAGAATGCTTGAGCTTACACTGTTCCTTTTAAGCAAATGACCTGTTTTCATCATTATCATCATGGTATGAAGGATAAGGCATAGTTTTAGAACCTGATTCACTCAACTGCGTTTTGACCCTTATTGTTACTTTCAAAGCTTTTGCAGTAGGAGAAAACTTCTAAAACGCATTGTATGAAGAATGCTTGAGCTTACACTGTTTCCTTTAAGGAAATGACCTGTTTTCATCATTATCATCATGGTATGAAGGATTAGGCATAGTTTTAGAACCTGATTCACTTATTTACGTTTTGACCCTTATTGTTACTTTCAAAGCTTTTGCAGTAGGAGAAAACAGCTAAAAACGCACTGTATGAAGAATGCTTTAGCTCACACTGTTTCTTTTAAGCAAATGACCTGTTTTCATCATTATCATCATGGTATGAAGGATTAGGCATAGTTTTAGAACCTGATTCACTTATTTACGTTTTGACCCTTATTGTTACTTTCAAAGCTTTTGCAGTAGGAGAAAACTTCTAAAACGGATTGCATGAAGAATGCTTGAGCTTACACTGTTTCCTTTAAGGAAATGACCTGTTTTCATCATTATCATCATGGTATAAATGATTGGGCATAGTTTTAGAACCTGATTCACTCAACTACGTTTTGACCCTTATTGTTACTTTCAAAGCTTTTGCAGTAGGAGAAAACAGCTAAAAACGCACTGTATGAAGAATGCTTTAGCTCACACTGTTTCTTTTAAGCAAATGACCTGTTTTCATCATTATCATCATGGTATGAAGGATAAGGCATAGTTTTAGAACCTGATTCACTCAACTACGTTTTGACCCTTATTGTTACTTTCAAAGCTTTTAAAGGAGAAAACAGCTAAAACGGATTGTATGATGAAATGCTTGAGCTTACACTGTTTCCTTTAAGGAAATGACCTGATTTCATCATTATCATCATGGTATGAATGATTAGGCATAGTTTTAGAACCTGATTCACTTAACTACGTTTTGACCCTTATTTTTACTTTCAAAGCTTTTGCAGAAGGGGAAAACAGCTAAAACGCACTGTATGAAGAATGCTTTAGCTTACACTGTTTCCTTTAAGGAAATGACCTGTTTTCATCATTATCATCATGGTATGAATGATTAGGCATAGTTTTAGAACCTGATTCACTCAACTACGTTTTGACCCTTATTGTTACTTTCAAAGCTTTTGCAGTAGGAGAAAACTTCAAAAAACGGATTGTATGAAGAATGATTGAGCTTACACTGTTTCTTTTAAGCAAATGACCTGTTTTCATCATTATCATCATGGTATGAAGGATTAGGCATAGTTTTAGAACCTGATTCACTCAACTACGTTTTGACCCTTATTGTTACTTTCAAAGCTTTTAAAGGAGAAAACAGCTAAAACGGATTGTATGATGAAATGCTTGAGCTTACACTGTTCCTTTTAAGCAAATGACCTGTTTTCATCATTATCATTATGGTATGAAGGATAAGGCATAGTTTTAGAACCTGATTCACTCAACTACGTTTTGAACCTTATTTTTACTTTCAAAGCTTTTGCAGAAGGGAAAAACAGCTAAAACGCACTGTATGAAGAATGCTTGAGCTTACACTGTTCCTTTTAAGCAAATGACCTGTTTTCATCATTATCATCATGGTATGAAGGATAAGGCATAGTTTTAGAACCTGATTCACTCAACTGCGTTTTGACCCTTATTGTTACTTTCAAAGCTTTTGCAGTAGGAGAAAACTTCTAAAACGCATTGTATGAAGAATGCTTGAGCTTACACTGTTTCCTTTAAGGAAATGACCTGTTTTCATCATTATCATCATGGTATGAATGATTAGGCATAGTTTTAGAACCTGATTCACTCAACTACGTTTTGACCCTTATTGTTACTTTCAAAGCTTTTGCAGTAGGAGAAAACTTCTGAAACGGATTGTATGAAGAATGCTTGAGCTTACACTGTTTCCTTTAAGGAAATGACCTGTTTTCATCATTATCATCATGGTATGAATGATTAGGCATAGTTTTAGAACCTGATTCACTTAACTACGTTTTGACCCTTATTGTTACTTTCAAAGCTTTTAAAGAAGGAGAAAACAGCTAAAACGGATTGTATGAAGAATGCTTTAGCTCACACTGTTTCTTTTAAGCAAATGACCTGTTTTCATCATTATCATCATGGTATGAAGGATTAGGCATAGTTTTAGAACCTGATTCACTTATTTACGTTTTGACCCTTATTGTTACTTTCAAAGCTTTTGCAGTAGGAGAAAACTTCTAAAACGGATTGCATGAAGAATGCTTGAGCTTACACTGTTTCCTTTAAGGAAATGACCTGTTTTCATCATTATCATCATGGTATGAATGATTGGGCATAGTTTTAGAACCTGATTCACTCAACTACGTTTTGACCCTTATTGTTACTTTCAAAGCTTTTGCAGTAGGAGAAAACAGCTAAAAACGCACTGTATGAAGAATGCTTTAGCTCACACTGTTTCTTTTAAGCAAATGACCTGTTTTCATCATTATCATCATGGTATGAAGGATAAGGCATAGTTTTAGAACCTGATTCACTCAACTACGTTTTGACCCTTATTGTTACTTTCAAAGCTTTTAAAGGAGAAAACAGCTAAAACGGATTGTATGATGAAATGCTTGAGCTTACACTGTTTCCTTTAAGGAAATGACCTGATTTCATCATTATCATCATGGTATGAATGATTAGGCATAGTTTTAGAACCTGATTCACTTAACTACGTTTTGACCCTTATTTTTACTTTCAAAGCTTTTGCAGAAGGGGAAAACAGCTAAAACGCACTGTATGAAGAATGCTTTAGCTTACACTGTTTCCTTTAAGGAAATGACCTGTTTTCATCATTATCATCATGGTATGAATGATTAGGCATAGTTTTAGAACCTGATTCACTCAACTACGTTTTGACCCTTATTGTTACTTTCAAAGCTTTTGCAGTAGGAGAAAACTTCAAAAAACGGATTGTATGAAGAATGATTGAGCTTACACTGTTTCTTTTAAGCAAATGACCTGTTTTCATCATTATCATCATGGTATGAAGGATTAGGCATAGTTTTAGAACCTGATTCACTCAACTACGTTTTGACCCTTATTGTTACTTTCAAAGCTTTTAAAGGAGAAAACAGCTAAAACGGATTGTATGATGAAATGCTTGAGCTTACACTGTTCCTTTTAAGCAAATGACCTGTTTTCATCATTATCATTATGGTATGAAGGATAAGGCATAGTTTTAGAACCTGATTCACTCAACTACGTTTTGAACCTTATTTTTACTTTCAAAGCTTTTGCAGAAGGGAAAAACAGCTAAAACGCACTGTATGAAGAATGCTTGAGCTTACACTGTTCCTTTTAAGCAAATGACCTGTTTTCATCATTATCATCATGGTATGAAGGATAAGGCATAGTTTTAGAACCTGATTCACTCAACTGCGTTTTGACCCTTATTGTTACTTTCAAAGCTTTTGCAGTAGGAGAAAACTTCTAAAACGCATTGTATGAAGAATGCTTGAGCTTACACTGTTTCCTTTAAGGAAATGACCTGTTTTCATCATTATCATCATGGTATGAATGATTAGGCATAGTTTTAGAACCTGATTCACTCAACTACGTTTTGACCCTTATTGTTACTTTCAAAGCTTTTGCAGTAGGAGAAAACTTCTGAAACGGATTGTATGAAGAATGCTTGAGCTTACACTGTTTCCTTTAAGGAAATGACCTGTTTTCATCATTATCATCATGGTATGAATGATTAGGCATAGTTTTAGAACCTGATTCACTTAACTACGTTTTGACCCTTATTGTTACTTTCAAAGCTTTTAAAGAAGGAGAAAACAGCTAAAACGGATTGTATGAAGAATGCTTTAGCTCACACTGTTTCTTTTAAGCAAATGACCTGTTTTCATCATTATCATCATGGTATGAAGGATTAGGCATAGTTTTAGAACCTGATTCACTTATTTACGTTTTGACCCTTATTGTTACTTTCAAAGCTTTTGCAGTAGGAGAAAACTTCTAAAACGGATTGCATGAAGAATGCTTGAGCTTACACTGTTTCCTTTAAGGAAATGACCTGTTTTCATCATTATCATCATGGTATGAATGATTAGGCATAGTTTTAGAACCTGATTCACTTAACTACGTTTTGACCCTTATTGTTACTTTCAAAGCTTTTAAAGAAGGAGAAAACAGCTAAAACGGATTGTATGAAGAATGCTTTAGCTCACACTGTTTCTTTTAAGCAAATGACCTGTTTTCATCATTATCATCATGGTATGAAGGATTAGGCATAGTTTTAGAACCTGATTCACTTATTTACGTTTTGACCCTTATTGTTACTTTCAAAGCTTTTGCAGTAGGAGAAAACTTCTAAAACGGATTGCATGAAGAATGCTTGAGCTTACACTGTTTCCTTTAAGGAAATGACCTGTTTTCATCATTATCATCATGGTATGAATGATTGGGCATAGTTTTAGAACCTGATTCACTCAACTACGTTTTGACCCTTATTGTTACTTTCAAAGCTTTTGCAGTAGGAGAAAACAGCTAAAAACGCACTGTATGAAGAATGCTTTAGCTCACACTGTTTCTTTTAAGCAAATGACCTGTTTTCATCATTATCATCATGGTATGAAGGATAAGGCATAGTTTTAGAACCTGATTCACTCAACTACGTTTTGACCCTTATTGTTACTTTCAAAGCTTTTAAAGGAGAAAACAGCTAAAACGGATTGTATGATGAAATGCTTGAGCTTACACTGTTTCCTTTAAGGAAATTACCTGATTTCATCATTATCATCATGGTATGAATGATTAGGCATAGTTTTAGAACCTGATTCACTTAACTACGTTTTGACCCTTATTGTTACTTTCAAAGCTTTTAAAGGAGAAAACAGCTAAAACGGATTGTATGATGAAATGCTTGAGCTTACACTGTTCCTTTTAAGCAAATGACCTGTTTTCATCATTATCATTATGGTATGAAGGATAAGGCATAGTTTTAGAACCTGATTCACTCAACTGCGTTTTGACCCTTATTGTTACTTTCAAAGCTTTTGCAGTAGGAGAAAACTTCTAAAACGCATTGTATGAAGAATGCTTGAGCTAACACTGTTTCCTTTAAGGAAATGACCTGTTTTCATCATTATCATCATGGTATGAATGATTAGGCATAGTTTTAGAACCTGATTCACTTATTTACGTTTTGACCCTTATTGTTACTTTCAAAGCTTTTAAAGAAGGAGAAAACAGCTAAAACGGATTGTATGAAGAATGCTTTAGCTCACACTGTTTCTTTTAAGCAAATGACCTGTTTTCATCATTATCATCATGGTATGAAGGATTAGGCATAGTTTTAGAACCTGATTCACTTATTTACGTTTTGACCCTTATTGTTACTTTCAAAGCTTTTGCAGTAGGAGAAAACTTCTAAAACGGATTGCATGAAGAATGCTTGAGCTTACACTGTTTCCTTTAAGGAAATGACCTGTTTTCATCATTATCATCATGGTATGAATGATTGGGCATAGTTTTAGAACCTGATTCACTCAACTACGTTTTGACCCTTATTGTTACTTTCAAAGCTTTTGCAGTAGGAGAAAACAGCTAAAAACGCACTGTATGAAGAATGCTTTAGCTCACACTGTTTCTTTTAAGCAAATGACCTGTTTTCATCATTATCATCATGGTATGAAGGATAAGGCATAGTTTTAGAACCTGATTCACTCAACTACGTTTTGACCCTTATTGTTACTTTCAAAGCTTTTAAAGGAGAAAACAGCTAAAACGGATTGTATGATGAAATGCTTGAGCTTACACTGTTTCCTTTAAGGAAATGACCTGATTTCATCATTATCATCATGGTATGAATGATTAGGCATAGTTTTAGAACCTGATTCACTTAACTACGTTTTGACCCTTATTGTTACTTTCAAAGCTTTTAAAGAAGGAGAAAACAGCTAAAACGGATTGTATGAAGAATGCTTTAGCTCACACTGTTTCTTTTAAGCAAATGTAGCTTAAGCGCAAGTTCAGTCAGGAAGACAACCAGTCGGGCTCTTTTGCCTCCCGTGTATGTACGCTATCAGCTGATTGGGGGCGTGCACATTTTTGGTAACCAATCAGATTCTACAACTATTCGCTGGAGCCAATCACATTGTTGCTGTCAAATGTTTAAAAGTATTCTCCTCTCCGTTGGCTGTCAGCTGTCATTTTCAGTGCGTAGCTGAGGCGAAGACATATGGGTAGATTTGTTGTTCTTTATTGCTTTGTGGCGGTGCTAAGGGTCATGTCAGACTTGGAAGGTGATCCGTTGCCAGGTGAGGCTTGTCGCGGGCTCGTTGGCCAGCCGGAGCAGGATCCCAGCCCGCAGGGTTCCCAGCGCAGAAGCTCTCGCCTGGCGCTGCGCAGCAGCTCCCCTCCGGACGATCGAGCAACACTCCTGGCTCTGCTTGAGGAGCGGGGTGTTACTCCGTCTCCAGGCCTGCCGTTATCCCAGTTACACGAGCTAATCGGGGTGACAGCCAGCAGTGATGTAGGCGAGCCTCAACCGGCGGCTGCTGCGGGGCGGAAAAGAGCGAGGAAAGCCGGCCCGGTTCAAGCACCACGGGCGAGGAAGAGAGCGATGTCGGCGCGTACGCTTGCTCCACCATCTACTCCTGGCACATCCACCGCCGACAACCTAGTTGTCACAACCCTGCAGTCCCTGGTCAGCACCATGCACACCATCGATTCTCGCCTGCAGTCCTTGGAGAACGCGGCAAATCGGGCAACATCGTCAGCCACCATCACCGCCACCCAAGGCTCCATGCGACAGGCAGCCGTTTTCCGGAATCAGCCGTCAACATCGTCACCCATAGAAGGCGCCCAACATTCGCTGGCTTCTGCATTCCCCGCTCCTGTAATGGGTAGGCCATACATCCCACAGGTAGCAAACATCACGCCCCGACTGAGATCGAAAATTTTACAGGGGAGAGACATAAATCTCGTTAGCATCATGCTGCCATCCCCGGAGTGTGAGACTAGCGTAGCCTCCGGTGGTAACATCGCTGCGGTGTTTAAATCGGCAGATCCACGACTGCTCAAAGATCTATCGATTGGACAGTTTATGGTGGCATTTGGCGTGTTTCGGGACGTATTATGCGCGGTCTTTCCAGACAGAAGACAGGAGCTGGACGCATACATGGCGCTGATCGGCGATCTACACCTGAAATACGGGAGGAACATCTTCTACCAGTACCATAAGGCGTTTTCCAGCAAAGCCGCCCTGTACATAACACAATATAACTCCCGCGTGAACTGGTCCGTGCTGGATACGGAATTATTGCTCATGGTCGCAGGGGGCACACAAACCGTATCGTGCAGTTCCTGCGGGAACCCGGGCCACCCGGATCAGTTGTGTCCCGCGGCGGTGTTTCCGCCTACATTCTCTGGCCGTGAGGTGCCTAAACTGAACAATCCACCTGTTTGTAGGAGCTTTAACGAAAGTGTGTGTACGTATGTAAACTGCCGTTTTCTTCACATATGCAGCTTCTGCAAGGATGCGCATCCCCGGTCAGTCTGCCCCCGGCGCACGTCCAGATTTTCTCCACGGGGAGGGAAACGTCGTGGTTCAAAGACATTTTGATGCAGCATCCGTCCACACCAATAAATCTGCAAGCACTATCTGTTGAACTGTCTTCTCATCCGGATTCAGTGTTCGTAGACCATCTGCTCACAGGGTTATCACAAGGGTTCTGTGTCGGAGTCATTGCTATGCCTTCTGTAACATTTGTTGCAAAAAATCTGCAGTCAGCGGTTACTGATCCCGATACAGTGCGTCGGTTAATCGAGAAAGAGGTTAGGAATAAGTATGTGATCGGGCCTTTCAAAGCCTCTCCATTCACTGTATTTCGCACTAGTCCCATAGGGGTAGCCACGGGCAAATACTCCGGTAAGAAAAGGTTAATTTTTGATCTGTCAGCTCCCCGTTCCTGCTCAATTCCGAGTGTTAACAGCCTCATCCCTTCTGAGCTGTTCTCTCTCCACTATGCCTCGGTGGACAATGCCATTAAACTGATCAAATTAGCGGGTCTAGGCGCGTGGCTCTCCAAAGCGGACATCACAGACGCATTTAAAATAGTTCCGATCCATCCTTCCCAGTGGCATCTATTCGGAATCCGCTGGGAGTCAAAGTACTATTTTGGGGTACGGTTAACTTTCGGGTGCAAGAGCAGCCCCCATATTTTTAACCAAGTTGCCGAAGCGCTTTGCTGGATACTGCTGAACAGAGCAAGGGTTCCAGCAGTTCTTCACTTGCTGGATGATTTTCTGTTGGTAGATGCCCCGCACGAAGGGTCAGGCGCATCTCTGGATAAATTGAAACGTTGTTTCCACTCACTTGGCGTTCCCCTCTCAGAGGAGAAAACGGTGGGGCCAGACACATCTCTTGAGTTCTTGGGCATTATGCTTGATACTGTAGCTATGAAAGCGTCCCTGCCGATCGCAAAATTGCAGCGCATTCGCAAGATATCCAAGTCGTATTGTGCAGCTGGAAATATAACAAAACAACAGTTACTCTCTTTGTTGGGGCATCTTAATTTTGCTATGCGCGTCATTCCACAGGGGCGCTCGTTCATATCTCGGTTGTTGGACAGGGCTTCTTCCGTGGGCCATTTGCACGAATTTGTGTACCTCGATGCAGGGTGTCGTTCTGATTTAAGGTTCTGGTCTCGTTTGCTCGAGAACTGGAATGGGGTTACATTCTTCTATGACGACCTGGTGCATTCTTCAGACTCTTTGAGGTTTTACACAGATGCCGCGCCATCTGTGGGGTTTGGGGGTTATTTTCAAGGGCAGTGGTTTGCTGACCACTGGCCGCCTGCCTTTGCGGAATTTGAAGTTTCATCAGCGCTCTATGAAATTTACCCTGTGGCCGTGGCCTGTTTGTCTGGGGCCGGCACTGGAAATGCAAACGCATTTCCGTCCTGTGCGATAACCAAGCAGTGGTGGACATTATTAATAGAGGGCGCTCCTCCTCTAAAGACATAATGCCGTTCATGAGGAGCATTACCTGGTCAGCCGTCACACATAACTTTATTATCACCGCCCGGCACCTGCCCGGTCATTTGAATACACTGGCTGATTCACTTTCCCGTTTTAAATTTCAGGCTTTCCGGAACCTCTGTCCCGAGGCCAGTCCAGTGGCAGTCACTGTTCCCGCGTGTCACGTCCTGATGGTGGTTTAGAGCATAGTCACAATAGCCAGATGGGGGAATATTTAGAGGCAGCCAAGAAATACATGAGGAAGGGTTTAGCAGTTTCTACTGTAAAAATGTACGATTTTGCTTGGTGTACTTTTGCGCTGTTTTGTGTCTCTGTTGGGGTTTCTCTTAAACCTGTTCTCATCAACACAGTCTGTGCCTTTATTTGTTATTGTTGGGAAGTGCGACATTTCAAACCTCCATATATCCGCAGTTTACTCGCCGGCATTCAATTTAACGTTAGATGTTACAACCCTGCTTCTACCAGTTTGTTTTCGAATACAGCCGTCAAACTAGTGCTAAAAGGCCTTACTAAATCGATGCCTCAGAATCTAGACCGCAGACAGCCCATTACCCTTCCTATTTTGCACAGGATGCTAAATGTTCTCAGAGCCGGCGTTTTTTCCCCTTATGTCGACACACTGCTCGAAGCTGTGTTTTCCTTAGCTTTCTATGCTTGTCTCAGGTGTGGGGAATTTACTACCTCGACGAAATCTTTCAACGCTGAAACAGACATCGCTTTCGGCGATTTGACCTTTCACGCTAGTCATTATAACGTATGCCTTAAACACTCAAAATGTGGAGGTGCTTGCACGGTAATCGTGGCCCGGATCGGTACTAGGTTTTGCCCGTTTAATTCCATGGTTAAGTTCCTAAGGCTGAGACCGATTACGGGCTCCATTACTCCACTATTCCTGATCCCTGGCAACGTGCCATTATCCAGGTCTTTGTTTAACGATCATTTTGAGGTTATCCTTTCTCGACTCAATTTATCACCTCAGCTATACACTGGGCATTCCTTTCGAATAGGGGCGGCTACTTCGGCTGCTAACCAAGGCGTCCCGGCTACATCCCTTCAGAAATTGGGCCGGTGGTCTTCCTCTGCGTTCACAGCTTATATCCGCCCCGACTTAAATACGATACTAGAAACTCAACGATCATTGAAGCCTTAAAATAAAAATAAAAATGTAAATATATAAAATCCTGCAGGATTGCATATAACTGGTGGTGGTGGTGGCATTCACCGGGCATTTTGGTATTGCTCGTGTGCGGCATTTTGGTATTGCTCGTGTGCATCATAACAGTGGTTAGGGGTATATCTTTGGTGTGTCGTCATAACATTTAAGGGTTTGTTGCAGTCTGGTACGCTAGTATTCTCTCCTCACTGTTTATACATTGCCCTTCCAGCTGCGCAGTTGCTTTACTCCATGTCACTGGTCGTTTTTCCACGTTCTCCATGGACCGGGTTAGAGCTGTTTCCCAGCCTCGTGGCACAGGACCTGGGGGAAGGGACCAGGCGGGGGCCAAAGGCCTAAGTCCCATCCAGAGGTCATCAGGGGAAGTTGGAGGGCCGTATGTGTAAGTCCCAGCAAGATGTCATCTGTACTGTGGCTGGGGCCGTGTGTGTAAGACCCATCAGATGACATCAGTCAAGTGAGGGCCGTATGTGTAAGTCCCATCAAGATGTCATCTTCACTGTGGCGGGGGCCGTGCGCGTAAGACCCATGAGATGACATCAGTCGAGTGAGGGCCGTAGGAGTAAGTCCCTGCAAGATGTCATCTTTGCCATGTCAGGGGCCGAAGGCGTAAGACCCAGCAAGATGACATCAGCCTAAGTTGGAGGGCCGAGGGCGTAAGTCCCATCAAGGGGCTATCAGTGTCCAGGTCTGGGGCCAATTTTGTAAGACCCATCCAGGTAACCTTATTTCCAGGTCTCGGTCCGGGAACCCGGGTTGCGATCGGCAGTCCATCGAGATGTCCTCTACACTGTGCGTTGACTCACCAGATCTCTTAACTGGGGTGACATCAACCCGTGCAAGTTAAACTTCTGTCATGATTGCTTTTCCGGGTTAGCTTAGGAATGTCACGACGGCAAGGGGTAAGATATTTATTCATTCATATAAATAAATGTCTCTTTGGGGATTGGGCCGATTGGACCTCAGTATCCCTACCTTCGGGAATAGTCCCTCAGGATGGAGTCCAATCGCCAAAGAACTGCACAAGTCATAGTTGCTGCTTATGGAATAAACCATTGTTACTATCAAATAAGTCTCTCCTGATTGAAATGTAGCTTAAGCGCAAGTTCAGTCAGGAAGACAACCAGTCGGGCTCTTTTGCCTCCCGTGTATGTACGCTATCAGCTGATTGGGGGCGTGCACATTTTTGGTAACCAATCAGATTCTACAACTATTCGCTGGAGCCAATCACATTGTTGCTGTCAAATGTTTAAAAGTATTCTCCTCTCCGTTGGCTGTCAGCTGTCATTTTCAGTGCGTAGCTGAGGCGACCCTCCTCCACCCCAGTCACCTCCAGTTGGCATCGGCGTGGTTCCAGGTTCATCATCTAGTTGCTGCTATTCCTATTCACCACCACCAGTGTCTGGACTCCAGGGGGATTGGGCCGATTGGACCTCAGTATCCCTACCTTCGGGAATAGTCACTCAGGATGGAGTCCAATCGCCAAAGAACTGCACAAGTCATAGTTGATGCTTATGGAATAAACCATTGTTACTATCAAATAAGTCTCTCCTGATTGAAATGACCTGTTTTCATCATTATCATCATGGTATGAAGGATTAGGCATAGTTTTAGAACCTGATTCACTCAACTACGTTTTGACCCTTATTTTTACTTTCAAAGCTTTTGCAGAAGGGAAAAACAGCTAAAACGCACTGTATGAAGAATGCTTGAGCTTACACTGTTCCTTTTAAGCAAATGACCTGTTTTCATCATTATCATCATGGTATAAAGGATAAGGCATAGTTTTAGAACCTAATTCACTTAACTACGTTTTGACCCTTATTTTTACTTTCAAAGCTTTTGCAGAAGGGGAAAACAGCTAAAACGCACTGTATGAAGAATGCTTTAGTTCACACTGTTTCTTTTAAGCAAATGACCTGTTTTCATCATTATCATCATGGTATGAAGGATTAGGCATAATTTTAGAACCTGATTCACTCAACTACGTTTTGACCCTTATTCTTACTTTCAAAGCTTTTAAAGGAGAAAACAGCTAAAACGGATTGTATGATGAAATGCTTGAGCTTACACTGTTCCTTTTAAGCAAATGACCTGTTTTCATCATTATCATTATGGTATGAAGGATAAGGCATAGTTTTAGAACCTGATTCACTCAACTACGTTTTGACCCTTATTTTTACTTTCAAAGCTTTTGCAGAAGGGAAAAACAGCTAAAACGCACTGTATGAAGAATGCTTGAGCTTACACTGTTCCTTTTAAGCAAATGACCTGTTTTCATCATTATCATCATGGTATGAAGGATTAGGCATAGTTTTAGAACCTGATTCACTCAACTACGTTTTGACCCTTATTTTTACTTTCAAAGCTTTTGCAGAAGGGAAAAACAGCTAAAACGCACTGTATGAAGAATGCTTGAGCTTACACTGTTCCTTTTAAGCAAATGACCTGTTTTCATCATTATCATCATGGTATGAAGGATAAGGCATAGTTTTAGAACCTGATTCACTCAACTGCGTTTTGACCCTTATTGTTACTTTCAAAGCTTTTGCAGTAGGAGAAAACTTCTGAAACGGATTGTATGAAGAATGCTTGAGCTTACACTGTTTCCTTTAAGGAAATGACCTGTTTTCATCATTATCATCATGGTATGAATGATTAGGCATAGTTTTAGAACCTGATTCACTTAACTACGTTTTGACCCTTATTGTTACTTTCAAAGCTTTTAAAGAAGGAGAAAACAGCTAAAACGGATTGTATGAAGAATGCTTCAGCTCACACTGTTTCTTTTAAGCAAATGACCTGTTTTCATCATTATCATCATGGTATGAAGGATTAGGCATAGTTTTAGAACCTGATTCACTCAACTACGTTTTGACCCTTATTTTTACTTTCAAAGCTTTTGCAGAAGGGAAAAACAGCTAAAACGCACTGTATGAAGAATGCTTGAGCTTACACTGTTCCTTTTAAGCAAATGACCTGTTTTCATCATTATCATCATGGTATGAAGGATTAGGCATAGTTTTAGAACCTGATTCACTCAACTACGTTTTGACCCTTATTTTTACTTTCAAAGCTTTTGCAGAAGGGGAAAACAGCTAAAACGCACTGTATGAAGAATGCTTTAGCTCACACTGTTTCTTTTAAGCAAATGACCTGTTTTCATCATTATCATCATGGTATGAAGGATTAGGCATAATTTTAGAACCTGATTCACTCAACTACGTTTTGACCCTTATTGTTACTTTCAAAGCTTTTAATGGAGAAAACGGCTAAAACGGATTGTATGATGAAATGCTTGAGCTTACACTGTTCCTTTTAGGCAAATGACCTGTTTTCATCATTATCATTATGGTATGAAGGATAAGGCATAGTTTTAGAACCTGATTCACTCAACTACGTTTTGAATCTTATTTTTACTTTCAAAGCTTTTGCAGAAGGGAAAAACAGCTAAAACGCACTGTATGAAGAATGCTTTAGCTTACACTGTTTCTTTTAACCAAATGACCTGTTTTCATCATTATCATCATGGTATGAAGGATAAGGCATAGTTTTAGAACCTGATTCACTTAACTACGTTTTGACCCTTATTGTTACTTTCAAAGCTTTTGCAGTAGGAGAAAACAGCTTAAAAACGCACTGTATGAAGAATGCTTTAGCTCACACTGTTTCTTTTAAGCAAATGACCTGTTTTCATCATTATCATCATGGTATGAAGGATTAGGCATAGTTTTAGAACCTGATTCACTTATTTACGTTTTGACCCTTATTGTTACTTTCAAAGCTTTTGCAGTAGGAGAAAACTTCTAAAACGGATTGCATGAAGAATGCTTGAGCTTACACTGTTTCCTTTAAGGAAATGACCTGTTTTCATCATTATCATCATGGTATGAATGATTGGGCATAGTTTTAGAACCTGATTCACTCAACTACGTTTTGACCCTTATTGTTACTTTCAAAGCTTTTGCAGTAGGAGAAAACAGCTAAAAACGCACTGTATGAAGAATGCTTTAGCTCACACTGTTTCTTTTAAGCAAATGACCTGTTTTCATCATTATCATCATGGTATGAATGATTGGGCATAGTTTTAGAACCTGATTCACTCAACTACGTTTTGACCCTTATTGTTACTTTCAAAGCTTTTGCAGTAGGAGAAAACAGCTAAAAACGCACTGTATGAAGAATGCTTTAGCTCACACTGTTTCTTTTAAGCAAATGACCTGTTTTCATCATTATCATCATGGTATGAAGGATTAGGCATAGTTTTAGAACCTGATTCACTCAACTACGTTTTGACCCTTATTGTTACATTCAAAGCTTTTAAAGGAGAAAACAGCTAAAACGGATTGTATGATGAAATGCTTGAGCTTACACTGTTCCTTTTAAGCAAATGACCTGTTTTCATCATTATCATTATGGTATGAAGGATAAGGCATAGTTTTAGAACCTGATTCACTCAACTACGTTTTGAATCTTATTTTTACTTTCAAAGCTTTTGCAGAAGGGAAAAACAGCTAAAACGCACTGTATGAAGAATGCTTGAGCTTACACTGTTCCTTTTAAGCAAATGACCTGTTTTCATCATTATCATCATGGTATGAAGGATAAGGCATAGTTTTAGAACCTGATTCACTCAACTACGTTTTGACCCTTATTGTTACTTTCAAAGCTTTTGCAGTAGGAGAAAACTTCTGAAACGGATTGTATGAAGAATGCTTTAGCTCACACTGTTTCTTTTAAGCAAATGACCTGTTTTCATCATTATCATCATGGTATGAAGGATTAGGCATAGTTTTAGAACCTGATTCACTCAACTACGTTTTGACCCTTATTTTTACTTTCAAAGCTTTTGCAGAAGGGGAAAACAGCTAAAACGCACTGTATGAAGAATGCTTTAGCTCACACTGTTTCTTTTAAGCAAATGACCTGTTTTCATCATTATCATCATGGTATGAAGGATTAGGCATAATTTTAGAACCTGATTCACTCAACTACGTTTTGACCCTTATTCTTACTTTCAAAGCTTTTAAAGGAGAAAACAGCTAAAACGGATTGTATGATGAAATGCTTGAGCTTACGCTGTTCCTTTTAAGCAAATGACCTGTTTTCATCATTATCATTATGGTATGAAGGATAAGGCATAGTTTTAGAACCTGATTCACTCAACTACGTTTTGACCCTTATTTTTACTTTCAAAGCTTTTGCAGAAGGGAAAAACAGCTAAAACGCACTGTATGAAGAATGCTTGAGCTTACACTGTTCCTTTTAAGCAAATGACCTGTTTTCATCATTATCATCATGGTATGAAGGATTAGGCATAGTTTTAGAACCTGATTCACTCAACTACGTTTTGACCCTTATTTTTACTTTCAAAGCTTTTGCAGAAGGGAAAAACAGCTAAAACGCACTGTATGAAGAATGCTTGAGCTTACACTGTTCCTTTTAAGCAAATGACCTGTTTTCATCATTATCATCATGGTATGAATGATTAGGCATAGTTTTAGAACCTGATTCACTTAACTACGTTTTGACCCTTATTGTTACTTTCAAAGCTTTTGCAGTAGGAGAAAACAGCTAAAAACGCACTGTATGAAGAATGCTTTAGCTCACACTGTTTCTTTTAAGCAAATGACCTGTTTTCATCATTATCATCATGGTATGAAGGATTAGGCATAGTTTTAGAACCTGATTCACTCAACTACGTTTTGACCCTTATTGTTACATTCAAAGCTTTTGCAGTAGGAGAAAACTTCTGAAACGGATTGTATGATGAAATGCTTGAGCTTACATTGTTCCTTTTAAGCAAATGACCTGTTTTCATCATTATCATCATGGTATGAAGGATAAGGCATAGTTTTAGAACCTGATTCACTCAACTACGTTTTGACCCTTATTGTTACTTTCAAAGCTTTTGCAGTAGGAGAAAACTTCTGAAACGGATTGTATGAAGAATGCTTGAGCTTACACTGTTTCCTTTAAGGAAATGACCTGTTTTCATCATTATCATCATGGTATGAATGATTAGGCATAGTTTTAGAACCTGATTCACTTAACTACGTTTTGACCCTTATTGTTACTTTCAAAGCTTTTAAAGAAGGAGAAAACAGCTAAAACGGATTGTATGAAGAATGCTTTAGCTCACACTGTTTCTTTTAAGCAAATGACCTGTTTTCATCATTATCATCATGGTATGAAGGATTAGGCATAGTTTTAGAACCTGATTCACTCAACTACGTTTTGACCCTTATTTTTACTTTCAAAGCTTTTGCAGAAGGGAAAAACAGTTAAACGCACTGTATGAAGAATGCTTTAGCTTACACTGTTTCTTTTAACCAAATGACCTGTTTTCATCATTATCATCATGGTATGAAGGATAAGGCATAGTTTTAGAACCTGATTCACTTAACTACGTTTTGACCCTTATTGTTACTTTCAAAGCTTTTGCAGTAGGAGAAAACAGCTAAAAACGCACTGTATGAAGAATGCTTTAGCTCACACTGTTTCTTTTAAGCAAATGACCTGTTTTCATCATTATCATCATGGTATGAAGGATTAGGCATAGTTTTAGAACCTGATTCACTCAACTACGTTTTGACCCTTATTGTTACATTCAAAGCTTTTAAAGGAGAAAACAGCTAAAACGGATTGTATGATGAAATGCTTAAGCTTACACTGTTCCTTTTAAGCAAATGACCTGTTTTCATCATTATCATTATGGTATGAAGGATAAGGCATAGTTTTAGAACCTGATTCACTCAACTACGTTTTGAATCTTATTTTTACTTTCAAAGCTTTTGCAGAAGGGAAAAACAGCTAAAACGCACTGTATGAAGAATGCTTGAGCTTACACTGTTCCTTTTAAGCAAATGACCTGTTTTCATCATTATCATCATGGTATGAAGGATAAGGCATAGTTTTAGAACCTGATTCACTCAACTGCGTTTTGACCCTTATTGTTACTTTCAAAGCTTTTGCAGTAGGAGAAAACTTCTAAAACGCATTGTATGAAGAATGCTTGAGCTTACACTGTTTCCTTTAAGGAAATGACCTGTTTTCATCATTATCATCATGGTATGAATGATTAGGCATAGTTTTAGAACCTGATTCACTTAACTACGTTTTGACCCTTATTGTTACTTTCAAAGCTTTTGCAGTAGGAGAAAACTTCTAAAACGGATTGCATGAAGAATGCTTGAGCTTACACTGTTTCCTTTAAGGAAATGACCTGTTTTCATCATTATCATCATGGTATGAATGATTGGGCATAGTTTTAGAACCTGATTCACTCAACTACGTTTTGACCCTTATTGTTACTTTCAAAGCTTTTGCAGTAGGAGAAAACAGCTAAAAACGCACTGTATGAAGAATGCTTTAGCTCACACTGTTTCTTTTAAGCAAATGACCTGTTTTCATCATTATCATCATGGTATGAAGGATTAGGCATAGTTTTAGAACCTGATTCACTCAACTACGTTTTGACCCTTATTGTTACTTTCAAAGCTTTTGCAGTAGGAGAAAACAGCTAAAAACGCACTGTATGAAGAATGCTTTAGCTCACACTGTTTCTTTTAAGCAAATGACCTGTTTTCATCATTATCATCATGGTATGAAGGATTAGGCATAGTTTTAGAACCTGATTCACTCAACTACGTTTTGACCCTTATTGTTACATTCAAAGCTTTTAAAGGAGAAAACAGCTAAAACGGATTGTATGATGAAATGCTTGAGCTTACACTGTTCCTTTTAAGCAAATGACCTGTTTTCATCATTATCATCATGGTATAAAGGATAAGGCATAGTTTTAGAACCTGATTCACTTAACTACGTTTTGACCCTTATTTTTACTTTCAAAGCTTTTGCAGAAGGGAAAAACAGCTAAAACGCACTGTATGAAGAATGCTTGAGCTTACACTGTTCCTTTTGAAGCAAATGACCTGTTTTCATCATTATCATCATGGTATGAAGGATTAGGCATAGTTTTAGAACCTGATTCACTCAACTACGTTTTGACCCTTATTGTTACATTCAAAGCTTTTAAAGGAGAAAACAGCTAAAACGGATTGTATGATGAAATGCTTGAGCTTACACTGTTCCTTTTAAGCAAATGACCTGTTTTCATCATTATCATCATGGTATAAAGGATAAGGCATAGTTTTAGAACCTGATTCACTTAACTACGTTTTGACCCTTATTTTTACTTTCAAAGCTTTTGCAGAAGGGGAAAACAGCTAAAACGCACTGTATGAAGAATGCTTTAGCTCACACTGTTTCTTTTAAGCAAATGACCTGTTTTCATCATTATCATCATGGTATGAAGGATTAGGCATAATTTTAGAACCTGATTCACTCAACTACGTTTTGACCCTTATTGTTACTTTCAAAGCTTTTAATGGAGAAAACGGCTAAAACGGATTGTATGATGAAATGCTTGAGCTTACACTGTTCCTTTTAGGCAAATGACCTGTTTTCATCATTATCATTATGGTATGAAGGATAAGGCATAGTTTTAGAACCTGATTCACTCAACTACGTTTTGAATCTTATTTTTACTTTCAAAGCTTTTGCAGAAGGGAAAAACAGCTAAAACGCACTGTATGAAGAATGCTTTAGCTTACACTGTTTCTTTTAACCAAATGACCTGTTTTCATCATTATCATCATGGTATGAAGGATAAGGCATAGTTTTAGAACCTGATTCACTTAACTACGTTTTGACCCTTATTGTTACTTTCAAAGCTTTTGCAGTAGGAGAAAACAGCTTAAAAACGCACTGTATGAAGAATGCTTTAGCTCACACTGTTTCTTTTAAGCAAATGACCTGTTTTCATCATTATCATCATGGTATGAAGGATTAGGCATAGTTTTAGAACCTGATTCACTTATTTACGTTTTGACCCTTATTGTTACTTTCAAAGCTTTTGCAGTAGGAGAAAACTTCTAAAACGGATTGCATGAAGAATGCTTGAGCTTACACTGTTTCCTTTAAGGAAATGACCTGTTTTCATCATTATCATCATGGTATGAATGATTGGGCATAGTTTTAGAACCTGATTCACTCAACTACGTTTTGACCCTTATTGTTACTTTCAAAGCTTTTGCAGTAGGAGAAAACAGCTAAAAACGCACTGTATGAAGAATGCTTTAGCTCACACTGTTTCTTTTAAGCAAATGACCTGTTTTCATCATTATCATCATGGTATGAATGATTGGGCATAGTTTTAGAACCTGATTCACTCAACTACGTTTTGACCCTTATTGTTACTTTCAAAGCTTTTGCAGTAGGAGAAAACAGCTAAAAACGCACTGTATGAAGAATGCTTTAGCTCACACTGTTTCTTTTAAGCAAATGACCTGTTTTCATCATTATCATCATGGTATGAAGGATTAGGCATAGTTTTAGAACCTGATTCACTCAACTACGTTTTGACCCTTATTGTTACATTCAAAGCTTTTAAAGGAGAAAACAGCTAAAACGGATTGTATGATGAAATGCTTGAGCTTACACTGTTCCTTTTAAGCAAATGACCTGTTTTCATCATTATCATTATGGTATGAAGGATAAGGCATAGTTTTAGAACCTGATTCACTCAACTACGTTTTGAATCTTATTTTTACTTTCAAAGCTTTTGCAGAAGGGAAAAACAGCTAAAACGCACTGTATGAAGAATGCTTGAGCTTACACTGTTCCTTTTAAGCAAATGACCTGTTTTCATCATTATCATCATGGTATGAAGGATAAGGCATAGTTTTAGAACCTGATTCACTCAACTACGTTTTGACCCTTATTGTTACTTTCAAAGCTTTTGCAGTAGGAGAAAACTTCTGAAACGGATTGTATGAAGAATGCTTTAGCTCACACTGTTTCTTTTAAGCAAATGACCTGTTTTCATCATTATCATCATGGTATGAAGGATTAGGCATAGTTTTAGAACCTGATTCACTCAACTACGTTTTGACCCTTATTTTTACTTTCAAAGCTTTTGCAGAAGGGGAAAACAGCTAAAACGCACTGTATGAAGAATGCTTTAGCTCACACTGTTTCTTTTAAGCAAATGACCTGTTTTCATCATTATCATCATGGTATGAAGGATTAGGCATAATTTTAGAACCTGATTCACTCAACTACGTTTTGACCCTTATTCTTACTTTCAAAGCTTTTAAAGGAGAAAACAGCTAAAACGGATTGTATGATGAAATGCTTGAGCTTACGCTGTTCCTTTTAAGCAAATGACCTGTTTTCATCATTATCATTATGGTATGAAGGATAAGGCATAGTTTTAGAACCTGATTCACTCAACTACGTTTTGACCCTTATTTTTACTTTCAAAGCTTTTGCAGAAGGGAAAAACAGCTAAAACGCACTGTATGAAGAATGCTTGAGCTTACACTGTTCCTTTTAAGCAAATGACCTGTTTTCATCATTATCATCATGGTATGAAGGATTAGGCATAGTTTTAGAACCTGATTCACTCAACTACGTTTTGACCCTTATTTTTACTTTCAAAGCTTTTGCAGAAGGGAAAAACAGCTAAAACGCACTGTATGAAGAATGCTTGAGCTTACACTGTTCCTTTTAAGCAAATGACCTGTTTTCATCATTATCATCATGGTATGAATGATTAGGCATAGTTTTAGAACCTGATTCACTTAACTACGTTTTGACCCTTATTGTTACTTTCAAAGCTTTTGCAGTAGGAGAAAACAGCTAAAAACGCACTGTATGAAGAATGCTTTAGCTCACACTGTTTCTTTTAAGCAAATGACCTGTTTTCATCATTATCATCATGGTATGAAGGATTAGGCATAGTTTTAGAACCTGATTCACTCAACTACGTTTTGACCCTTATTGTTACATTCAAAGCTTTTGCAGTAGGAGAAAACTTCTGAAACGGATTGTATGATGAAATGCTTGAGCTTACATTGTTCCTTTTAAGCAAATGACCTGTTTTCATCATTATCATCATGGTATGAAGGATAAGGCATAGTTTTAGAACCTGATTCACTCAACTACGTTTTGACCCTTATTGTTACTTTCAAAGCTTTTGCAGTAGGAGAAAACTTCTGAAACGGATTGTATGAAGAATGCTTGAGCTTACACTGTTTCCTTTAAGGAAATGACCTGTTTTCATCATTATCATCATGGTATGAATGATTAGGCATAGTTTTAGAACCTGATTCACTTAACTACGTTTTGACCCTTATTGTTACTTTCAAAGCTTTTAAAGAAGGAGAAAACAGCTAAAACGGATTGTATGAAGAATGCTTTAGCTCACACTGTTTCTTTTAAGCAAATGACCTGTTTTCATCATTATCATCATGGTATGAAGGATTAGGCATAGTTTTAGAACCTGATTCACTCAACTACGTTTTGACCCTTATTTTTACTTTCAAAGCTTTTGCAGAAGGGAAAAACAGTTAAACGCACTGTATGAAGAATGCTTTAGCTTACACTGTTTCTTTTAACCAAATGACCTGTTTTCATCATTATCATCATGGTATGAAGGATAAGGCATAGTTTTAGAACCTGATTCACTTAACTACGTTTTGACCCTTATTGTTACTTTCAAAGCTTTTGCAGTAGGAGAAAACAGCTAAAAACGCACTGTATGAAGAATGCTTTAGCTCACACTGTTTCTTTTAAGCAAATGACCTGTTTTCATCATTATCATCATGGTATGAAGGATTAGGCATAGTTTTAGAACCTGATTCACTCAACTACGTTTTGACCCTTATTGTTACATTCAAAGCTTTTAAAGGAGAAAACAGCTAAAACGGATTGTATGATGAAATGCTTAAGCTTACACTGTTCCTTTTAAGCAAATGACCTGTTTTCATCATTATCATTATGGTATGAAGGATAAGGCATAGTTTTAGAACCTGATTCACTCAACTACGTTTTGAATCTTATTTTTACTTTCAAAGCTTTTGCAGAAGGGAAAAACAGCTAAAACGCACTGTATGAAGAATGCTTGAGCTTACACTGTTCCTTTTAAGCAAATGACCTGTTTTCATCATTATCATCATGGTATGAAGGATAAGGCATAGTTTTAGAACCTGATTCACTCAACTGCGTTTTGACCCTTATTGTTACTTTCAAAGCTTTTGCAGTAGGAGAAAACTTCTAAAACGCATTGTATGAAGAATGCTTGAGCTTACACTGTTTCCTTTAAGGAAATGACCTGTTTTCATCATTATCATCATGGTATGAATGATTAGGCATAGTTTTAGAACCTGATTCACTTAACTACGTTTTGACCCTTATTGTTACTTTCAAAGCTTTTGCAGTAGGAGAAAACTTCTAAAACGGATTGCATGAAGAATGCTTGAGCTTACACTGTTTCCTTTAAGGAAATGACCTGTTTTCATCATTATCATCATGGTATGAATGATTGGGCATAGTTTTAGAACCTGATTCACTCAACTACGTTTTGACCCTTATTGTTACTTTCAAAGCTTTTGCAGTAGGAGAAAACAGCTAAAAACGCACTGTATGAAGAATGCTTTAGCTCACACTGTTTCTTTTAAGCAAATGACCTGTTTTCATCATTATCATCATGGTATGAAGGATTAGGCATAGTTTTAGAACCTGATTCACTCAACTACGTTTTGACCCTTATTGTTACTTTCAAAGCTTTTGCAGTAGGAGAAAACAGCTAAAAACGCACTGTATGAAGAATGCTTTAGCTCACACTGTTTCTTTTAAGCAAATGACCTGTTTTCATCATTATCATCATGGTATGAAGGATTAGGCATAGTTTTAGAACCTGATTCACTCAACTACGTTTTGACCCTTATTGTTACATTCAAAGCTTTTAAAGGAGAAAACAGCTAAAACGGATTGTATGATGAAATGCTTGAGCTTACACTGTTCCTTTTAAGCAAATGACCTGTTTTCATCATTATCATCATGGTATAAAGGATAAGGCATAGTTTTAGAACCTGATTCACTTAACTACGTTTTGACCCTTATTTTTACTTTCAAAGCTTTTGCAGAAGGGAAAAACAGCTAAAACGCACTGTATGAAGAATGCTTGAGCTTACACTGTTCCTTTTGAAGCAAATGACCTGTTTTCATCATTATCATCATGGTATGAAGGATTAGGCATAGTTTTAGAACCTGATTCACTCAACTACGTTTTGACCCTTATTGTTACATTCAAAGCTTTTAAAGGAGAAAACAGCTAAAACGGATTGTATGATGAAATGCTTGAGCTTACACTGTTCCTTTTAAGCAAATGACCTGTTTTCATCATTATCATCATGGTATAAAGGATAAGGCATAGTTTTAGAACCTGATTCACTTAACTACGTTTTGACCCTTATTTTTACTTTCAAAGCTTTTGCAGAAGGGGAAAACAGCTAAAACGCACTGTATGAAGAATGCTTTAGCTCACACTGTTTCTTTTAAGCAAATGACCTGTTTTCATCATTATCATCATGGTATGAAGGATTAGGCATAATTTTAGAACCTGATTCACTCAACTACGTTTTGACCCTTATTGTTACTTTCAAAGCTTTTAATGGAGAAAACGGCTAAAACGGATTGTATGATGAAATGCTTGAGCTTACACTGTTCCTTTTAAGCAAATGACCTGTTTTCATCATTATCATTATGGTATGAAGGATAAGGCATAGTTTTAGAACCTGATTCACTCAACTACGTTTTGACCCTTAATTTTACTTTCAAAGCTTTTGCAGAAGGGAAAAACAGCTAAAACGCACTGTATGAAGAATGCTTGAGCTTACACTGTTCCTTTTGAAGCAAATGACCTGTTTTCATCATTATCATCATGGTATGAAGGATTAGGCATAGTTTTAGAACCTGATTCACTCAACTACGTTTTGACCCTTATTGTTACATTCAAAGCTTTTAAAGGAGAAAATAGCTCAAACGGATTGTATGATGAAATGCTTGAGCTTACACTGTTCCTTTTAAGCAAATGACCTGTTTTCATCATTATCATCATGGTATAAAGGATAAGGCATAGTTTTAGAACCTGATTCACTCAACTACGTTTTGACCCTTATTGTTACATTCAAAGCTTTTAAAGGAGAAAACAGCTAAAACGGATTGTATGATGAAATGCTTAAGCTTACACTGTTCCTTTTAAGCAAATGACCTGTTTTCATCATTATCATTATGGTATGAAGGATAAGGCATAGTTTTAGAACCTGATTCACTCAACTACGTTTTGAATCTTATTTTTACTTTCAAAGCTTTTGCAGAAGGGAAAAACAGCTAAAACGCACTGTATGAAGAATGCTTGAGCTTACACTGTTCCTTTTAAGCAAATGACCTGTTTTCATCATTATCATCATGGTATGAAGGATAAGGCATAGTTTTAGAACCTGATTCACTCAACTGCGTTTTGACCCTTATTGTTACTTTCAAAGCTTTTGCAGTAGGAGAAAACTTCTAAAACGCATTGTATGAAGAATGCTTGAGCTTACACTGTTTCCTTTAAGGAAATGACCTGTTTTCATCATTATCATCATGGTATGAATGATTAGGCATAGTTTTAGAACCTGATTCACTTAACTACGTTTTGACCCTTATTGTTACTTTCAAAGCTTTTGCAGTAGGAGAAAACTTCTAAAACGGATTGCATGAAGAATGCTTGAGCTTACACTGTTTCCTTTAAGGAAATGACCTGTTTTCATCATTATCATCTTGGTATGAATGATTGGGCATAGTTTTAGAACCTGATTCACTCAACTACGTTTTGACCCTTATTGTTACTTTCAAAGCTTTTGCAGTAGGAGAAAACAGCTAAAAACGCACTGTATGAAGAATGCTTTAGCTCACACTGTTTCTTTTAAGCAAATGACCTGTTTTCATCATTATCATCATGGTATGAAGGATTAGGCATAGTTTTAGAACCTGATTCACTCAACTACGTTTTGACCCTTATTGTTACTTTCAAAGCTTTTGCAGTAGGAGAAAACAGCTAAAAACGCACTGTATGAAGAATGCTTTAGCTCACACTGTTTCTTTTAAGCAAATGACCTGTTTTCATCATTATCATCATGGTATAAAGGATAAGGCATAGTTTTAGAACCTGATTCACTTAACTACGTTTTGACCCTTATTTTTACTTTCAAAGCTTTTGCAGAAGGGAAAAACAGCTAAAACGCACTGTATGAAGAATGCTTGAGCTTACACTGTTCCTTTTGAAGCAAATGACCTGTTTTCATCATTATCATCATGGTATGAAGGATTAGGCATAGTTTTAGAACCTGATTCACTCAACTACGTTTTGACCCTTATTGTTACATTCAAAGCTTTTAAAGGAGAAAACAGCTAAAACGGATTGTATGATGAAATGCTTGAGCTTACACTGTTCCTTTTAAGCAAATGACCTGTTTTCATCATTATCATCATGGTATAAAGGATAAGGCATAGTTTTAGAACCTGATTCACTTAACTACGTTTTGACCCTTATTTTTACTTTCAAAGCTTTTGCAGAAGGGGAAAACAGCTAAAACGCACTGTATGAAGAATGCTTTAGCTCACACTGTTTCTTTTAAGCAAATGACCTGTTTTCATCATTATCATCATGGTATGAAGGATTAGGCATAATTTTAGAACCTGATTCACTCAACTACGTTTTGACCCTTATTGTTACTTTCAAAGCTTTTAATGGAGAAAACGGCTAAAACGGATTGTATGATGAAATGCTTGAGCTTACACTGTTCCTTTTAAGCAAATGACCTGTTTTCATCATTATCATTATGGTATGAAGGATAAGGCATAGTTTTAGAACCTGATTCACTCAACTACGTTTTGACCCTTAATTTTACTTTCAAAGCTTTTGCAGAAGGGAAAAACAGCTAAAACGCACTGTATGAAGAATGCTTGAGCTTACACTGTTCCTTTTGAAGCAAATGACCTGTTTTCATCATTATCATCATGGTATGAAGGAATAGGCATAGTTTTAGAACCTGATTCACTCAACTACGTTTTGACCCTTATTGTTACATTCAAAGCTTTTAAAGGAGAAAATAGCTCAAACGGATTGTATGATGAAATGCTTGAGCTTACACTGTTCCTTTTAAGCAAATGACCTGTTTTCATCATTATCATCATGGTATAAAGGATAAGGCATAGTTTTAGAACCTGATTCACTTAACTACGTTTTGACCCTTATTTTTACTTTCAAAGCTTTTGCAGAAGGGGAAAACAGCTAAAACGCACTGTATGAAGAATGCTTTAGCTCACACTGTTACTTTTAAGCAAATGACCTGTTTTCATCATTATCATCATGGTATGAAGGATTAGGCATAATTTTAGAACCTGATTCACTCAACTACGTTTTGACCCTTATTGTTACTTTCAAAGCTTTTGCAGTAGGAGAAAACAGCTAAAAACGCACTGTATGAAGAATGCTTTAGCTCACACTGTTTCTTTTAAGCAAATGACCTGTTTTCATCATTATCATCATGGTATGAAGGATTAGGCATAGTTTTAGAACCTGATTCACTTATTTACGTTTTGACCCTTATTGTTACTTTCAAAGCTTTTGCAGTAGGAGAAAACTTCTAAAACGGATTGCATGAAGAATGCTTGAGCTTACACTGTTTCCTTTAAGGAAATGACCTGTTTTCATCATTATCATCATGGTATGAAGGATAAGGCATAGTTTTAGAACCTGATTCACTTAACTACGTTTTGACCCTTATTGTTACTTTCAAAGCTTTTGCAGTAGGAGAAAACAGCTAAAAACGCACTGTATGAAGAATGCTTTAGCTCACACTGTTTTTTTTAAGCAAATGACCTGTTTTCATCATTATCATCATGGTATGAAGGATTAGGCATAGTTTTAGAACCTGATTCACTCAACTACGTTTTGACCCTTATTGTTACATTCAAAGCTTTTAAAGGAGAAAACAGCTAAAACGGATTGTATGATGAAATGCTTGAGCTTACACTGTTCCTTTTAAGCAAATGACCTGTTTTCATCATTATCATTATGGTATGAAGGATAAGGCATAGTTTTAGAACCTGATTCACTCAACTACGTTTTGAATCTTATTTTTACTTTCAAAGCTTTTGCAGAAGGGAAAAACAGCTAAAACGCACTGTATGAAGAATGCTTGAGCTTACACTGTTCCTTTTAAGCAAATGACCTGTTTTCATCATTATCATCATGGTATGAAGGATAAGGCATAGTTTTAGAACCTGATTCACTCAACTACGTTTTGAATCTTATTTTTACTTTCAAAGCTTTTGCAGAAGGGAAAAACAGCTAAAACGCACTGTATGAAGAATGCTTGAGCTTACACTGTTCCTTTTAAGCAAATGACCTGTTTTCATCATTATCATCATGGTATGAAGGATAAGGCATAGTTTTAGAACCTGATTCACTCAACTACGTTTTGACCCTTATTGTTACTTTCAAAGCTTTTGCAGTAGGAGAAAACTTCTGAAACGGATTGTATGAAGAATGCTTGAGCTTACACTGTTTCCTTTAAGGAAATGACCTGTTTTCATCATTATCATCATGGTATGAATGATTAGGCATAGTTTTAGAACCTGATTCACTTAACTACGTTTTGACCCTTATTGTTACTTTCAAAGCTTTTAAAGAAGGAGAAAACAGCTAAAACGGATTGTATGAAGAATGCTTTAGCTCACACTGTTTCTTTTAAGCAAATGACCTGTTTTCATCATTATCATCATGGTATGAAGGATTAGGCATAGTTTTAGAACCTGATTCACTCAACTACGTTTTGACCCTTATTTTTACTTTCAAAGCTTTTGCAGAAGGGAAAAACAGCTAAAACGCACTGTATGAAGAATGCTTGAGCTTACACTGTTCCTTTTAAGCAAATTACCTGTTTTCATCATTATCATCATGGTATGAAGGATAAGGCATAGTTTTAGAACCTGATTCACTCAACTGCGTTTTGACCCTTATTGTTACTTTCAAAGCTTTTGCAGTAGGAGAAAACTTCTAAAACGCATTGTATGAAGAATGCTTGAGCTTACACTGTTTCCTTTAAGGAAATGACCTGTTTTCATCATTATCATCATGGTATGAATGATTAGGCATAGTTTTAGAACCTGATTCACTTAACTACGTTTTGACCCTTATTTTTACTTTCAAAGCTTTTGCAGAAGGGGAAAACAGCTAAAACGCACTGTATGAAGAATGCTTTAGCTTACACTGTTTCTTTGGGCATAGTTTTAGAACCTGATTCACTCAACTACGTTTTGACCCTTATTGTTACTTTCAAAGCTTTTGCAGTAGGAGAAAACAGCTAAAAACGCACTGTATGAAGAATGCTTTAGCTCACACTGTTTCTTTTAAGCAAATGACCTGTTTTCATCATTATCATCATGGTATGAATGATTGGGCATAGTTTTAGAACCTGATTCACTCAACTACGTTTTGAACCTTATTGTTACTTTCAAAGCTTTTGCAGTAGGAGAAAACAGCTAAAAACGCACTGTATGAAGAATGCTTTAGCTCACACTGTTTCTTTTAAGCAAATGACCTGTTTTCATCATTATCATCATGGTATGAAGGATTAGGCATAGTTTTAGAACCTGATTCACTCAACTACGTTTTGACCCTTATTGTTACATTCAAAGCTTTTAAAGGAGAAAACAGCTAAAACGGATTGTATGATGAAATGCTTGAGCTTACACTGTTCCTTTTAAGCAAATGACCTGTTTTCATCATTATCATCATGGTATGAAGGATAAGGCATAGTTTTAGAACCTGATTCACTCAACTACGTTTTGAATCTTATTTTTACTTTCAAAGCTTTTGCAGAAGGGAAAAACAGCTAAAACGCACTGTATGAAGAATGCTTGAGCTTACACTGTTCCTTTTAAGCAAATGACCTGTTTTCATCATTATCATCATGGTATGAAGGATAAGGCATAGTTTTAGAACCTGATTCACTCAACTACGTTTTGACCCTTATTGTTACTTTCAAAGCTTTTGCAGTAGGAGAAAACTTCTGAAACGGATTGTATGAAGAATGCTTGAGCTTACACTGTTTCTTTTAACCAAATGACCTGTTTTCATCATTATCATCATGGTATGAAGGATAAGGCATAGTTTTAGAACCTGATTCACTTAACTACGTTTTGACCCTTATTGTTACTTTCAAAGCTTTTGCAGTAGGAGAAAACAGCTAAAAACGCACTGTATGAAGAATGCTTTAGCTCACACTGTTTCTTTTAAGCAAATGACCTGTTTTCATCATTATCATCATGGTATGAAGGATTAGGCATAGTTTTAGAACCTGATTCACTCAACTACGTTTTGACCCTTATTGTTACATTCAAAGCTTTTAAAGGAGAAAACAGCTAAAACGGATTGTATGATGAAATGCTTAAGCTTACACTGTTCCTTTTAAGCAAATGACCTGTTTTCATCATTATCATTATGGTATGAAGGATAAGGCATAGTTTTAGAACCTGATTCACTCAACTACGTTTTGAATCTTATTTTTACTTTCAAAGCTTTTGCAGAAGGGAAAAACAGCTAAAACGCACTGTATGAAGAATGCTTGAGCTTACACTGTTCCTTTTAAGCAAATGACCTGTTTTCATCATTATCATTATGGTATGAAGGATAAGGCATAGTTTTAGAACCTGATTCACTCAACTACGTTTTGACCCTTAATTTTACTTTCAAAGCTTTTGCAGAAGGGAAAAACAGCTAAAACGCACTGTATGAAGAATGCTTGAGCTTACACTGTTCCTTTTGAAGCAAATGACCTGTTTTCATCATTATCATCATGGTATGAAGGATTAGGCATAGTTTTAGAACCTGATTCACTCAACTACGTTTTGACCCTTATTGTTACATTCAAAGCTTTTAAAGGAGAAAATAGCTCAAACGGATTGTATGATGAAATGCTTGAGCTTACACTGTTCCTTTTAAGCAAATGACCTGTTTTCATCATTATCATCATGGTATAAAGGATAAGGCATAGTTTTAGAACCTGATTCACTCAACTACGTTTTGACCCTTATTGTTACATTCAAAGCTTTTAAAGGAGAAAACAGCTAAAACGGATTGTATGATGAAATGCTTAAGCTTACACTGTTCCTTTTAAGCAAATGACCTGTTTTCATCATTATCATTATGGTATGAAGGATAAGGCATAGTTTTAGAACCTGATTCACTCAACTACGTTTTGAATCTTATTTTTACTTTCAAAGCTTTTGCAGAAGGGAAAAACAGCTAAAACGCACTGTATGAAGAATGCTTGAGCTTACACTGTTCCTTTTAAGCAAATGACCTGTTTTCATCATTATCATCATGGTATGAAGGATAAGGCATAGTTTTAGAACCTGATTCACTCAACTGCGTTTTGACCCTTATTGTTACTTTCAAAGCTTTTGCAGTAGGAGAAAACTTCTAAAACGCATTGTATGAAGAATGCTTGAGCTTACACTGTTTCCTTTAAGGAAATGACCTGTTTTCATCATTATCATCATGGTATGAATGATTAGGCATAGTTTTAGAACCTGATTCACTTAACTACGTTTTGACCCTTATTGTTACTTTCAAAGCTTTTGCAGTAGGAGAAAACTTCTAAAACGGATTGCATGAAGAATGCTTGAGCTTACACTGTTTCCTTTAAGGAAATGACCTGTTTTCATCATTATCATCATGGTATGAATGATTGGGCATAGTTTTAGAACCTGATTCACTCAACTACGTTTTGACCCTTATTGTTACTTTCAAAGCTTTTGCAGTAGGAGAAAACAGCTAAAAACGCACTGTATGAAGAATGCTTTAGCTCACACTGTTTCTTTTAAGCAAATGACCTGTTTTCATCATTATCATCATGGTATGAAGGATTAGGCATAGTTTTAGAACCTGATTCACTCAACTACGTTTTGACCCTTATTGTTACTTTCAAAGCTTTTGCAGTAGGAGAAAACAGCTAAAAACGCACTGTATGAAGAATGCTTTAGCTCACACTGTTTCTTTTAAGCAAATGACCTGTTTTCATCATTATCATCATGGTATAAAGGATAAGGCATAGTTTTAGAACCTGATTCACTTAACTACGTTTTGACCCTTATTTTTACTTTCAAAGCTTTTGCAGAAGGGAAAAACAGCTAAAACGCACTGTATGAAGAATGCTTGAGCTTACACTGTTCCTTTTGAAGCAAATGACCTGTTTTCATCATTATCATCATGGTATGAAGGATTAGGCATAGTTTTAGAACCTGATTCACTCAACTACGTTTTGACCCTTATTGTTACATTCAAAGCTTTTAAAGGAGAAAACAGCTAAAACGGATTGTATGATGAAATGCTTGAGCTTACACTGTTCCTTTTAAGCAAATGACCTGTTTTCATCATTATCATCATGGTATAAAGGATAAGGCATAGTTTTAGAACCTGATTCACTTAACTACGTTTTGACCCTTATTTTTACTTTCAAAGCTTTTGCAGAAGGGGAAAACAGCTAAAACGCACTGTATGAAGAATGCTTTAGCTCACACTGTTTCTTTTAAGCAAATGACCTGTTTTCATCATTATCATCATGGTATGAAGGATTAGGCATAATTTTAGAACCTGATTCACTCAACTACGTTTTGACCCTTATTGTTACTTTCAAAGCTTTTAATGGAGAAAACGGCTAAAACGGATTGTATGATGAAATGCTTGAGCTTACACTGTTCCTTTTAAGCAAATGACCTGTTTTCATCATTATCATTATGGTATGAAGGATAAGGCATAGTTTTAGAACCTGATTCACTCAACTACGTTTTGACCCTTAATTTTACTTTCAAAGCTTTTGCAGAAGGGAAAAACAGCTAAAACGCACTGTATGAAGAATGCTTGAGCTTACACTGTTCCTTTTGAAGCAAATGACCTGTTTTCATCATTATCATCATGGTATGAAGGAATAGGCATAGTTTTAGAACCTGATTCACTCAACTACGTTTTGACCCTTATTGTTACATTCAAAGCTTTTAAAGGAGAAAATAGCTCAAACGGATTGTATGATGAAATGCTTGAGCTTACACTGTTCCTTTTAAGCAAATGACCTGTTTTCATCATTATCATCATGGTATAAAGGATAAGGCATAGTTTTAGAACCTGATTCACTTAACTACGTTTTGACCCTTATTTTTACTTTCAAAGCTTTTGCAGAAGGGGAAAACAGCTAAAACGCACTGTATGAAGAATGCTTTAGCTCACACTGTTACTTTTAAGCAAATGACCTGTTTTCATCATTATCATCATGGTATGAAGGATTAGGCATAATTTTAGAACCTGATTCACTCAACTACGTTTTGACCCTTATTGTTACTTTCAAAGCTTTTGCAGTAGGAGAAAACAGCTAAAAACGCACTGTATGAAGAATGCTTTAGCTCACACTGTTTCTTTTAAGCAAATGACCTGTTTTCATCATTATCATCATGGTATGAAGGATTAGGCATAGTTTTAGAACCTGATTCACTTATTTACGTTTTGACCCTTATTGTTACTTTCAAAGCTTTTGCAGTAGGAGAAAACTTCTAAAACGGATTGCATGAAGAATGCTTGAGCTTACACTGTTTCCTTTAAGGAAATGACCTGTTTTCATCATTATCATCATGGTATGAAGGATAAGGCATAGTTTTAGAACCTGATTCACTTAACTACGTTTTGACCCTTATTGTTACTTTCAAAGCTTTTGCAGTAGGAGAAAACAGCTAAAAACGCACTGTATGAAGAATGCTTTAGCTCACAATGTTTTTTTTAAGCAAATGACCTGTTTTCATCATTATCATCATGGTATGAAGGATTAGGCATAGTTTTAGAACCTGATTCACTCAACTACGTTTTGACCCTTATTGTTACATTCAAAGCTTTTAAAGGAGAAAACAGCTAAAACGGATTGTATGATGAAATGCTTGAGCTTACACTGTTCCTTTTAAGCAAATGACCTGTTTTCATCATTATCATTATGGTATGAAGGATAAGGCATAGTTTTAGAACCTGATTCACTCAACTACGTTTTGAATCTTATTTTTACTTTCAAAGCTTTTGCAGAAGGGAAAAACAGCTAAAACGCACTGTATGAAGAATGCTTGAGCTTACACTGTTCCTTTTAAGCAAATGACCTGTTTTCATCATTATCATCATGGTATGAAGGATAAGGCATAGTTTTAGAACCTGATTCACTCAACTACGTTTTGAATCTTATTTTTACTTTCAAAGCTTTTGCAGAAGGGAAAAACAGCTAAAACGCACTGTATGAAGAATGCTTGAGCTTACACTGTTCCTTTTAAGCAAATGACCTGTTTTCATCATTATCATCATGGTATGAAGGATAAGGCATAGTTTTAGAACCTGATTCACTCAACTACGTTTTGACCCTTATTGTTACTTTCAAAGCTTTTGCAGTAGGAGAAAACTTCTGAAACGGATTGTATGAAGAATGCTTGAGCTTACACTGTTTCCTTTAAGGAAATGACCTGTTTTCATCATTATCATCATGGTATGAATGATTAGGCATAGTTTTAGAACCTGATTCACTTAACTACGTTTTGACCCTTATTGTTACTTTCAAAGCTTTTAAAGAAGGAGAAAACAGCTAAAACGGATTGTATGAAGAATGCTTTAGCTCACACTGTTTCTTTTAAGCAAATGACCTGTTTTCATCATTATCATCATGGTATGAAGGATTAGGCATAGTTTTAGAACCTGATTCACTCAACTACGTTTTGACCCTTATTTTTACTTTCAAAGCTTTTGCAGAAGGGAAAAACAGCTAAAACGCACTGTATGAAGAATGCTTGAGCTTACACTGTTCCTTTTAAGCAAATTACCTGTTTTCATCATTATCATCATGGTATGAAGGATAAGGCATAGTTTTAGAACCTGATTCACTCAACTGCGTTTTGACCCTTATTGTTACTTTCAAAGCTTTTGCAGTAGGAGAAAACTTCTAAAACGCATTGTATGAAGAATGCTTGAGCTTACACTGTTTCCTTTAAGGAAATGACCTGTTTTCATCATTATCATCATGGTATGAATGATTAGGCATAGTTTTAGAACCTGATTCACTTAACTACGTTTTGACCCTTATTTTTACTTTCAAAGCTTTTGCAGAAGGGGAAAACAGCTAAAACGCACTGTATGAAGAATGCTTTAGCTTACACTGTTTCTTTGGGCATAGTTTTAGAACCTGATTCACTCAACTACGTTTTGACCCTTATTGTTACTTTCAAAGCTTTTGCAGTAGGAGAAAACAGCTAAAAACGCACTGTATGAAGAATGCTTTAGCTCACACTGTTTCTTTTAAGCAAATGACCTGTTTTCATCATTATCATCATGGTATGAATGATTGGGCATAGTTTTAGAACCTGATTCACTCAACTACGTTTTGAACCTTATTGTTACTTTCAAAGCTTTTGCAGTAGGAGAAAACAGCTAAAAACGCACTGTATGAAGAATGCTTTAGCTCACACTGTTTCTTTTAAGCAAATGACCTGTTTTCATCATTATCATCATGGTATGAAGGATTAGGCATAGTTTTAGAACCTGATTCACTCAACTACGTTTTGACCCTTATTGTTACATTCAAAGCTTTTAAAGGAGAAAACAGCTAAAACGGATTGTATGATGAAATGCTTGAGCTTACACTGTTCCTTTTAAGCAAATGACCTGTTTTCATCATTATCATCATGGTATGAAGGATAAGGCATAGTTTTAGAACCTGATTCACTCAACTACGTTTTGAATCTTATTTTTACTTTCAAAGCTTTTGCAGAAGGGAAAAACAGCTAAAACGCACTGTATGAAGAATGCTTGAGCTTACACTGTTCCTTTTAAGCAAATGACCTGTTTTCATCATTATCATCATGGTATGAAGGATAAGGCATAGTTTTAGAACCTGATTCACTCAACTACGTTTTGACCCTTATTGTTACTTTCAAAGCTTTTGCAGTAGGAGAAAACTTCTGAAACGGATTGTATGAAGAATGCTTGAGCTTACACTGTTTCTTTTAACCAAATGACCTGTTTTCATCATTATCATCATGGTATGAAGGATAAGGCATAGTTTTAGAACCTGATTCACTTAACTACGTTTTGACCCTTATTGTTACTTTCAAAGCTTTTGCAGTAGGAGAAAACAGCTAAAAACGCACTGTATGAAGAATGCTTTAGCTCACACTGTTTCTTTTAAGCAAATGACCTGTTTTCATCATTATCATCATGGTATGAAGGATTAGGCATAGTTTTAGAACCTGATTCACTCAACTACGTTTTGACCCTTATTGTTACATTCAAAGCTTTTAAAGGAGAAAACAGCTAAAACGGATTGTATGATGAAATGCTTAAGCTTACACTGTTCCTTTTAAGCAAATGACCTGTTTTCATCATTATCATTATGGTATGAAGGATAAGGCATAGTTTTAGAACCTGATTCACTCAACTACGTTTTGAATCTTATTTTTACTTTCAAAGCTTTTGCAGAAGGGAAAAACAGCTAAAACGCACTGTATGAAGAATGCTTGAGCTTACACTGTTCCTTTTAAGCAAATGACCTGTTTTCATCATTATCATTATGGTATGAAGGATAAGGCATAGTTTTAGAACCTGATTCACTCAACTACGTTTTGACCCTTAATTTTACTTTCAAAGCTTTTGCAGAAGGGAAAAACAGCTAAAACGCACTGTATGAAGAATGCTTGAGCTTACACTGTTCCTTTTGAAGCAAATGACCTGTTTTCATCATTATCATCATGGTATGAAGGATTAGGCATAGTTTTAGAACCTGATTCACTCAACTACGTTTTGACCCTTATTGTTACATTCAAAGCTTTTAAAGGAGAAAATAGCTCAAACGGATTGTATGATGAAATGCTTGAGCTTACACTGTTCCTTTTAAGCAAATGACCTGTTTTCATCATTATCATCATGGTATAAAGGATAAGGCATAGTTTTAGAACCTGATTCACTCAACTACGTTTTGACCCTTATTGTTACATTCAAAGCTTTTAAAGGAGAAAACAGCTAAAACGGATTGTATGATGAAATGCTTAAGCTTACACTGTTCCTTTTAAGCAAATGACCTGTTTTCATCATTATCATTATGGTATGAAGGATAAGGCATAGTTTTAGAACCTGATTCACTCAACTACGTTTTGAATCTTATTTTTACTTTCAAAGCTTTTGCAGAAGGGAAAAACAGCTAAAACGCACTGTATGAAGAATGCTTGAGCTTACACTGTTCCTTTTAAGCAAATGACCTGTTTTCATCATTATCATCATGGTATGAAGGATAAGGCATAGTTTTAGAACCTGATTCACTCAACTGCGTTTTGACCCTTATTGTTACTTTCAAAGCTTTTGCAGTAGGAGAAAACTTCTAAAACGCATTGTATGAAGAATGCTTGAGCTTACACTGTTTCCTTTAAGGAAATGACCTGTTTTCATCATTATCATCATGGTATGAATGATTAGGCATAGTTTTAGAACCTGATTCACTTAACTACGTTTTGACCCTTATTGTTACTTTCAAAGCTTTTGCAGTAGGAGAAAACTTCTAAAACGGATTGCATGAAGAATGCTTGAGCTTACACTGTTTCCTTTAAGGAAATGACCTGTTTTCATCATTATCATCATGGTATGAATGATTGGGCATAGTTTTAGAACCTGATTCACTCAACTACGTTTTGACCCTTATTGTTACTTTCAAAGCTTTTGCAGTAGGAGAAAACAGCTAAAAACGCACTGTATGAAGAATGCTTTAGCTCACACTGTTTCTTTTAAGCAAATGACCTGTTTTCATCATTATCATCATGGTATGAAGGATTAGGCATAGTTTTAGAACCTGATTCACTCAACTACGTTTTGACCCTTATTGTTACTTTCAAAGCTTTTGCAGTAGGAGAAAACAGCTAAAAACGCACTGTATGAAGAATGCTTTAGCTCACACTGTTTCTTTTAAGCAAATGACCTGTTTTCATCATTATCATCATGGTATAAAGGATAAGGCATAGTTTTAGAACCTGATTCACTTAACTACGTTTTGACCCTTATTTTTACTTTCAAAGCTTTTGCAGAAGGGAAAAACAGCTAAAACGCACTGTATGAAGAATGCTTGAGCTTACACTGTTCCTTTTGAAGCAAATGACCTGTTTTCATCATTATCATCATGGTATGAAGGATTAGGCATAGTTTTAGAACCTGATTCACTCAACTACGTTTTGACCCTTATTGTTACATTCAAAGCTTTTAAAGGAGAAAACAGCTAAAACGGATTGTATGATGAAATGCTTGAGCTTACACTGTTCCTTTTAAGCAAATGACCTGTTTTCATCATTATCATCATGGTATAAAGGATAAGGCATAGTTTTAGAACCTGATTCACTTAACTACGTTTTGACCCTTATTTTTACTTTCAAAGCTTTTGCAGAAGGGGAAAACAGCTAAAACGCACTGTATGAAGAATGCTTTAGCTCACACTGTTTCTTTTAAGCAAATGACCTGTTTTCATCATTATCATCATGGTATGAAGGATTAGGCATAATTTTAGAACCTGATTCACTCAACTACGTTTTGACCCTTATTGTTACTTTCAAAGCTTTTAATGGAGAAAACGGCTAAAACGGATTGTATGATGAAATGCTTGAGCTTACACTGTTCCTTTTAAGCAAATGACCTGTTTTCATCATTATCATTATGGTATGAAGGATAAGGCATAGTTTTAGAACCTGATTCACTCAACTACGTTTTGACCCTTAATTTTACTTTCAAAGCTTTTGCAGAAGGGAAAAACAGCTAAAACGCACTGTATGAAGAATGCTTGAGCTTACACTGTTCCTTTTGAAGCAAATGACCTGTTTTCATCATTATCATCATGGTATGAAGGAATAGGCATAGTTTTAGAACCTGATTCACTCAACTACGTTTTGACCCTTATTGTTACATTCAAAGCTTTTAAAGGAGAAAATAGCTCAAACGGATTGTATGATGAAATGCTTGAGCTTACACTGTTCCTTTTAAGCAAATGACCTGTTTTCATCATTATCATCATGGTATAAAGGATAAGGCATAGTTTTAGAACCTGATTCACTTAACTACGTTTTGACCCTTATTTTTACTTTCAAAGCTTTTGCAGAAGGGGAAAACAGCTAAAACGCACTGTATGAAGAATGCTTTAGCTCACACTGTTACTTTTAAGCAAATGACCTGTTTTCATCATTATCATCATGGTATGAAGGATTAGGCATAATTTTAGAACCTGATTCACTCAACTACGTTTTGACCCTTATTGTTACTTTCAAAGCTTTTGCAGTAGGAGAAAACAGCTAAAAACGCACTGTATGAAGAATGCTTTAGCTCACACTGTTTCTTTTAAGCAAATGACCTGTTTTCATCATTATCATCATGGTATGAAGGATTAGGCATAGTTTTAGAACCTGATTCACTTATTTACGTTTTGACCCTTATTGTTACTTTCAAAGCTTTTGCAGTAGGAGAAAACTTCTAAAACGGATTGCATGAAGAATGCTTGAGCTTACACTGTTTCCTTTAAGGAAATGACCTGTTTTCATCATTATCATCATGGTATGAAGGATAAGGCATAGTTTTAGAACCTGATTCACTTAACTACGTTTTGACCCTTATTGTTACTTTCAAAGCTTTTGCAGTAGGAGAAAACAGCTAAAAACGCACTGTATGAAGAATGCTTTAGCTCACACTGTTTTTTTTAAGCAAATGACCTGTTTTCATCATTATCATCATGGTATGAAGGATTAGGCATAGTTTTAGAACCTGATTCACTCAACTACGTTTTGACCCTTATTGTTACATTCAAAGCTTTTAAAGGAGAAAACAGCTAAAACGGATTGTATGATGAAATGCTTGAGCTTACACTGTTCCTTTTAAGCAAATGACCTGTTTTCATCATTATCATTATGGTATGAAGGATAAGGCATAGTTTTAGAACCTGATTCACTCAACTACGTTTTGAATCTTATTTTTACTTTCAAAGCTTTTGCAGAAGGGAAAAACAGCTAAAACGCACTGTATGAAGAATGCTTGAGCTTACACTGTTCCTTTTAAGCAAATGACCTGTTTTCATCATTATCATCATGGTATGAAGGATAAGGCATAGTTTTAGAACCTGATTCACTCAACTACGTTTTGAATCTTATTTTTACTTTCAAAGCTTTTGCAGAAGGGAAAAACAGCTAAAACGCACTGTATGAAGAATGCTTGAGCTTACACTGTTCCTTTTAAGCAAATGACCTGTTTTCATCATTATCATCATGGTATGAAGGATAAGGCATAGTTTTAGAACCTGATTCACTCAACTACGTTTTGACCCTTATTGTTACTTTCAAAGCTTTTGCAGTAGGAGAAAACTTCTGAAACGGATTGTATGAAGAATGCTTGAGCTTACACTGTTTCCTTTAAGGAAATGACCTGTTTTCATCATTATCATCATGGTATGAATGATTAGGCATAGTTTTAGAACCTGATTCACTTAACTACGTTTTGACCCTTATTGTTACTTTCAAAGCTTTTAAAGAAGGAGAAAACAGCTAAAACGGATTGTATGAAGAATGCTTTAGCTCACACTGTTTCTTTTAAGCAAATGACCTGTTTTCATCATTATCATCATGGTATGAAGGATTAGGCATAGTTTTAGAACCTGATTCACTCAACTACGTTTTGACCCTTATTTTTACTTTCAAAGCTTTTGCAGAAGGGAAAAACAGCTAAAACGCACTGTATGAAGAATGCTTGAGCTTACACTGTTCCTTTTAAGCAAATTACCTGTTTTCATCATTATCATCATGGTATGAAGGATAAGGCATAGTTTTAGAACCTGATTCACTCAACTGCGTTTTGACCCTTATTGTTACTTTCAAAGCTTTTGCAGTAGGAGAAAACTTCTAAAACGCATTGTATGAAGAATGCTTGAGCTTACACTGTTTCCTTTAAGGAAATGACCTGTTTTCATCATTATCATCATGGTATGAATGATTAGGCATAGTTTTAGAACCTGATTCACTTAACTACGTTTTGACCCTTATTGTTACTTTCAAAGCTTTTAAAGAAGGAGAAAACAGCTAAAACGGATTGTATGAAGAATGCTTTAGCTCACACTGTTTCTTTTAAGCAAATGACCTGTTTTCATCATTATCATCATGGTATGAAGGATTAGGCATAGTTTTAGAACCTGATTCACTCAACTACGTTTTGACCCTTATTTTTACTTTCAAAGCTTTTGCAGAAGGGAAAAACAGCTAAAACGCACTGTATGAAGAATGCTTGAGCTTACACTGTTCCTTTTAAGCAAATGACCTGTTTTCATCATTATCATCATGGTATGAAGGATAAGGCATAGTTTTAGAACCTGATTCACTCAACTGCGTTTTGACCCTTATTGTTACTTTCAAAGCTTTTGCAGTAGGAGAAAACTTCTAAAACGCATTGTATGAAGAATGCTTGAGCTTACACTGTTTCCTTTAAGGAAATGACCTGTTTTCATCATTATCATCATGGTATGAATGATTAGGCATAGTTTTAGAACCTGATTCACTTAACTACGTTTTGACCCTTATTTTTACTTTCAAAGCTTTTGCAGAAGGGGAAAACAGCTAAAACGCACTGTATGAAGAATGCTTTAGCTCACACTGTTTCTTTTAAGCAAATGACCTGTTTTCATCATTATCATCATGGTATGAAGGATTAGGCATAATTTTAGAACCTGATTCACTCAACTACGTTTTGACCCTTATTGTTACTTTCAAAGCTTTTAATGGAGAAAACGGCTAAAACGGATTGTATGATGAAATGCTTGAGCTTACACTGTTCCTTTTAAGCAAATGACCTGTTTTCATCATTATCATTATGGTATGAAGGATAAGGCATAGTTTTAGAACCTGATTCACTCAACTACGTTTTGACCCTTAATTTTACTTTCAAAGCTTTTGCAGAAGGGAAAAACAGCTAAAACGCACTGTATGAAGAATGCTTGAGCTTACACTGTTCCTTTTGAAGCAAATGACCTGTTTTCATCATTATCATCATGGTATGAAGGATTAGGCATAGTTTTAGAACCTGATTCACTCAACTACGTTTTGACCCTTATTGTTACATTCAAAGCTTTTAAAGGAGAAAATAGCTCAAACGGATTGTATGATGAAATGCTTGAGCTTACACTGTTCCTTTTAAGCAAATGACCTGTTTTCATCATTATCATCATGGTATAAAGGATAAGGCATAGTTTTAGAACCTGATTCACTTAACTACGTTTTGACCCTTATTTTTACTTTCAAAGCTTTTGCAGAAGGGGAAAACAGCTAAAACGCACTGTATGAAGAATGCTTTAGCTCACACTGTTTCTTTTAAGCAAATGACCTGTTTTCATCATTATCATCATGGTATGAAGGATTAGGCATAATTTTAGAACCTGATTCACTCAACTACGTTTTGACCCTTATTGTTACTTTCAAAGCTTTTGCAGTAGGAGAAAACAGCTAAAAACGCACTGTATGAAGAATGCTTTAGCTCACACTGTTTCTTTTAAGCAAATGACCTGTTTTCATCATTATCATCATGGTATGAAGGATTAGGCATAGTTTTAGAACCTGATTCACTTATTTACGTTTTGACCCTTATTGTTACTTTCAAAGCTTTTGCAGTAGGAGAAAACTTCTAAAACGGATTGCATGAAGAATGCTTGAGCTTACACTGTTTCCTTTAAGGAAATGACCTGTTTTCATCATTATCATCATGGTATGAAGGATAAGGCATAGTTTTAGAACCTGATTCACTTAACTACGTTTTGACCCTTATTGTTACTTTCAAAGCTTTTGCAGTAGGAGAAAACAGCTAAAAACGCACTGTATGAAGAATGCTTTAGCTCACACTGTTTCTTTTAAGCAAATGACCTGTTTTCATCATTATCATCATGGTATGAAGGATTAGGCATAATTTTAGAACCTGATTCACTCAACTACGTTTTGACCCTTATTGTTACTTTCAAAGCTTTTAATGGAGAAAACGGCTAAAACGGATTGTATGATGAAATGCTTGAGCTTACACTGTTCCTTTTAAGCAAATGACCTGTTTTCATCATTATCATTATGGTATGAAGGATAAGGCATAGTTTTAGAACCTGATTCACTCAACTACGTTTTGACCCTTAATTTTACTTTCAAAGCTTTTGCAGAAGGGAAAAACAGCTAAAACGCACTGTATGAAGAATGCTTGAGCTTACACTGTTCCTTTTGAAGCAAATGACCTGTTTTCATCATTATCATCATGGTATGAAGGATTAGGCATAGTTTTAGAACCTGATTCACTCAACTACGTTTTGACCCTTATTGTTACATTCAAAGCTTTTAAAGGAGAAAATAGCTCAAACGGATTGTATGATGAAATGCTTGAGCTTACACTGTTCCTTTTAAGCAAATGACCTGTTTTCATCATTATCATCATGGTATAAAGGATAAGGCATAGTTTTAGAACCTGATTCACTTAACTACGTTTTGACCCTTATTTTTACTTTCAAAGCTTTTGCAGAAGGGGAAAACAGCTAAAACGCACTGTATGAAGAATGCTTTAGCTCACACTGTTTCTTTTAAGCAAATGACCTGTTTTCATCATTATCATCATGGTATGAAGGATTAGGCATAATTTTAGAACCTGATTCACTCAACTACGTTTTGACCCTTATTGTTACTTTCAAAGCTTTTGCAGTAGGAGAAAACAGCTAAAAACGCACTGTATGAAGAATGCTTTAGCTCACACTGTTTCTTTTAAGCAAATGACCTGTTTTCATCATTATCATCATGGTATGAAGGATTAGGCATAGTTTTAGAACCTGATTCACTTATTTACGTTTTGACCCTTATTGTTACTTTCAAAGCTTTTGCAGTAGGAGAAAACTTCTAAAACGGATTGCATGAAGAATGCTTGAGCTTACACTGTTTCCTTTAAGGAAATGACCTGTTTTCATCATTATCATCATGGTATGAAGGATAAGGCATAGTTTTAGAACCTGATTCACTTAACTACGTTTTGACCCTTATTGTTACTTTCAAAGCTTTTGCAGTAGGAGAAAACAGCTAAAAACGCACTGTATGAAGAATGCTTTAGCTCACACTGTTTCTTTTAAGCAAATGACCTGTTTTCATCATTATCATCATGGTATGAAGGATTAGGCATAGTTTTAGAACCTGATTCACTCAACTACGTTTTGACCCTTATTGTTACATTCAAAGCTTTTAAAGGAGAAAACAGCTAAAACGGATTGTATGATGAAATGCTTGAGCTTACACTGTTCCTTTTAAGCAAATGACCTGTTTTCATCATTATCATTATGGTATGAAGGATAAGGCATAGTTTTAGAACCTGATTCACTCAACTACGTTTTGAATCTTATTTTTACTTTCAAAGCTTTTGCAGAAGGGAAAAACAGCTAAAACGCACTGTATGAAGAATGCTTGAGCTTACACTGTTCCTTTTAAGCAAATGACCTGTTTTCATCATTATCATCATGGTATGAAGGATAAGGCATAGTTTTAGAACCTGATTCACTCAACTACGTTTTGAATCTTATTTTTACTTTCAAAGCTTTTGCAGAAGGGAAAAACAGCTAAAACGCACTGTATGAAGAATGCTTGAGCTTACACTGTTCCTTTTAAGCAAATGACCTGTTTTCATCATTATCATCATGGTATGAAGGATAAGGCATAGTTTTAGAACCTGATTCACTCAATTACGTTTTGACCCTTATTGTTACTTTCAAAGCTTTTGCAGTAGGAGAAAACTTCTGAAACGGATTGTATGAAGAATGCTTGAGCTTACACTGTTTCCTTTAAGGAAATGACCTGTTTTCATCATTATCATCATGGTATGAATGATTAGGCATAGTTTTAGAACCTGATTCACTTAACTACGTTTTGACCCTTATTGTTACTTTCAAAGCTTTTAAAGAAGGAGAAAACAGCTAAAACGGATTGTATGAAGAATGCTTTAGCTCACACTGTTTCTTTTAAGCAAATGACCTGTTTTCATCATTATCATCATGGTATGAAGGATTGGGCATAGTTTTAGAACCTGATTCACTCAACTACGTTTTGACCCTTATTTTTACTTTCAAAGCTTTTGCAGAAGGGAAAAACAGCTAAAACGCACTGTATGAAGAATGCTTGAGCTTACACTGTTCCTTTTAAGCAAATTACCTGTTTTCATCATTATCATCATGGTATGAAGGATAAGGCATAGTTTTAGAACCTGATTCACTCAACTGCGTTTTGACCCTTATTGTTACTTTCAAAGCTTTTGCAGTAGGAGAAAACTTCTAAAACGCATTGTATGAAGAATGCTTGAGCTTACACTGTTTCCTTTAAGGAAATGACCTGTTTTCATCATTATCATCATGGTATGAATGATTAGGCATAGTTTTAGAACCTGATTCACTTAACTACGTTTTGACCCTTATTTTTACTTTCAAAGCTTTTGCAGAAGGGGAAAACAGCTAAAACGCACTGTATGAAGAATGCTTTAGCTTACACTGTTTCTTTGGGCATAGTTTTAGAACCTGATTCACTCAACTACGTTTTGACCCTTATTGTTACTTTCAAAGCTTTTGCAGTAGGAGAAAACAGCTAAAAACGCACTGTATGAAGAATGCTTTAGCTCACACTGTTTCTTTTAAGCAAATGACCTGTTTTCATCATTATCATCATGGTATGAATGATTGGGCATAGTTTTAGAACCTGATTCACTCAACTACGTTTTGACCCTTATTGTTACTTTCAAAGCTTTTGCAGTAGGAGAAAACAGCTAAAAACGCACTGTATGAAGAATGCTTTAGCTCACACTGTTTCTTTTAAGCAAATGACCTGTTTTCATCATTATCATCATGGTATGAAGGATTAGGCATAGTTTTAGAACCTGATTCACTCAACTACGTTTTGACCCTTATTGTTACATTCAAAGCTTTTAAAGGAGAAAACAGCTAAAACGGATTGTATGATGAAATGCTTGAGCTTACACTGTTCCTTTTAAGCAAATGACCTGTTTTCATCATTATCATCATGGTATGAAGGATAAGGCATAGTTTTAGAACCTGATTCACTCAACTACGTTTTGAATCTTATTTTTACTTTCAAAGCTTTTGCAGAAGGGAAAAACAGCTAAAACGCACTGTATGAAGAATGCTTGAGCTTACACTGTTCCTTTTAAGCAAATGACCTGTTTTCATCATTATCATCATGGTATGAAGGATAAGGCATAGTTTTAGAACCTGATTCACTCAACTACGTTTTGACCCTTATTGTTACTTTCAAAGCTTTTGCAGTAGGAGAAAACTTCTGAAACGGATTGTATGAAGAATGCTTGAGCTTACACTGTTTCCTTTAAGGAAATGACCTGTTTTCATCATTATCATCATGGTATGAAGGATTAGGCATAGTTTTAGAACCTGATTCACTCAACTACGTTTTGACCCTTATTGTTACATTCAAAGCTTTTAAAGGAGAAAACAGCTAAAACGGATTGTATGATGAAATGCTTGAGCTTACACTGTTCCTTTTAAGCAAATGACCTGTTTTCATCATTATCATCATGGTATAAAGGATAAGGCATAGTTTTAGAACCTGATTCACTTAACTACGTTTTGACCCTTATTTTTACTTTCAAAGCTTTTGCAGAAGGGGAAAACAGCTAAAACGCACTGTATGAAGAATGCTTTAGCTCACACTGTTTCTTTTAAGCAAATGACCTGTTTTCATCATTATCATCATGGTATGAAGGATTAGGCATAATTTTAGAACCTGATTCACTCAACTACGTTTTGACCCTTATTGTTACTTTCAAAGCTTTTAATGGAGAAAACGGCTAAAACGGATTGTATGATGAAATGCTTGAGCTTACACTGTTCCTTTTAAGCAAATGACCTGTTTTCATCATTATCATTATGGTATGAAGGATAAGGCATAGTTTTAGAACCTGATTCACTCAACTACGTTTTGACCCTTAATTTTACTTTCAAAGCTTTTGCAGAAGGGAAAAACAGCTAAAACGCACTGTATGAAGAATGCTTGAGCTTACACTGTTCCTTTTGAAGCAAATGACCTGTTTTCATCATTATCATCATGGTATGAAGGAATAGGCATAGTTTTAGAACCTGATTCACTCAACTACGTTTTGACCCTTATTGTTACATTCAAAGCTTTTAAAGGAGAAAATAGCTCAAACGGATTGTATGATGAAATGCTTGAGCTTACACTGTTCCTTTTAAGCAAATGACCTGTTTTCATCATTATCATCATGGTATAAAGGATAAGGCATAGTTTTAGAACCTGATTCACTTAACTACGTTTTGACCCTTATTTTTACTTTCAAAGCTTTTGCAGAAGGGGAAAACAGCTAAAACGCACTGTATGAAGAATGCTTTAGCTCACACTGTTACTTTTAAGCAAATGACCTGTTTTCATCATTATCATCATGGTATGAAGGATTAGGCATAATTTTAGAACCTGATTCACTCAACTACGTTTTGACCCTTATTGTTACTTTCAAAGCTTTTGCAGTAGGAGAAAACAGCTAAAAACGCACTGTATGAAGAATGCTTTAGCTCACACTGTTTCTTTTAAGCAAATGACCTGTTTTCATCATTATCATCATGGTATGAAGGATTAGGCATAGTTTTAGAACCTGATTCACTTATTTACGTTTTGACCCTTATTGTTACTTTCAAAGCTTTTGCAGTAGGAGAAAACTTCTAAAACGGATTGCATGAAGAATGCTTGAGCTTACACTGTTTCCTTTAAGGAAATGACCTGTTTTCATCATTATCATCATGGTATGAAGGATAAGGCATAGTTTTAGAACCTGATTCACTTAACTACGTTTTGACCCTTATTGTTACTTTCAAAGCTTTTGCAGTAGGAGAAAACAGCTAAAAACGCACTGTATGAAGAATGCTTTAGCTCACACTGTTTTTTTTAAGCAAATGACCTGTTTTCATCATTATCATCATGGTATGAAGGATTAGGCATAGTTTTAGAACCTGATTCACTCAACTACGTTTTGACCCTTATTGTTACATTCAAAGCTTTTAAAGGAGAAAACAGCTAAAACGGATTGTATGATGAAATGCTTGAGCTTACACTGTTCCTTTTAAGCAAATGACCTGTTTTCATCATTATCATTATGGTATGAAGGATAAGGCATAGTTTTAGAACCTGATTCACTCAACTACGTTTTGAATCTTATTTTTACTTTCAAAGCTTTTGCAGAAGGGAAAAACAGCTAAAACGCACTGTATGAAGAATGCTTGAGCTTACACTGTTCCTTTTAAGCAAATGACCTGTTTTCATCATTATCATCATGGTATGAAGGATAAGGCATAGTTTTAGAACCTGATTCACTCAACTACGTTTTGAATCTTATTTTTACTTTCAAAGCTTTTGCAGAAGGGAAAAACAGCTAAAACGCACTGTATGAAGAATGCTTGAGCTTACACTGTTCCTTTTAAGCAAATGACCTGTTTTCATCATTATCATCATGGTATGAAGGATAAGGCATAGTTTTAGAACCTGATTCACTCAACTACGTTTTGACCCTTATTGTTACTTTCAAAGCTTTTGCAGTAGGAGAAAACTTCTGAAACGGATTGTATGAAGAATGCTTGAGCTTACACTGTTTCCTTTAAGGAAATGACCTGTTTTCATCATTATCATCATGGTATGAATGATTAGGCATAGTTTTAGAACCTGATTCACTTAACTACGTTTTGACCCTTATTGTTACTTTCAAAGCTTTTAAAGAAGGAGAAAACAGCTAAAACGGATTGTATGAAGAATGCTTTAGCTCACACTGTTTCTTTTAAGCAAATGACCTGTTTTCATCATTATCATCATGGTATGAAGGATTAGGCATAGTTTTAGAACCTGATTCACTCAACTACGTTTTGACCCTTATTTTTACTTTCAAAGCTTTTGCAGAAGGGAAAAACAGCTAAAACGCACTGTATGAAGAATGCTTGAGCTTACACTGTTCCTTTTAAGCAAATTACCTGTTTTCATCATTATCATCATGGTATGAAGGATAAGGCATAGTTTTAGAACCTGATTCACTCAACTGCGTTTTGACCCTTATTGTTACTTTCAAAGCTTTTGCAGTAGGAGAAAACTTCTAAAACGCATTGTATGAAGAATGCTTGAGCTTACACTGTTTCCTTTAAGGAAATGACCTGTTTTCATCATTATCATCATGGTATGAATGATTAGGCATAGTTTTAGAACCTGATTCACTTAACTACGTTTTGACCCTTATTTTTACTTTCAAAGCTTTTGCAGAAGGGGAAAACAGCTAAAACGCACTGTATGAAGAATGCTTTAGCTTACACTGTTTCTTTGGGCATAGTTTTAGAACCTGATTCACTCAACTACGTTTTGACCCTTATTGTTACTTTCAAAGCTTTTGCAGTAGGAGAAAACAGCTAAAAACGCACTGTATGAAGAATGCTTTAGCTCACACTGTTTCTTTTAAGCAAATGACCTGTTTTCATCATTATCATCATGGTATGAATGATTGGGCATAGTTTTAGAACCTGATTCACTCAACTACGTTTTGAACCTTATTGTTACTTTCAAAGCTTTTGCAGTAGGAGAAAACAGCTAAAAACGCACTGTATGAAGAATGCTTTAGCTCACACTGTTTCTTTTAAGCAAATGACCTGTTTTCATCATTATCATCATGGTATGAAGGATTAGGCATAGTTTTAGAACCTGATTCACTCAACTACGTTTTGTCCCTTATTGTTACATTCAAAGCTTTTAAAGGAGAAAACAGCTAAAACGGATTGTATGATGAAATGCTTGAGCTTACACTGTTCCTTTTAAGCAAATGACCTGTTTTCATCATTATCATCATGGTATGAAGGATAAGGCATAGTTTTAGAACCTGATTCACTCAACTACGTTTTGAATCTTATTTTTACTTTCAAAGCTTTTGCAGAAGGGAAAAACAGCTAAAACGCACTGTATGAAGAATGCTTGAGCTTACACTGTTCCTTTTAAGCAAATGACCTGTTTTCATCATTATCATCATGGTATGAAGGATAAGGCATAGTTTTAGAACCTGATTCACTCAACTACGTTTTGACCCTTATTGTTACTTTCAAAGCTTTTGCAGTAGGAGAAAACTTCTGAAACGGATTGTATGAAGAATGCTTGAGCTTACACTGTTTCCTTTAAGGAAATGACCTGTTTTCATCATTATCATCATGGTATGAATGATTAGGCATAGTTTTAGAACCTGATTCACTTAACTACGTTTTGACCCTTATTGTTACTTTCAAAGCTTTTAAAGAAGGAGAAAACAGCTAAAACGGATTGTATGAAGAATGCTTTAGCTCACACTGTTTCTTTTAAGCAAATGACCTGTTTTCATCATTATCATCATGGTATGAAGGATTAGGCATAGTTTTAGAACCTGATTCACTCAACTACGTTTTGACCCTTATTTTTACTTTCAAAGCTTTTGCAGAAGGGAAAAACAGCTAAAACGCACTGTATGAAGAATGCTTGAGCTTACACTGTTCCTTTTAAGCAAATGACCTGTTTTCATCATTATCATCATGGTATGAAGGATAAGGCATAGTTTTAGAACCTGATTCACTCAACTACGTTTTGACCCTTATTGTTACTTTCAAAGCTTTTGCAGTAGGAGAAAACTTCTGAAACGGATTGTATGAAGAATGCTTGAGCTTACACTGTTTCCTTTAAGGAAATGACCTGTTTTCATCATTATCATCATGGTATGAATGATTAGGCATAGTTTTAGAACCTGATTCACTTAACTACGTTTTGACCCTTATTTTTACTTTCAAAGCTTTTGCAGAAGGGGAAAACAGCTAAAACGCACTGTATGAAGAATGCTTTAGCTTACACTGTTTCTTTTAACCAAATGACCTGTTTTCATCATTATCATCATGGTATGAAGGATAAGGCATAGTTTTAGAACCTGATTCACTTAACTACGTTTTGACCCTTATTGTTACTTTCAAAGCTTTTGCAGTAGGAGAAAACAGCTAAAAACGCACTGTATGAAGAATGCTTTAGCTTACACTGTTTCTTTTAACCAAATGACCTGTTTTCATCATTATCATCATGGTATGAAGGATAAGGCATAGTTTTAGAACCTGATTCACTTAACTACGTTTTGACCCTTATTGTTACTTTCAAAGCTTTTGCAGTAGGAGAAAACAGCTAAAAACGCACTGTATGAAGAATGCTTTAGCTCACACTGTTTCTTTTAAGCAAATGACCTGTTTTCATCATTATCATCATGGTATGAAGGATAAGGCATAGTTTTAGAACCTGATTCACTCAACTACGTTTTGACCCTTATTGTTACTTTCAAAGCTTTTGCAGTAGGAGAAAACTTCTGAAACGGATTGTATGAAGAATGCTTGAGCTTACACTGTTTCCTTTAAGGAAATGACCTGTTTTCATCATTATCATCATGGTATGAATGATTAGGCATAGTTTTAGAACCTGATTCACTTAACTACGTTTTGACCCTTATTGTTACTTTCAAAGCTTTTAAAGAAGGAGAAAACAGCTAAAACGGATTGTATGAAGAATGCTTTAGCTCACACTGTTTCTTTTAAGCAAATGACCTGTTTTCATCATTGTCATTATGGTATGAAGCATTGGGCATAGTTTTAGAACCTGATTCACTCAACTACGTTTTGACCCTTATTGTTAGTTTCAAAGCTTTTAAAGGAGAAAACAGCTAAAACGTATTGTATGATGAAATGCTTGATCTTACCTGTTCCTTTTAAGCAAATGACCTGTTTTCATCATTATCATCATGGTATGAAGGATAAGGCATAGTTTTAGAACCTGATTCACTCAACTACGTTTTGACCCTTATTGTTACTTTCAAAGCTTTTAAAGGAGAAAACAGCTAAAACGGATTGTATGATGAAATGCTTGAGCTTACAATGTTCCTTTTAAGCAAATGACCTGTTTTCATCATTATCATCATGGTATGAATGATTAGGCATAGTTTTAGAACCTGATTCACTTAACTACGTTTTGACCCTTATTTTTACTTTCAAAGCTTTTAAAGGAGAAAACAGCTAAAACGGATTGTATGATGAAATGCTTGAGCTTACACTGTTCCTTTTAAGCAAATGACCTGTTTTCATCATTATCATCATGGTATAAAGGATAAGGCATAGTTTTAGAACCTGATTCACTTAACTACGTTTTGACCCTTATTTTTACTTTCAAAGCTTTTGCAGAAGGGGAAAACAGCTAAAACGCACTGTATGAAGAATGCTTTAGCTCACACTGTTTCTTTTAAGCAAATGACCTGTTTTCATCATTATCATCATGGTATGAAGGATTAGGCATAATTTTAGAACCTGATTCACTCAACTACGTTTTGACCCTTATTGTTACTTTCAAAGCTTTTAAAGGAGAAAACAGCTAAAACGGATTGTATGATGAATGCTTGAGCTTACACTGTTTCCTTTAAGGAAATGACCTGTTTTCATCATTATCATCATGGTATGAATGATTAGGCATAGTTTTAGAACCTGATTCACTTAACTACGTTTTGACCCTTATTGTTACTTTCAAAGCTTTTGCAGTAGGAGAAAACTTCTGAAACGGATTGTATGAAGAATGCTTGAGCTTACACTGTTTCCTTTAAGGAAATGACCTGTTTTCATCATTATCATCATGGTATGAATGATTAGGCATAGTTTTAGAACCTGATTCACTTAACTACGTTTTGACCCTTATTGTTACTTTCAAAGCTTTTAAAGAAGGAGAAAACAGCTAAAACGGATTGTATGAAGAATGCTTTAGCGCACACTGTTTCTTTTAAGCAAATGACCTGTTTTCATCATTATCATCATGGTATGAAGGATAAGGCATAGTTTTAGAACCTGATTCACTTAACTACGTTTTGACCCTTATTTTTACTTTCAAAGCTTTTGCAGAAGGGGAAAACAGCTAAAACGCACTGTATGAAGAATGCTTTAGCTCACACTGTTTCTGTTAAGCAAATGACCTGTTTTCATCATTATCATCATGGTATGAAGGATTAGGCATAGTTTTAGAACCTGATTCACTCAACTACGTTTTGACCCTTATTGTTACTTTCAAAGCTTTTAAAGAAGGAGAAAACAGCTAAAACGGATTGTATGAAGAATGCTTTAGCTCACACTGTTTCTTTTAAGCAAATGACCTGTTTTCATCATTATCATCATGGTATGAAGGATAAGGCATAGTTTTAGAACCTGATTCACTTAACTACGTTTTGACCCTTATTTTTACTTTCAAAGCTTTTGCAGAAGGGGAAAACAGCTAAAACGCACTGTATGAAGAATGCTTTAGCTCACACTGTTTCTGTTAAGCAAATGACCTGTTTTCATCATTATCATCATGGTATGAAGGATTAGGCATAGTTTTAGAACCTGATTCACTCAACTACGTTTTGACCCTTATTGTTACTTTCAAAGCTTTTAAAGAAGGAGAAAACAGCTAAAACGGATTGTATGAAGAATGCTTTAGCTCACACTGTTTCTTTTAAGCAAATGACCTGTTTTCATCATTATCATCATGGTATGAAGGATTAGGCATAGTTTTAGAACCTGATTCACTCAACTACGTTTTGACCCTTATTTTTACTTTCAAAGCTTTTGCAGAAGGGAAAAACAGCTAAAACGCACTGTATGAAGAATGCTTGAGCTTACACTGTTCCTTTTAAGCAAATGACCTGTTTTCATCATTATCATCATGGTATGAAGGATAAGGCATAGTTTTAGAACCTGATTCACTCAACTACGTTTTGACCCTTATTGTTACTTTCAAAGCTTTTAAAGGAGAAAACAGCTAAAACGGATTGTATGATGAAATGCTTGAGCTTACAATGTTCCTTTTAAGCAAATGACCTGTTTTCATCATTATCATCATGGTATGAAGGATAAGGCATAGTTTTAGAACCTGATTCACTCAACTACGTTTTGACCCTTATTTTTACTTTCAAAGCTTTTGCAGAAGGGGAAAACAGCTAAAACGCACTGTATGAAGAATGCTTGAGCTTACACTGTTCCTTTTAAGCAAATGACCTGTTTTCATCATTATCATCATGGTATGAAGGATAAGGCATAGTTTTAGAACCTGATTCACTCAACTACGTTTTGACCCTTATTGTTACTTTCAAAGCTTTTAAAGGAGAAAACAGCTAAAACGGATTGTATGATGAAATGCTTGAGCTTACAATGTTCCTTTTAAGCAAATGACCTGTTTTCATCATTATCATCATGGTATGAAGGATAAGGCATAGTTTTAGAACCTGATTCACTCAACTACGTTTTGACCCTTATTTTTACTTTCAAAGCTTTTGCAGAAGGGGAAAACAGCTAAAACGCACTGTATGAAGAATGCTTGAGCTTACACTGTTCCTTTTAAGCAAATTACCTGTTTTCATCATTATCATCATGGTATGAAGGATAAGGCATAGTTTTAGAACCTGATTCACTTAACTACGTTTTGACCCTTATTTTTACTTTCAAAGCTTTTGCAGAAGGGGAAAACAGCTAAAACGCACTGTATGAAGAATGCTTTAGCTCACACTGTTTCTGTTAAGCAAATGACCTGTTTTCATCATTATCATCATGGTATGAAGGATTAGGCATAGTTTTAGAACCTGATTCACTCAACTACGTTTTGACCCTTATTGTTACTTTCAAAGCTTTTAAAGAAGGAGAAAACAGCTAAAACGGATTGTATGAAGAATGCTTTAGCTCACACTGTTTCTTTTAAGCAAATGACCTGTTTTCATCATTATCATCATGGTATGAAGGATTAGGCATAGTATTAGAACCTGATTCACTCAACTACGTTTTGACCCTTATTTTTACTTTCAAAGCTTTTGCAGAAGGGAAAAACAGCTAAAACGCACTGTATGAAGAATGCTTGAGCTTACACTGTTCCTTTTAAGCAAATGACCTGTTTTCATCATTATCATCATGGTATGAAGGATAAGGCATAGTTTTAGAACCTGATTCACTCAACTGCGTTTTGACCCTTATTGTTACTTTCAAAGCTTTTGCAGTAGGAGAAAACTTCTAAAACGCATTGTATGAAGAATGCTTGAGCTTACACTGTTTCCTTTAAGGAAATGACCTGTTTTCATCATTATCATCATGGTATGAATGATTAGGCATAGTTTTAGAACCTGATTCACTTAACTACGTTTTGACCCTTATTTTTACTTTCAAAGCTTTTGCAGAAGGGGAAAACAGCTAAAACGCACTGTATGAAGAATGCTTTAGCTTACACTGTTTCTTTTAACCAAATGACCTGTTTTCATCATTATCATCATGGTATGAAGGATAAGGCATAGTTTTAGAACCTGATTCACTTAACTACGTTTTGACCCTTATTGTTACTTTCAAAGCTTTTGCAGTAGGAGAAAACAGCTAAAAACGCACTGTATGAAGAATGCTTTAGCTTACACTGTTTCTTTTAACCAAATGACCTGTTTTCATCATTATCATCATGGTATGAAGGATAAGGCATAGTTTTAGAACCTGATTCACTTAACTACGTTTTGACCCTTATTGTTACTTTCAAAGCTTTTGCAGTAGGAGAAAACAGCTAAAAACGCACTGTATGAAGAATGCTTTAGCTCACACTGTTTCTTTTAAGCAAATGACCTGTTTTCATCATTATCATCATGGTATGAAGGATAAGGCATAGTTTTAGAACCTGATTCACTCAACTACGTTTTGACCCTTATTGTTACTTTCAAAGCTTTTGCAGTAGGAGAAAACTTCTGAAACGGATTGTATGAAGAATGCTTGAGCTTACACTGTTTCCTTTAAGGAAATGACCTGTTTTCATCATTATCATCATGGTATGAATGATTAGGCATAGTTTTAGAACCTGATTCACTTAACTACGTTTTGACCCTTATTGTTACTTTCAAAGCTTTTAAAGAAGGAGAAAACAGCTAAAACGGATTGTATGAAGAATGCTTTAGCTCACACTGTTTCTTTTAAGCAAATGACCTGTTTTCATCATTGTCATTATGGTATGAAGCATTGGGCATAGTTTTAGAACCTGATTCACTCAACTACGTTTTGACCCTTATTGTTAGTTTCAAAGCTTTTAAAGGAGAAAACAGCTAAAACGTATTGTATGATGAAATGCTTGATCTTACCTGTTCCTTTTAAGCAAATGACCTGTTTTCATCATTATCATCATGGTATGAAGGATAAGGCATAGTTTTAGAACCTGATTCACTCAACTACGTTTTGACCCTTATTGTTACTTTCAAAGCTTTTAAAGGAGAAAACAGCTAAAACGGATTGTATGATGAAATGCTTGAGCTTACAATGTTCCTTTTAAGCAAATGACCTGTTTTCATCATTATCATCATGGTATGAATGATTAGGCATAGTTTTAGAACCTGATTCACTTAACTACGTTTTGACCCTTTTTGTTACTTTCAAAGCTTTTGCAGTAGGAGAAAACTTCTAAAACGGATTGCATGAAGAATGCTTGAGCTTACACTGTTTCCTTTAAGGAAATGACCTGTTTTCATCATTATCATCATGGTATGAATGATTGGGCATAGCTTTAGAACCTGATTCACTCAACTACGTTTTGACCCTTATTGTTACTTTCAAAGCTTTTGCAGTAGGAGAAAACAGCTAAAAACGCACTGTATGAAGAATGCTTTAGCTCACACTGTTTCTTTTAAGCAAATGACCTGTTTTCATCATTATCATCATGGTATGAAGGATTAGGCATAGTTTTAGAACCTGATTCACTCAACTACGTTTTGACCCTTATAGTTACATTCAAAGCTTTTAAAGGAGAAAACAGCTAAAACGGATTGTATGATGAAATGCTTGAGCTTACACTGTTCCTTTTAAGCAAATGACCTGTTTTCATCATTATCATCATGGTATAAAGGATAAGGCATAGTTTTAGAACCTGATTCACTTAACTACGTTTTGACCCTTATTTTTACTTTCAAAGCTTTTGCAGAAGGGCAAAACAGCTAAAACGCACTGTATGAAGAATGCTTTAGCTCACACTGTTTCTTTTAAGCAAATGACCTGTTTTCATCATTATCATCATGGTATGAAGGATTAGGCATAATTTTAGAACCTGATTCACTCAACTACGTTTTGACCCTTATTGTTACTTTCAAAGCTTTTAAAGGAGAAAACAGCTAAAACGGATTGTATGATGAATGCTTGAGCTTTCACTGTTTCCTTTAAGGAAATGACCTGTTTTCATCATTATCATCATGGTATGAATGATTAGGCATAGTTTTAGAACCTGATTCACTTAACTACGTTTTGACCCTTATTGTTACTTTCAAAGCTTTTGCAGTAGGAGAAAACTTCTGAAACGGATTGTATGAAGAATGCTTGAGCTTACACTGTTTCCTTTAAGGAAATGACCTGTTTTCATCATTATCATCATGGTATGAATGATTAGGCATAGTTTTAGAACCTGAGTCACTTAACTACGTTTTGACCCTTATTGTTACTTTCAAAGCTTTTAAAGAAGGAGAAAACAGCTAAAACGGATTGTATGAAGAATGCTTTAGCGCACACTGTTTCTTTTAAGCAAATGACCTGTTTTCATCATTATCATCATGGTATGAAGGATAAGGCATAGTTTTAGAACCTGATTCACTTAACTACGTTTTGACCCTTATTTTTACTTTCAAAGCTTTTGCAGAAGGGGAAAACAGCTAAAACGCACTGTATGAAGAATGCTTTAGCTCACACTGTTTCTGTTAAGCAAATGACCTGTTTTCATCATTATCATCATGGTATGAAGGATTAGGCATAGTTTTAGAACCTGATTCACTCAACTACGTTTTGACCCTTATTGTTACTTTCAAAGCTTTTAAAGAAGGAGAAAACAGCTAAAACGGATTGTATGAAGAATGCTTTAGCTCACACTGTTTCTTTTAAGCAAATGACCTGTTTTCATCATTATCATCATGGTATGAAGGATTAGGCATAGTTTTAGAACCTGATTCACTCAACTACGTTTTGACCCTTATTTTTACTTTCAAAGCTTTTGCAGAAGGGAAAAACAGCTAAAACGCACTGTATGAAGAATGCTTGAGCTTACACTGTTCCTTTTAAGCAAATGACCTGTTTTCATCATTATCATCATGGTATGAAGGATAAGGCATAGTTTTAGAACCTGATTCACTCAACTACGTTTTGACCCTTATTGTTACTTTCAAAGCTTTTAAAGGAGAAAACAGCTAAAACGGATTGTATGATGAAATGCTTGAGCTTACAATGTTCCTTTTAAGCAAATGACCTGTTTTCATCATTATCATCATGGTATGAAGGATAAGGCATAGTTTTAGAACCTGATTCACTCAACTACGTTTTGACCCTTATTTTTACTTTCAAAGCTTTTGCAGAAGGGGAAAACAGCTAAAACGCACTGTATGAAGAATGCTTTAGCTCACACTGTTTCTGTAAGCAAATGACCTGTTTTCATCATTATCATCATGGTATGAAGGATTAGGCATAGTTTTAGAACCTGATTCACTTAACTACGTTTTGACCCTTATTTTTACTTTCAAAGCTTTTGCAGAAGGGGAAAACAGCTAAAACGCACTGTATGAAGAATGCTTTAGCTCACACTGTTTCTGTTAAGCAAATGACCTGTTTTCATCATTATCATCATGGTATGAAGGATTAGGCATAGTTTTAGAACCTGATTCACTCAACTACGTTTTGACCCTTATTGTTACTTTCAAAGCTTTTAAAGAAGGAGAAAACAGCTAAAACGGATTGTATGAAGAATGCTTTAGCTCACACTGTTTCTTTTAAGCAAATGACCTGTTTTCATCATTATCATCATGGTATGAAGGATTAGGCATAGTTTTAGAACCTGATTCACTCAACTACGTTTTGACCCTTATTTTTACTTTCAAAGCTTTTGCAGAAGGGAAAAACAGCTAAAACGCACTGTATGAAGAATGCTTGAGCTTACACTGTTCCTTTTAAGCAAATGACCTGTTTTCATCATTATCATCATGGTATGAAGGATAAGGCATAGTTTTAGAACCTGATTCACTCAACTACGTTTTGACCCTTATTGTTACTTTCAAAGCTTTTAAAGGAGAAAACAGCTAAAACGGATTGTATGATGAAATGCTTGAGCTTACAATGTTCCTTTTAAGCAAATGACCTGTTTTCATCATTATCATCATGGTATGAAGGATAAGGCATAGTTTTAGAACCTGATTCACTCAACTACGTTTTGACCCTTATTTTTACTTTCAAAGCTTTTGCAGAAGGGGAAAACAGCTAAAACGCACTGTATGAAGAATGCTTGAGCTTACACTGTTCCTTTTAAGCAAATTACCTGTTTTCATCATTATCATCATGGTATGAAGGATAAGGCATAGTTTTAGAACCTGATTCACTTAACTACGTTTTGACCCTTATTTTTACTTTCAAAGCTTTTGCAGAAGGGGAAAACAGCTAAAACGCACTGTATGAAGAATGCTTTAGCTCACACTGTTTCTGTTAAGCAAATGACCTGTTTTCATCATTATCATCATGGTATGAAGGATTAGGCATAGTTTTAGAACCTGATTCACTCAACTACGTTTTGACCCTTATTGTTACTTTCAAAGCTTTTAAAGAAGGAGAAAACAGCTAAAACGGATTGTATGAAGAATGCTTGAGCTTACACTGTTTCCTTTAAGGAAATGACCTGTTTTCATCATTATCATCATGGTATGAATGATTAGGCATAGTTTTAGAACCTGATTCACTTAACTACGTTTTGACCCTTATTGTTACTTTCAAAGCTTTTGCAGTAGGAGAAAACTTCTGAAACGGATTGTATGAAGAATGCTTGAGCTTACACTGTTTCCTTTAAGGAAATGACCTGTTTTCATCATTATCATCATGGTATGAATGATTAGGCATAGTTTTAGAACCTGATTCACTTAACTACGTTTTGACCCTTATTGTTACTTTCAAAGCTTTTAAAGAAGGAGAAAACAGCTAAAACGGATTGTATGAAGAATGCTTTAGCGCACACTGTTTCTTTTAAGCAAATGACCTGTTTTCATCATTATCATCATGGTATGAAGGATAAGGCATAGTTTTAGAACCTGATTCACTTAACTACGTTTTGACCCTTATTTTTACTTTCAAAGCTTTTGCAGAAGGGGAAAACAGCTAAAACGCACTGTATGAAGAATGCTTTAGCTCACACTGTTTCTGTTAAGCAAATGACCTGTTTTCATCATTATCATCATGGTATGAAGGATTAGGCATAGTTTTAGAACCTGATTCACTCAACTACGTTTTGACCCTTATTGTTACTTTCAAAGCTTTTAAAGAAGGAGAAAACAGCTAAAACGGATTGTATGAAGAATGCTTTAGCTCACACTGTTTCTTTTAAGCAAATTACCTGTTTTCATCATTATCATCATGGTATGAAGGATAAGGCATAGTTTTAGAACCTGATTCACTTAACTACGTTTTGACCCTTATTTTTACTTTCAAAGCTTTTGCAGAAGGGGAAAACAGCTAAAACGCACTGTATGAAGAATGCTTTAGCTCACACTGTTTCTGTTAAGCAAATGACCTGTTTTCATCATTATCATCATGGTATGAAGGATTAGGCATAGTTTTAGAACCTGATTCACTCAACTACGTTTTGACCCTTATTGTTACTTTCAAAGCTTTTAAAGAAGGAGAAAACAGCTAAAACGGATTGTATGAAGAATGCTTTAGCTCACACTGTTTCTTTTAAGCAAATGACCTGTTTTCATCATTATCATCATGGTATGAAGGATTAGGCATAGTTTTAGAACCTGATTCACTCAACTACGTTTTGACCCTTATTTTTACTTTCAAAGCTTTTGCAGAAGGGAAAAACAGCTAAAACGCACTGTATGAAGAATGCTTGAGCTTACACTGTTCCTTTTAAGCAAATGACCTGTTTTCATCATTATCATCATGGTATGAAGGATAAGGCATAGTTTTAGAACCTGATTCACTCAACTACGTTTTGACCCTTATTGTTACTTTCAAAGCTTTTAAAGGAGAAAACAGCTAAAACGGATTGTATGATGAAATGCTTGAGCTTACAATGTTCCTTTTAAGCAAATGACCTGTTTTCATCATTATCATCATGGTATGAAGGATAAGGCATAGTTTTAGAACCTGATTCACTCAACTACGTTTTGACCCTTATTTTTACTTTCAAAGCTTTTGCAGAAGGGGAAAACAGCTAAAACGCACTGTATGAAGAATGCTTGAGCTTACACTGTTCCTTTTAAGCAAATTACCTGTTTTCATCATTATCATCATGGTATGAAGGATAAGGCATAGTTTTAGAACCTGATTCACTTAACTACGTTTTGACCCTTATTTTTACTTTCAAAGCTTTTGCAGAAGGGGAAAACAGCTAAAACGCACTGTATGAAGAATGCTTTAGCTCACACTGTTTCTGTTAAGCAAATGACCTGTTTTCATCATTATCATCATGGTATGAAGGATTAGGCATAGTTTTAGAACCTGATTCACTCAACTACGTTTTGACCCTTATTGTTACTTTCAAAGCTTTTAAAGAAGGAGAAAACAGCTAAAACGGATTGTATGAAGAATGCTTTAGCTCACACTGTTTCTTTTAAGCAAATGACCTGTTTTCATCATTATCATCATGGTATGAAGGATTAGGCATAGTATTAGAACCTGATTCACTCAACTACGTTTTGACCCTTATTTTTACTTTCAAAGCTTTTGCAGAAGGGAAAAACAGCTAAAACGCACTGTATGAAGAATGCTTGAGCTTACACTGTTCCTTTTAAGCAAATGACCTGTTTTCATCATTATCATCATGGTATGAAGGATAAGGCATAGTTTTAGAACCTGATTCACTCAACTGCGTTTTGACCCTTATTGTTACTTTCAAAGCTTTTGCAGTAGGAGAAAACTTCTAAAACGCATTGTATGAAGAATGCTTGAGCTTACACTGTTTCCTTTAAGGAAATGACCTGTTTTCATCATTATCATCATGGTATGAATGATTAGGCATAGTTTTAGAACCTGATTCACTTAACTACGTTTTGACCCTTATTTTTACTTTCAAAGCTTTTGCAGAAGGGGAAAACAGCTAAAACGCACTGTATGAAGAATGCTTTAGCTTACACTGTTTCTTTTAACCAAATGACCTGTTTTCATCATTATCATCATGGTATGAAGGATAAGGCATAGTTTTAGAACCTGATTCACTTAACTACGTTTTGACCCTTATTGTTACTTTCAAAGCTTTTGCAGTAGGAGAAAACAGCTAAAAACGCACTGTATGAAGAATGCTTTAGCTTACACTGTTTCTTTTAACCAAATGACCTGTTTTCATCATTATCATCATGGTATGAAGGATAAGGCATAGTTTTAGAACCTGATTCACTTAACTACGTTTTGACCCTTATTGTTACTTTCAAAGCTTTTGCAGTAGGAGAAAACAGCTAAAAACGCACTGTATGAAGAATGCTTTAGCTCACACTGTTTCTTTTAAGCAAATGACCTGTTTTCATCATTATCATCATGGTATGAAGGATTAGGCATAGTATTAGAACCTGATTCACTCAACTACGTTTTGACCCTTATTTTTACTTTCAAAGCTTTTGCAGAAGGGAAAAACAGCTAAAACGCACTGTATGAAGAATGCTTGAGCTTACACTGTTCCTTTTAAGCAAATGACCTGTTTTCATCATTATCATCATGGTATGAAGGATAAGGCATAGTTTTAGAACCTGATTCACTCAACTGCGTTTTGACCCTTATTGTTACTTTCAAAGCTTTTGCAGTAGGAGAAAACTTCTAAAACGCATTGTATGAAGAATGCTTGAGCTTACACTGTTTCCTTTAAGGAAATGACCTGTTTTCATCATTATCATCATGGTATGAATGATTAGGCATAGTTTTAGAACCTGATTCACTTAACTACGTTTTGACCCTTATTTTTACTTTCAAAGCTTTTGCAGAAGGGGAAAACAGCTAAAACGCACTGTATGAAGAATGCTTTAGCTTACACTGTTTCTTTTAACCAAATGACCTGTTTTCATCATTTATCATCATGGTATGAAGGATAAGGCATAGTTTTAGAACCTGATTCACTTAACTACGTTTTGACCCTTATTGTTACTTTCAAAGCTTTTGCAGTAGGAGAAAACAGCTAAAAACGCACTGTATGAAGAATGCTTTAGCTTACACTGTTTCTTTTAACCAAATGACCTGTTTTCATCATTATCATCATGGTATGAAGGATAAGGCATAGTTTTAGAACCTGATTCACTTAACTACGTTTTGACCCTTATTGTTACTTTCAAAGCTTTTGCAGTAGGAGAAAACAGCTAAAAACGCACTGTATGAAGAATGCTTTAGCTCACACTGTTTCTTTTAAGCAAATGACCTGTTTTCATCATTATCATCATGGTATGAAGGATAAGGCATAGTTTTAGAACCTGATTCACTCAACTACGTTTTGACCCTTATTGTTACTTTCAAAGCTTTTGCAGTAGGAGAAAACTTCTGAAACGGATTGTATGAAGAATGCTTGAGCTTACACTGTTTCCTTTAAGGAAATGACCTGTTTTCATCATTATCATCATGGTATGAATGATTAGGCATAGTTTTAGAACCTGATTCACTTAACTACGTTTTGACCCTTATTGTTACTTTCAAAGCTTTTAAAGAAGGAGAAAACAGCTAAAACGGATTGTATGAAGAATGCTTTAGCTCACACTGTTTCTTTTAAGCAAATGACCTGTTTTCATCATTGTCATTATGGTATGAAGCATTGGGCATAGTTTTAGAACCTGATTCACTCAACTACGTTTTGACCCTTATTGTTAGTTTCAAAGCTTTTAAAGGAGAAAACAGCTAAAACGTATTGTATGATGAAATGCTTGATCTTACCTGTTCCTTTTAAGCAAATGACCTGTTTTCATCATTATCATCATGGTATGAAGGATAAGGCATAGTTTTAGAACCTGATTCACTCAACTACGTTTTGACCCTTATTGTTACTTTCAAAGCTTTTAAAGGAGAAAACAGCTAAAACGGATTGTATGATGAAATGCTTGAGCTTACAATGTTCCTTTTAAGCAAATGACCTGTTTTCATCATTATCATCATGGTATGAATGATTAGGCATAGTTTTAGAACCTGATTCACTTAACTACGTTTTGACCCTTTTTGTTACTTTCAAAGCTTTTGCAGTAGGAGAAAACTTCTAAAACGGATTGCATGAAGAATGCTTGAGCTTACACTGTTTCCTTTAAGGAAATGACCTGTTTTCATCTTTATCATCATGGTATGAATGATTGGGCATAGCTTTAGAACCTGATTCACTCAACTACGTTTTGACCCTTATTGTTACTTTCAAAGCTTTTGCAGTAGGAGAAAACAGCTAAAAACGCACTGTATGAAGAATGCTTTAGCTCACACTGTTTCTTTTAAGCAAATGACCTGTTTTCATCATTATCATCATGGTATGAAGGATTAGGCATAGTTTTAGAACCTGATTCACTCAACTACGTTTTGACCCTTATAGTTACATTCAAAGCTTTTAAAGGAGAAAACAGCTAAAACGGATTGTATGATGAAATGCTTGAGCTTACACTGTTCCTTTTAAGCAAATGACCTGTTTTCATCATTATCATCATGGTATAAAGGATAAGGCATAGTTTTAGAACCTGATTCACTTAACTACGTTTTGACCCTTATTTTTACTTTCAAAGCTTTTGCAGAAGGGGAAAACAGCTAAAACGCACTGTATGAAGAATGCTTTAGCTCACACTGTTTCTTTTAAGCAAATGACCTGTTTTCATCATTATCATCATGGTATGAAGGATTAGGCATAATTTTAGAACCTGATTCACTCAACTACGTTTTGACCCTTATTGTTACTTTCAAAGCTTTTAAAGGAGAAAACAGCTAAAACGGATTGTATGATGAATGCTTGAGCTTACACTGTTTCCTTTAAGGAAATGACCTGTTTTCATCATTATCATCATGGTATGAATGATTAGGCATAGTTTTAGAACCTGAGTCACTTAACTACGTTTTGACCCTTATTGTTACTTTCAAAGCTTTTAAAGAAGGAGAAAACAGCTAAAACGGATTGTATGAAGAATGCTTTAGCGCACACTGTTTCTTTTAAGCAAATGACCTGTTTTCATCATTATCATCATGGTATGAAGGATAAGGCATAGTTTTAGAACCTGATTCACTTAACTACGTTTTGACCCTCATTTTTACTTTCAAAGCTTTTGCAGAAGGGGAAAACAGCTAAAACGCACTGTATGAAGAATGCTTTAGCTCACACTGTTTCTGTTAAGCAAATGACCTGTTTTCATCATTATCATCATGGTATGAAGGATTAGGCATAGTTTTAGAACCTGATTCACTCAACTACGTTTTGACCCTTATTGTTACTTTCAAAGCTTTTAAAGGAGAAAACAGCTAAAACGGATTGTATGATGAAATGCTTGAGCTTACAATGTTCCTTTTAAGCAAATGACCTGTTTTCATCATTATCATCATGGTATGAAGGATAAGGCATAGTTTTAGAACCTGATTCACTCAACTACGTTTTGACCCTTATTTTTACTTTCAAAGCTTTTGCAGAAGGGGAAAACAGCTAAAACGCACTGTATGAAGAATGCTTTAGCTCACACTGTTTCTGTTAAGCAAATGACCTGTTTTCATCATTATCATCATGGTATGAAGGATTAGGCATAGTTTTAGAACCTGATTCACTTAACTACGTTTTGACCCTTATTTTTACTTTCAAAGCTTTTGCAGAAGGGGAAAACAGCTAAAACGCACTGTATGAAGAATGCTTTAGCTCACACTGTTTCTGTTAAGCAAATGACCTGTTTTCATCATTATCATCATGGTATGAAGGATTAGGCATAGTTTTAGAACCTGATTCACTCAACTACGTTTTGACCCTTATTGTTACTTTCAAAGCTTTTAAAGAAGGAGAAAACAGCTAAAACGGATTGTATGAAGAATGCTTTAGCTCACACTGTTTCTTTTAAGCAAATGACCTGTTTTCATCATTATCATCATGGTATGAAGGATTAGGCATAGTTTTAGAACCTGATTCACTCAACTACGTTTTGACCCTTATTTTTACTTTCAAAGCTTTTGCAGAAGGGAAAAACAGCTAAAACGCACTGTATGAAGAATGCTTGAGCTTACACTGTTCCTTTTAAGCAAATGACCTGTTTTCATCATTATCATCATGGTATGAAGGATAAGGCATAGTTTTAGAACCTGATTCACTCAACTACGTTTTGACCCTTATTGTTACTTTCAAAGCTTTTAAAGGAGAAAACAGCTAAAACGGATTGTATGATGAAATGCTTGAGCTTACAATGTTCCTTTTAAGCAAATGACCTGTTTTCATCATTATCATCATGGTATGAAGGATAAGGCATAGTTTTAGAACCTGATTCACTCAACTACGTTTTGACCCTTATTTTTACTTTCAAAGCTTTTGCAGAAGGGGAAAACAGCTAAAACGCACTGTATGAAGAATGCTTGAGCTTACACTGTTCCTTTTAAGCAAATTACCTGTTTTCATCATTATCATCATGGTATGAAGGATAAGGCATAGTTTTAGAACCTGATTCACTTAACTACGTTTTGACCCTTATTTTTACTTTCAAAGCTTTTGCAGAAGGGGAAAACAGCTAAAACGCACTGTATGAAGAATGCTTTAGCTCACACTGTTTCTGTTAAGCAAATGACCTGTTTTCATCATTATCATCATGGTATGAAGGATTAGGCATAGTTTTAGAACCTGATTCACTCAACTACGTTTTGACCCTTATTGTTACTTTCAAAGCTTTTAAAGAAGGAGAAAACAGCTAAAACGGATTGTATGAAGAATGCTTTAGCTCACACTGTTTCTTTTAAGCAAATGACCTGTTTTCATCATTATCATCATGGTATGAAGGATTAGGCATAGTATTAGAACCTGATTCACTCAACTACGTTTTGACCCTTATTTTTACTTTCAAAGCTTTTGCAGAAGGGAAAAACAGCTAAAACGCACTGTATGAAGAATGCTTGAGCTTACACTGTTCCTTTTAAGCAAATGACCTGTTTTCATCATTATCATCATGGTATGAAGGATAAGGCATAGTTTTAGAACCTGATTCACTCAACTGCGTTTTGACCCTTATTGTTACTTTCAAAGCTTTTGCAGTAGGAGAAAACTTCTAAAACGCATTGTATGAAGAATGCTTGAGCTTACACTGTTTCCTTTAAGGAAATGACCTGTTTTCATCATTATCATCATGGTATGAATGATTAGGCATAGTTTTAGAACCTGATTCACTTAACTACGTTTTGACCCTTATTTTTACTTTCAAAGCTTTTGCAGAAGGGGAAAACAGCTAAAACGCACTGTATGAAGAATGCTTTAGCTTACACTGTTTCTTTTAACCAAATGACCTGTTTTCATCATTATCATCATGGTATGAAGGATAAGGCATAGTTTTAGAACCTGATTCACTTAACTACGTTTTGACCCTTATTGTTACTTTCAAAGCTTTTGCAGTAGGAGAAAACAGCTAAAAACGCACTGTATGAAGAATGCTTTAGCTTACACTGTTTCTTTTAACCAAATGACCTGTTTTCATCATTATCATCATGGTATGAAGGATAAGGCATAGTTTTAGAACCTGATTCACTTAACTACGTTTTGACCCTTATTGTTACTTTCAAAGCTTTTGCAGTAGGAGAAAACAGCTAAAAACGCACTGTATGAAGAATGCTTTAGCTCACACTGTTTCTTTTAAGCAAATGACCTGTTTTCATCATTATCATCATGGTATGAAGGATAAGGCATAGTTTTAGAACCTGATTCACTCAACTACGTTTTGACCCTTATTGTTACTTTCAAAGCTTTTGCAGTAGGAGAAAACTTCTGAAACGGATTGTATGAAGAATGCTTGAGCTTACACTGTTTCCTTTAAGGAAATGACCTGTTTTCATCATTATCATCATGGTATGAATGATTAGGCATAGTTTTAGAACCTGATTCACTTAACTACGTTTTGACCCTTATTGTTACTTTCAAAGCTTTTAAAGAAGGAGAAAACAGCTAAAACGGATTGTATGAAGAATGCTTTAGCTCACACTGTTTCTTTTAAGCAAATGACCTGTTTTCATCATTATCATCATGGTATGAATGATTAGGCATAGTTTTAGAACCTGATTCACTCAACTACGTTTTGACCCTTATTGTTAGTTTCAAAGCTTTTAAAGGAGAAAACAGCTAAAACGTATTGTATGATGAAATGCTTGATCTTACCTGTTCCTTTTAAGCAAATGACCTGTTTTCATCATTATCATCATGGTATGAAGGATAAGGCATAGTTTTAGAACCTGATTCACTCAACTACGTTTTGACCCTTATTGTTACTTTCAAAGCTTTTAAAGGAGAAAACAGCTAAAACGGATTGTATGATGAAATGCTTGAGCTTACAATGTTATTTTTAAGCAAATGACCTGTTTTCATCATTATCATCATGGTATGAATGATTAGGCATAGTTTTAGAACCTGATTCACTTAACTACGTTTTGACCCTTTTTGTTACTTTCAAAGCTTTTGCAGTAGGAGAAAACTTCTAAAACGGATTGCATGAAGAATGCTTGAGCTTACACTGTTTCCTTTAAGGAAATGACCTGTTTTCATCATTATCATCATGGTATGAATGATTGGGCATAGCTTTAGAACCTGATTCACTCAACTACGTTTTGACCCTTATTGTTACTTTCAAAGCTTTTGCAGTAGGAGAAAACAGCTAAAAACGCACTGTATGAAGAATGCTTTAGCTCACACTGTTTCTTTTAAGCAAATGACCTGTTTTCATCATTATCATCATGGTATGAAGGATTAGGCATAGTTTTAGAACCTGATTCACTCAACTACGTTTTGACCCTTATAGTTACATTCAAAGCTTTTAAGGGAGAAAACAGCTAAAACGGATTGTATGATGAAATGCTTGAGCTTACACTGTTCCTTTTAAGCAAATGACCTGTTTTCATCATTATCATCATGGTATAAAGGATAAGGCATAGTTTTAGAACCTGATTCACTTAACTACGTTTTGACCCTTATTTTTACTTTCAAAGCTTTTGCAGAAGGGGAAAACAGCTAAAACGCACTGTATGAAGAATGCTTTAGCTCACACTGTTTCTTTTAAGCAAATGACCTGTTTTCATCATTATCATCATGGTATGAAGGATTAGGCATAATTTTAGAACCTGATTCACTCAACTACGTTTTGACCCTTATTGTTACTTTCAAAGCTTTTAAAGGAGAAAACAGCTAAAACGGATTGTATGATGAATGCTTGAGCTTTCACTGTTTCCTTTAAGGAAATGACCTGTTTTCATCATTATCATCATGGTATGAATGATTAGGCATAGTTTTAGAACCTGATTCACTTAACTACGTTTTGACCCTTATTGTTACTTTCAAAGCTTTTGCAGTAGGAGAAAACTTCTGAAACGGATTGTATGAAGAATGCTTGAGCTTACACTGTTTCCTTTAAGGAAATGACCTGTTTTCATCATTATCATCATGGTATGAATGATTAGGCATAGTTTTAGAACCTGAGTCACTTAACTACGTTTTGACCCTTATTGTTACTTTCAAAGCTTTTAAAGAAGGAGAAAACAGCTAAAACGGATTGTATGAAGAATGCTTTAGCGCACACTGTTTCTTTTAAGCAAATGACCTGTTTTCATCATTATCATCATGGTATGAAGGATAAGGCATAGTTTTAGAACCTGATTCACTTAACTACGTTTTGACCCTTATTTTTACTTTCAAAGCTTTTGCAGAAGGGGAAAACAGCTAAAACGCACTGTATGAAGAATGCTTTAGCTCACACTGTTTCTGTTAAGCAAATGACCTGTTTTCATCATTATCATCATGGTATGAAGGATTAGGCATAGTTTTAGAACCTGATTCACTCAACTACGTTTTGACCCTTATTGTTACTTTCAAAGCTTTTAAAGAAGGAGAAAACAGCTAAAACGGATTGTATGAAGAATGCTTTAGCTCACACTGTTTCTTTTAAGCAAATGACCTGTTTTCATCATTATCATCATGGTATGAAGGATTAGGCATAGTTTTAGAACCTGATTCACTCAACTACGTTTTGACCCTTATTTTTACTTTCAAAGCTTTTGCAGAAGGGAAAAACAGCTAAAACGCACTGTATGAAGAATGCTTGAGCTTACACTGTTCCTTTTAAGCAAATGACCTGTTTTCATCATTATCATCATGGTATGAAGGATAAGGCATAGTTTTAGAACCTGATTCACTCAACTACGTTTTGACCCTTATTGTTACTTTCAAAGCTTTTAAAGGAGAAAACAGCTAAAACGGATTGTATGATGAAATGCTTGAGCTTACAATGTTCCTTTTAAGCAAATGACCTGTTTTCATCATTATCATCATGGTATGAAGGATAAGGCATAGTTTTAGAACCTGATTCACTCAACTACGTTTTGACCCTTATTTTTACTTTCAAAGCTTTTGCAGAAGGGGAAAACAGCTAAAACGCACTGTATGAAGAATGCTTTAGCTCACACTGTTTCTGTTAAGCAAATGACCTGTTTTCATCATTATCATCATGGTATGAAGGATTAGGCATAGTTTTAGAACCTGATTCACTTAACTACGTTTTGACCCTTATTTTTACTTTCAAAGCTTTTGCAGAAGGGGAAAACAGCTAAAACGCACTGTATGAAGAATGCTTTAGCTCACACTGTTTCTGTTAAGCAAATGACCTGTTTTCATCATTATCATCATGGTATGAAGGATTAGGCATAGTTTTAGAACCTGATTCACTCAACTACGTTTTGACCCTTATTGTTACTTTCAAAGCTTTTGCAGTAGGAGAAAACTTCTAAAACGCATTGTATGAAGAATGCTTGAGCTTACACTGTTTCCTTTAAGGAAATGACCTGTTTTCATCATTATCATCATGGTATGAATGATTAGGCATAGTTTTAGAACCTGATTCACTTAACTACGTTTTGACCCTTATTTTTACTTTCAAAGCTTTTGCAGAAGGGGAAAACAGCTAAAACGCACTGTATGAAGAATGCTTTAGCTTACACTGTTTCTTTTAACCAAATGACCTGTTTTCATCATTATCATCATGGTATGAAGGATAAGGCATAGTTTTAGAACCTGATTCACTTAACTACGTTTTGACCCTTATTGTTACTTTCAAAGCTTTTGCAGTAGGAGAAAACAGCTAAAAACGCACTGTATGAAGAATGCTTTAGCTCACACTGTTTCTTTTAAGCAAATGACCTGTTTTCATCATTATCATCATGGTATGAAGGATTAGGCATAGTTTTAGAACCTGATTCACTCAACTACGTTTTGACCCTTATTGTTACATTCAAAGCTTTTAAAGGAGAAAACAGCTAAAACGGATTGTATGATGAAATGCTTGAGCTTACACTGTTCCTTTTAAGCAAATGACCTGTTTTCATCATTATCATTATGGTATGAAGGATAAGGCATAGTTTTAGAACCTGATTCACTCAACTACGTTTTGAATCTTATTTTTACTTTCAAAGCTTTTGCAGAAGGGAAAAACAGCTAAAACGCACTGTATGAAGAATGCTTGAGCTTACACTGTTCCTTTTAAGCAAATGACCTGTTTTCATCACTATCATCATGGTATGAAGGATAAGGCATAGTTTTAGAACCTGATTCACTCAACTACGTTTTGACCCTTATTGTTACTTTCAAAGCTTTTGCAGTAGGAGAAAACTTCTGAAACGGATTGTATGAAGAATGCTTGAGCTTACACTGTTTCCTTTAAGGAAATGACCTGTTTTCATCATTATCATCATGGTATGAATGATTAGGCATAGTTTTAGAACCTGATTCACTCAACTACGTTTTGACCCTTATTGTTAGTTTCAAAGCTTTTAAAGGAGAAAACAGCTAAAACGTATTGTATGATGAAATGCTTGAGCTTACCTGTTCCTTTTAAGCAAATGACCTGTTTTCATCATTATCATCATGGTATGAAGGATAAGGCATAGTTTTAGAACCTGATTCACTTAACTACGTTTTGACCCTTATTTTTACTTTCAAAGCTTTTGCAGAAGGGGAAAACAGCTAAAACGCACTGTATGAAGAATGCTTTAGCTCACACTGTTTCTGTTAAGCAAATGACCTGTTTTCATCATTATCATCATGGTATGAAGGATTAGGCATAGTTTTAGAACCTGATTCACTCAACTACGTTTTGACCCTTATTGTTACTTTCAAAGCTTTTAAAGAAGGAGAAAACAGCTAAAACGCACTGTATGAAGAATGCTTGAGCTTACACTGTTCCTTTTAAGCAAATGACCTGTTTTCATCATTATCATCATGGTATGAAGGATAAGGCATAGTTTTAGAACCTGATTCACTCAACTGCGTTTTGACCCTTATTGTTACTTTCAAAGCTTTTGCAGTAGGAGAAAACTTCTAAAACGCATTGTATGAAGAATGCTTGAGCTTACACTGTTTCCTTTAAGGAAATGACCTGTTTTCATCATTATCATCATGGTATGAATGATTAGGCATAGTTTTAGAACCTGATTCACTTAACTACGTTTTGACCCTTATTTTTACTTTCAAAGCTTTTGCAGAAGGGGAAAACAGCTAAAACGCACTGTATGAAGAATGCTTTAGCTTACACTGTTTCTTTTAACCAAATGACCTGCTTTCATCATTATCATCATGGTATGAAGGATAAGGCATAGTTTTAGAACCTGATTCACTTAACTACGTTTTGACCCTTATTGTTACTTTCAAAGCTTTTGCAGTAGGAGAAAACAGCTAAAAACGCACTGTATGAAGAATGCTTTAGCTCACACTGTTTCTTTTAAGCAAATGACCTGTTTTCATCATTATCATCATGGTATGAAGGATTAGGCATAGTTTTAGAACCTGATTCACTCAACTACGTTTTGACCCTTATTGTTACATTCAAAGCTTTTAAAGGAGAAAACAGCTAAAACGGATTGTATGATGAAATGCTTGAGCTTACACTGTTCCTTTTAAGCAAATGACCTGTTTTCATCATTATCATTATGGTATGAAGGATAAGGCATAGTTTTAGAACCTGATTCACTCAACTACGTTTTGAATCTTATTTTTACTTTCAAAGCTTTTGCAGAAGGGAAAAACAGCTAAAACGCACTGTATGAAGAATGCTTGAGCTTACACTGTTCCTTTTAAGCAAATGACCTGTTTTCATCATTATCATCATGGTATGAAGGATAAGGCATAGTTTTAGAACCTGATTCACTCAACTACGTTTTGACCCTTATTGTTACTTTCAAAGCTTTTGCAGTAGGAGAAAACTTCTGAAACGGATTGTATGAAGAATGCTTGAGCTTACACTGTTTCCTTTAAGGAAATGACCTGTTTTCATCATTATCATCATGGTATGAAGGATAAGGCATAGTTTTAGAACCTGATTCACTCAACTACGTTTTGACCCTTATTGTTACTTTCAAAGCTTTTAAAGGAGAAAACAGCTAAAACGGATTGTATGATGAAATGCTTGAGCTTACAATGTTCCTTTTAAGCAAATGACCTGTTTTCATCATTATCATCATGGTATGAATGATTAGGCATAGTTTTAGAACCTGATTCACTTAACTACGTTTTGACCCTTATTGTTACTTTCAAAGCTTTTGCAGTAGGAGAAAACTTCTAAAACGGATTGCATGAAGAATGCTTGAGCTTACACTGTTTCCTTTAAGGAAATGACCTGTTTTCATCATTATCATCATGGTATGAATGATTGGGCATAGCTTTAGAACCTGATTCACTCAACTACGTTTTGACCCTTATTGTTACTTTCAAAGCTTTTGCAGTAGGAGAAAACAGCTAAAAACGCACTGTATGAAGAATGCTTTAGCTCACACTGTTTCTTTTAAGCAAATGACCTGTTTTCATCATTATCATCATGGTATGAAGGATTAGGCATAGTTTTAGAACCTGATTCACTCAACTACGTTTTGACCCTTATTGTTACATTCAAAGCTTTTAAAGGAGAAAACAGCTAAAACGGATTGTATGATGAAATGCTTGAGCTTACACTGTTCCTTTTAAGCAAATGACCTGTTTTCATCATTATCATCATGGTATAAAGGATAAGGCATAGTTTTAGAACCTGATTCACTTAACTACGTTTTGACCCTTATTTTTACTTTCAAAGCTTTTGCAGAAGGGGAAAACAGCTAAAACGCACTGTATGAAGAATGCTTTAGCTCACACTGTTTCTTTTAAGCAAATGACCTGTTTTCATCATTATCATCATGGTATGAAGGATTAGGCATAATTTTAGAACCTGATTCACTCAACTACGTTTTGACCCTTATTGTTACTTTCAAAGCTTTTAATGGAGAAAACGGCTAAAACGGATTGTATGATGAAATGCTTGAGCTTACACTGTTCCTTTTAAGCAAATGACCTGTTTTCATCATTATCATTATGGTATGAAGGATAAGGCATAGTTTTAGAACCTGATTCACTCAACTACGTTTTAACCCTTATTTTTACTTTCAAAGCTTTTGCAGAAGGGAAAAACAGCTAAAACGCACTGTATGAAGAATGCTTGAGCTTACACTGTTCCTTTTGAAGCAAATGACCTGTTTTCATCATTATCATCATGGTATGAAGGATTAGGCATAGTTTTAGAACCTGATTCACTCAACTACGTTTTGACCCTTATTGTTACATTCAAAGCTTTTAAAGGAGAAAATAGCTAAAACGGATTGTATGATGAAATGCTTGAGCTTACACTGTTCCTTTTAAGCAAATGACCTGTTTTCATCATTATCATCATGGTATAAAGGATAAGGCATAGTTTTAGAACCTGATTCACTTAACTACGTTTTGACCCTTATTTTTACTTTCAAAGCTTTTGCAGAAGGGGAAAACAGCTAAAACGCACTGTATGAAGAATGCTTTAGCTCACACTGTTTCTTTTAAGCAAATGACCTGTTTTCATCATTATCATCATGGTATGAAGGATTAGGCATAATTTTAGAACCTGATTCACTCAACTACGTTTTGACCCTTATTGTTACTTTCAAAGCTTTTGCAGTAGGAGAAAACAGCTAAAAACGCACTGTATGAAGAATGCTTTAGCTCACACTGTTTCTTTTAAGCAAATGACCTGTTTTCATCATTATCATCATGGTATGAAGGATTAGGCATAGTTTTAGAACCTGATTCACATATTTACGTTTTGACCCTTATTGTTACTTTCAAAGCTTTTGCAGTAGGAGAAAACTTCTAAAACGGATTGCATGAAGAATGCTTGAGCTTACACTGTTTCCTTTAAGGAAATGACCTGTTTTCATCATTATCATCATGGTATGAAGGATAAGGCATAGTTTTAGAACCTGATTCACTTAACTACGTTTTGACCCTTATTGTTACTTTCAAAGCTTTTGCAGTAGGAGAAAACAGCTAAAAACGCACTGTATGAAGAATGCTTTAGCTCACACTGTTTCTTTTAAGCAAATGACCTGTTTTCATCATTATCATCATGGTATGAAGGATTAGGCATAGTTTTAGAACCTGATTCACTCAACTACGTTTTGACCCTTATTGTTACATTCAAAGCTTTTAAAGGAGAAAACAGCTAAAACGGATTGTATGATGAAATGCTTGAGCTTACACTGTTCCTTTTAAGCAAATGACCTGTTTTCATCATTATCATTATGGTATGAAGGATAAGGCATAGTTTTAGAACCTGATTCACTCAACTACGTTTTGAATCTTATTTTTACTTTCAAAGCTTTTGCAGAAGGGAAAAACAGCTAAAACGCACTGTATGAAGAATGCTTGAGCTTACACTGTTCCTTTTAAGCAAATGACCTGTTTTCATCATTATCATCATGGTATGAAGGATAAGGCATAGTTTTAGAACCTGATTCACTCAACTACGTTTTGACCCTTATTGTTACTTTCAAAGCTTTTGCAGTAGGAGAAAACTTCTGAAACGGATTGTATGAAGAATGCTTGAGCTTACACTGTTTCCTTTAAGGAAATGACCTGTTTTCATCATTATCATCATGGTATGAATGATTAGGCATAGTTTTAGAACCTGATTCACTTAACTACGTTTTGACCCTTATTGTTACTTTCAAAGCTTTTAAAGAAGGAGAAAACAGCTAAAACGGATTGTATGAAGAATGCTTTAGCTCACACTGTTTCTTTTAAGCAAATGACCTGTTTTCATCATTATCATTATGGTATGAAGCATTGGGCATAGTTTTAGAACCTGATTCACTCAACTACGTTTTGACCCTTATTGTTAGTTTCAAAGCTTTTAAAGGAGAAAACAGCTAAAACGTATTGTATGATGAAATGCTTGAGCTTACCTGTTCCTTTTAAGCAAATGACCTGTTTTCATCATTATCATCATGGTATGAAGGATAAGGCATAGTTTTAGAACCTGATTCACTCAACTACGTTTTGACCCTTATTCCTACTTTCAAAGCTTTTAAAGGAGAAAACAGCTAAAACGGATTGTATGATGAAATGCTTGAGCTTACAATGTTCCTTTTAAGCAAATGACCTGTTTTCATCATTATCATCATGGTATGAAGGATAAGGCATAGTTTTAGAACCTGATTCACTCAACTACGTTTTGACCCTTATTTTTACTTTCAAAGCTTTTGCAGAAGGGGAAAACAGCTAAAACGCACTGTATGAAGAATGCTTGAGCTTACACTGTTCCTTTTAAGCAAATGACCTGTTTTCATCATTATCATCATGGTATGAAGGATAAGGCATAGTTTTAGAACCTGATTCACTTAACTACGTTTTGACCCTTATTTTTACTTTCAAAGCTTTTGCAGAAGGGGAAAACAGCTAAAACGCACTGTATGAAGAATGCTTTAGCTCACACTGTTTCTGTTAAGCAAATGACCTGTTTTCATCATTATCATCATGGTATGAAGGATTAGGCATAGTTTTAGAACCTGATTCACTCAACTACGTTTTGACCCTTATTGTTACTTTCAAAGCTTTTAAAGAAGGAGAAAACAGCTAAAACGGATTGTATGATGAAATGCTTGAGCTTACAATGTTCCTTTTAAGCAAATGACCTGTTTTCATCATTATCATCATGGTATGAAGGATAAGGCATAGTTTTAGAACCTGATTCACTCAACTACGTTTTGACCCTTATTTTTACTTTCAAAGCTTTTGCAGAAGGGGAAAACAGCTAAAACGCACTGTATGAAGAATGCTTGAGCTTACACTGTTCCTTTTAAGCAAATGACCTGTTTTCATCATTATCATCATGGTATGAAGGATAAGGCATAGTTTTAGAACCTGATTCACTTAACTACGTTTTGACCCTTATTTTTACTTTCAAAGCTTTTGCAGAAGGGGAAAACAGCTAAAACGCACTGTATGAAGAATGCTTTAGCTCACACTGTTTCTGTTAAGCAAATGACCTGTTTTCATCATTATCATCATGGTATGAAGGATAAGGCATAGTTTTAGAACCTGATTCACTCAACTGCGTTTTGACCCTTATTGTTACTTTCAAAGCTTTTGCAGTAGGAGAAAACTTCTAAAACGCATTGTATGAAGAATGCTTGAGCTTACACTGTTTCCTTTAAGGAAATGACCTGTTTTCATCATTATCATCATGGTATGAATGATTGGGCATAGTTTTAGAACCTGATTCACTCAACTACGTTTTGACCCTTATTGTTACTTTCAAAGCTTTTGCAGTAGGAGAAAACAGCTAAAAACGCACTGTATGAAGAATGCTTTAGCTCACACTGTTTCTTTTAAGCAAATGACCTGTTTTCATCATTATCATCATGGTATGAATGATTAGGCATAGTTTTAGAACCTGATTCACTCAACTACGTTTTGACCCTTATTGTTACATTCAAAGCTTTTAAAGGAGAAAACAGCTAAAACGGATTGTATGATGAAATGCTTGAGCTTACACTGTTCCTTTTAAGCAAATGACCTGTTTTCATCATTATCATCATGGTATGAAGGATTAGGCATAGTTTTAGAACCTGATTCACTCAACTACGTTTTGACCCTTATTTTTACTTTCAAAGCTTTTGCAGAAGGGAAAAACAGCTAAAACGCACTGTATGAAGAATGCTTGAGCTTACACTGTTCCTTTTAAGCAAATGACCTGTTTTCATCGTTATCATCATGGTATGAAAGATAAGGCATAGTTTTAGAACCTGATTCACTCAACTACGTTTTGAATCTTATTTTTACTTTCAAAGCTTTTGCAGAAGAGAAAAACAGCTAAAACGCACTGTATGAAGAATGCTTGAGCTTACACTGTTTCCTTTAAGGAAATGACCTGTTTTCATCATTATCATCATGGTATGAATGATTAGGCATAGTTTTAGAACCTGATTCACTTAACTACGTTTTGACCCTTATTTTTACTTTCAAAGCTTTTGCAGAAGGGGAAAACAGCTAAAACGCACTGTATGAAGAATGCTTTAGCTTACACTGTTTCTTTTAACCAAATGACCTGTTTTCATCATTATCATCATGGTATGAAGGATAAGGCATAGTTTTAGAACCTGATTCACTTAACTACGTTTTGACCCTTATTGTTACTTTCAAAGCTTTTGCAGTAGGAGAAAACAGCTAAAAACGCACTGTATGAAGAATGCTTTAGCTCACACTGTTTCTTTTAAGCAAATGACCTGTTTTCATCATTATCATCATGGTATGAAGGATTAAACATAGTTTTAGAACCTGATTCACTCAACTACGTTTTGACCCTTATTGTTACATTCAAAGCTTTTAAAGGAGAAAACAGCTAAAACGGATTGTATGATGAAATGCTTGAGCTTACACTGTTCCTTTTAAGCAAATGACCTGTTTTCATCATTATCATTATGGTATGAAGGATAAGGCATAGTTTTAGAACCTGATTCACTCAACTACGTTTTGAATCTTATTTTTACTTTCAAAGCTTTTGCAGAAGAGAAAAACAGCTAAAACGCACTGTATGAAGAATGCTTGAGCTTACACTGTTCCTTTTAAGCAAATGACCTGTTTTCATCATTATCATCATGGTATGAAGGATAAGGCATAGTTTTAGAACCTGATTCACTCAACTACGTTTTGACCCTTATTGTTACTTTCAAAGCTTTTGCAGTAGGAGAAAACTTCTGAAACGGATTGTATGAAGAATGCTTGAGCTTACACTGTTTCCTTTAAGGAAATGACCTGTTTTCATCATTATCATCATGGTATGAAGGATAAGGCATAGTTTTAGAACCTGATTCACTCAACTACGTTTTGACCCTTATTGTTACTTTCAAAGCTTTTAAAGGAGAAAACAGCTAAAACGGATTGTATGATGAAATGCTTGAGCTTACAATGTTCCTTTTAAGCAAATGACCTGTTTTCATCATTATCATCATGGTATGAAGGATAAGGCATAGTTTTAGAACCTGATTCACTCAACTACGTTTTGACCCTTATTTTTACTTTCAAAGCTTTTGCAGAAGGGGAAAACAGCTAAAACGCACTGTATGAAGAATGCTTGAGCTTACACTGTTCCTTTTAAGCAAATGACCTGTTTTCATCATTATCATCATGGTATGAAGGATAAGGCATAGTTTTAGAACCTGATTCACTTAACTACGTTTTGACCCTTATTTTTACTTTCAAAGCTTTTGCAGAAGGGGAAAACAGCTAAAACGCACTGTATGAAGAATGCTTTAGCTCACACTGTTTCTGTTAAGCAAATGACCTGTTTTCATCATTATCATCATGGTATGAAGGATTAGGCATAGTTTTAGAACCTGATTCACTCAACTACGTTTTGACCCTTATTGTTACTTTCAAAGCTTTTAAAGAAGGAGAAAACAGCTAAAACGGATTGTATGAAGAATGCTTTTGCTCACACTGTTTCTTTTAAGCAAATGACCTGTTTTCATCATTATCATCATGGTATGAAGGATTAGGCATAGTTTTAGAACCTGATTCACTCAACTACGTTTTGACCCTTATTTTTACTTTCAAAGCTTTTGCAGAAGGGAAAAACAGCTAAAACGCACTGTATGAAGAATGCTTGAGCTTACACTGTTCCTTTTAAGCAAATGACCTGTTTTCATCATTATCATCATGGTATGAAGGATAAGGCATAGTTTTAGAACCTGATTCACTCAACTGCGTTTTGACCCTTATTGTTACTTTCAAAGCTTTTGCAGTAGGAGAAAACTTCTGAAACGGATTGTATGAAGAATGCTTGAGCTTACACTGTTTCCTTTAAGGAAATGACCTGTTTTCATCATTATCATCATGGTATGAAGGATAAGGCATAGTTTTAGAACCTGATTCACTCAACTACGTTTTGACCCTTATTGTTACTTTCAAAGCTTTTAAAGGAGAAAACAGCTAAAACGGATTGTATGATGAAATGCTTGAGCTTACAATGTTCCTTTTAAGCAAATGACCTGTTTTCATCATTATCATCATGGTATGAAGGATAAGGCATAGTTTTAGAACCTGATTCACTCAACTACGTTTTGACCCTTATTTTTACTTTCAAAGCTTTTGCAGAAGGGGAAAACAGCTAAAACGCACTGTATGAAGAATGCTTGAGCTTACACTGTTCCTTTTAAGCAAATGACCTGTTTTCATCATTATCATCATGGTATGAAGGATAAGGCATAGTTTTAGAACCTGATTCACTTAACTACGTTTTGACCCTTATTTTTACTTTCAAAGCTTTTGCAGAAGGGGAAAACAGCTAAAACGCACTGTATGAAGAATGCTTTAGCTCACACTGTTTCTGTTAAGCAAATGACCTGTTTTCATCATTATCATCATGGTATGAAGGATTAGGCATAGTTTTAGAACCTGATTCACTCAACTACGTTTTGACCCTTATTGTTACTTTCAAAGCTTTTAAAGAAGGAGAAAACAGCTAAAACGGATTGTATGAAGAATGCTTTAGCTCACACTGTTTCTTTTAAGCAAATGACCTGTTTTCATCATTATCATCATGGTATGAAGGATTAGGCATAGTTTTAGAACCTGATTCACTCAACTACGTTTTGACCCTTATTTTTACTTTCAAAGCTTTTGCAGAAGGGAAAAACAGCTAAAACGCACTGTATGAAGAATGCTTGAGCTTACACTGTTCCTTTTAAGCAAATGACCTGTTTTCATCATTATCATCATGGTATGAAGGATAAGGCATAGTTTTAGAACCTGATTCACTCAACTGCGTTTTGACCCTTATTGTTACTTTCAAAGCTTTTGCAGTAGGAGAAAACTTCTAAAACGCATTGTATGAAGAATGCTTGAGCTTACACTGTTTCCTTTAAGGAAATGACCTGTTTTCATCATTATCATCATGGTATGAATGATTAGGCATAGTTTTAGAACCTGATTCACTTAACTACGTTTTGACCCTTATTTTTACTTTCAAAGCTTTTGCAGAAGGGGAAAACAGCTAAAACGCACTGTATGAAGAATGCTTTAGCTTACACTGTTTCTTTTAACCAAATGACCTGTTTTCATCATTATCATCATGGTATGAAGGATAAGGCATAGTTTTAGAACCTGATTCACTTAACTACGTTTTGACCCTTATTGTTACTTTCAAAGCTTTTGCAGTAGGAGAAAACAGCTAAAAACGCACTGTATGAAGAATGCTTTAGCTCACACTGTTTCTTTTAAGCAAATGACCTGTTTTCATCATTATCATCATGGTATGAAGGATTAGGCATAGTTTTAGAACCTGATTCACTCAACTACGTTTTGACCCTTATTGTTACATTCAAAGCTTTTAAAGGAGAAAACAGCTAAAACGGATTGTATGATGAAATGCTTGAGCTTACACTGTTCCTTTTAAGCAAATGACCTGTTTTCATCATTATCATTATGGTATGAAGGATAAGGCATAGTTTTAGAACCTGATTCACTCAACTACGTTTTGAATCTTATTTTTACTTTCAAAGCTTTTGCAGAAGAGAAAAACAGCTAAAACGCACTGTATGAAGAATGCTTGAGCTTACACTGTTCCTTTTAAGCAAATGACCTGTTTTCATCATTATCATCATGGTATGAAGGATAAGGTATAGTTTTAGAACCTGATTCACTCAACTACGTTTTGACCCTTATTGTTACTTTCAAAGCTTTTGCAGTAGGAGAAAACTTCTGAAACGGATTGTATGAAGAATGCTTGAGCTTACACTGTTTCCTTTAAGGAAATGACCTGCTTTCATCATTATCATCATGGTATGAATGATTAGGCATAGTTTTAGAACCTGATTCACTTAACTACGTTTTGACCCTTATTGTTACTTTCAAAGCTTTTAAAGAAGGAGAAAACAGCTAAAACGGATTGTATGATGAAATGCTTGAGCTTACACTGTTCCTTTTAAGCAAATGACCTGTTTTCATCATTATCATTATGGTATGAAGGATAAGGCATAGTTTTAGAACCTGATTCACTCAACTACGTTTTGACCCTTATTGTTACTTTCAAAGCTTTTAAAGAAGGAGAAAACAGCTAAAACGGATTGTATGAAGAATGCTTTTGCTCACACTGTTTCTTTTAAGCAAATGACCTGTTTTCATCATTATCATCATGGTATGAAGGATTAGGCATAGTTTTAGAACCTGATTCACTCAACTACGTTTTGACCCTTATTTTTACTTTCAAAGCTTTTGCAGAAGGGAAAAACAGCTAAAACGCACTGTATGAAGAATGCTTTAGCTCACACTGTTTCTTTTAAGCAAATGACCTGTTTTCATCATTATCATCATGGTATGAAGGATTAGGCATAGTTTTAGAACCTGATTCACTCAACTACGTTTTGACCCTTATTGTTACATTCAAAGCTTTTAAAGGAGAAAACAGCTAAAACGGATTGTATGATGAAATGCTTGAGCTTACACTGTTCCTTTTAAGCAAATGACCTGTTTTCATCATTATCATTATGGTATGAAGGATAAGGCATAGTTTTAGAACCTGATTCACTCAACTACGTTTTGAATCTTATTTTTACTTTCAAAGCTTTTGCAGAAGAGAAAAACAGCTAAAACGCACTGTATGAAGAATGCTTGAGCTTACACTGTTCCTTTTAAGCAAATGACCTGTTTTCATCATTATCATCATGGTATGAAGGATAAGGTATAGTTTTAGAACCTGATTCACTCAACTACGTTTTGACCCTTATTGTTACTTTCAAAGCTTTTGCAGTAGGAGAAAACTTCTGAAACGGATTGTATGAAGAATGCTTGAGCTTACACTGTTTCCTTTAAGGAAATGACCTGCTTTCATCATTATCATCATGGTATGAATGATTAGGCATAGTTTTAGAACCTGATTCACTTAACTACGTTTTGACCCTTATTGTTACTTTCAAAGCTTTTAAAGAAGGAGAAAACAGCTAAAACGGATTGTATGATGAAATGCTTGAGCTTACACTGTTCCTTTTAAGCAAATGACCTGTTTTCATCATTATCATTATGGTATGAAGGATAAGGCATAGTTTTAGAACCTGATTCACTCAACTACGTTTTGACCCTTATTGTTACTTTCAAAGCTTTTAAAGAAGGAGAAAACAGCTAAAACGGATTGTATGAAGAATGCTTTTGCTCACACTGTTTCTTTTAAGCAAATGACCTGTTTTCATCATTATCATCATGGTATGAAGGATTAGGCATAGTTTTAGAACCTGATTCACTCAACTACGTTTTGACCCTTATTTTTACTTTCAAAGCTTTTGCAGAAGGGAAAAACAGCTAAAACGCACTGTATGAAGAATGCTTGAGCTTACACTGTTCCTTTTAAGCAAATGACCTGTTTTCATCATTATCATCATGGTATGAAGGATAAGGCATAGTTTTAGAACCTGATTCACTCAACTGCGTTTTGACCCTTATTGTTACTTTCAAAGCTTTTGCAGTAGGAGAAAACTTCTGAAACGGATTGTATGAAGAATGCTTGAGCTTACACTGTTTCCTTTAAGGAAATGACCTGTTTTCATCATTATCATCATGGTATGAAGGATAAGGCATAGTTTTAGAACCTGATTCACTCAACTACGTTTTGACCCTTATTGTTACTTTCAAAGCTTTTAAAGGAGAAAACAGCTAAAACGGATTGTATGATGAAATGCTTGAGCTTACAATGTTCCTTTTAAGCAAATGACCTGTTTTCATCATTATCATCATGGTATGAAGGATAAGGCATAGTTTTAGAACCTGATTCACTCAACTACGTTTTGACCCTTATTTTTACTTTCAAAGCTTTTGCAGAAGGGGAAAACAGCTAAAACGCACTGTATGAAGAATGCTTGAGCTTACACTGTTCCTTTTAAGCAAATGACCTGTTTTCATCATTATCATCATGGTATGAAGGATAAGGCATAGTTTTAGAACCTGATTCACTTAACTACGTTTTGACCCTTATTTTTACTTTCAAAGCTTTTGCAGAAGGGGAAAACAGCTAAAACGCACTGTATGAAGAATGCTTTAGCTCACACTGTTTCTGTTAAGCAAATGACCTGTTTTCATCATTATCATCATGGTATGAAGGATTAGGCATAGTTTTAGAACCTGATTCACTCAACTACGTTTTGACCCTTATTGTTACTTTCAAAGCTTTTAAAGAAGGAGAAAACAGCTAAAACGGATTGTATGAAGAATGCTTTAGCTCACACTGTTTCTTTTAAGCAAATGACCTGTTTTCATCATTATCATCATGGTATGAAGGATTAGGCATAGTTTTAGAACCTGATTCACTCAACTACGTTTTGACCCTTATTTTTACTTTCAAAGCTTTTGCAGAAGGGAAAAACAGCTAAAACGCACTGTATGAAGAATGCTTGAGCTTACACTGTTCCTTTTAAGCAAATGACCTGTTTTCATCATTATCATCATGGTATGAAGGATAAGGCATAGTTTTAGAACCTGATTCACTCAACTGCGTTTTGACCCTTATTGTTACTTTCAAAGCTTTTGCAGTAGGAGAAAACTTCTAAAACGCATTGTATGAAGAATGCTTGAGCTTACACTGTTTCCTTTAAGGAAATGACCTGTTTTCATCATTATCATCATGGTATGAATGATTAGGCATAGTTTTAGAACCTGATTCACTTAACTACGTTTTGACCCTTATTTTTACTTTCAAAGCTTTTGCAGAAGGGGAAAACAGCTAAAACGCACTGTATGAAGAATGCTTTAGCTTACACTGTTTCTTTTAACCAAATGACCTGTTTTCATCATTATCATCATGGTATGAAGGATTAGGCATAGTTTTAGAACCTGATTCACTCAACTACGTTTTGACCCTTATTGTTACATTCAAAGCTTTTAAAGGAGAAAACAGCTAAAACGGATTGTATGATGAAATGCTTGAGCTTACACTGTTCCTTTTAAGCAAATGACCTGTTTTCATCATTATCATTATGGTATGAAGGATAAGGCATAGTTTTAGAACCTGATTCACTCAACTACGTTTTGAATCTTATTTTTACTTTCAAAGCTTTTGCAGAAGAGAAAAACAGCTAAAACGCACTGTATGAAGAATGCTTGAGCTTACACTGTTCCTTTTAAGCAAATGACCTGTTTTCATCATTATCATCATGGTATGAAGGATAAGGTATAGTTTTAGAACCTGATTCACTCAACTACGTTTTGACCCTTATTGTTACTTTCAAAGCTTTTGCAGTAGGAGAAAACTTCTGAAACGGATTGTATGAAGAATGCTTGAGCTTACACTGTTTCCTTTAAGGAAATGACCTGCTTTCATCATTATCATCATGGTATGAATGATTAGGCATAGTTTTAGAACCTGATTCACTTAACTACGTTTTGACCCTTATTGTTACTTTCAAAGCTTTTAAAGAAGGAGAAAACAGCTAAAACGGATTGTATGAAGAATGCTTTAGCTCACACTGTTTCTTTTAAGCAAATGACCTGTTTTCATCATTATCATCATGGTATGAATGATTAGGCATAGTTTTAGAACCTGATTAACTTAACTACGTTTTGACCCTTATTGTTACTTTCAAAGCTTTTAAAGAAGGAGAAAACAGCTAAAACGGATTGTATGATGAAATGCTTGAGCTTACACTGTTCCTTTTAAGCAAATGACCTGTTTTCATCATTATCATTATGGTATGAAGGATAAGGCATAGTTTTAGAACCTGATTCACTCAACTACGTTTTGACCCTTATTGTTACTTTCAAAGCTTTTGCAGAAGGGGAAAACAGCTAAAACGCACTGTATGAAGAATGCTTGAGCTTACACTGTTCCTTTTAAGCAAATGACCTGTTTTCATCATTATCATCATGGTATGAAGGATAAGGCATAGTTTTAGAACCTGATTCACTTAACTACGTTTTGACCCTTATTTTTACTTTCAAAGCTTTTGCAGAAGGGGAAAACAGCTAAAACGCACTGTATGAAGAATGCTTTAGCTCACACTGTTTCTGTTAAGCAAATGACCTGTTTTCATCATTATCATCATGGTATGAAGGATAAGGCATAGTTTTAGAACCTGATTCACTCAACTGCGTTTTGACCCTTATTGTTACTTTCAAAGCTTTTGCAGTAGGAGAAAACTTCTAAAACGCATTGTATGAAGAATGCTTGAGCTTACACTGTTTCCTTTAAGGAAATGACCTGTTTTCATCATTATCATCATGGTATGAATGATTGGGCATAGTTTTAGAACCTGATTCACTCAACTACGTTTTGACCCTTATTGTTACTTTCAAAGCTTTTGCAGTAGGAGAAAAAGGCTAAAACCGCACTGTATGAAGAATGCTTTAGCTCACACTGTTTCTTTTAAGCAAATGACCTGTTTTCATCATTATCATCATGGTATGAATGATTAGGCATAGTTTTAGAACCTGATTCACTCAACTACGTTTTGACCCTTATTGTTACATTCAAAGCTTTTAAAGGAGAAAACAGCTAAAACGGATTGTATGATGAAATGCTTGAGCTTACACTGTTCCTTTTAAGCAAATGACCTGTTTTCATCATTATCATCATGGTATGAAGGATTAGGCATAGTTTTAGAACCTGATTCACTCAACTACGTTTTGACCCTTATTTTTACTTTCAAAGCTTTTGCAGAAGGGAAAAACAGCTAAAACGCACTGTATGAAGAATGCTTGAGCTTACACTGTTCCTTTTAAGCAAATGACCTGTTTTCATCGTTATCATCATGGTATGAAAGATAAGGCATAGTTTTAGAACCTGATTCACTCAACTACGTTTTGAATCTTATTTTTACTTTCAAAGCTTTTGCAGAAGAGAAAAACAGCTAAAACGCACTGTATGAAGAATGCTTGAGCTTACACTGTTCCTTTTAAGCAAATGACCTGTTTTCATCATTATCATCATGGTATGAAGGATAAGGCATAGTTTTAGAACCTGATTCACTCAACTGCGTTTTGACCCTTATTGTTACTTTCAAAGCTTTTGCAGTAGGAGAAAACTTCTAAAACGCATTGTATGAAGAATGCTTGAGCTTACACTGTTTCCTTTAAGGAAATGACCTGTTTTCATCATTATCATCATGGTATGAATGATTAGGCATAGTTTTAGAACCTGATTCACTTAACTACGTTTTGACCCTTATTTTTACTTTCAAAGCTTTTGCAGAAGGGGAAAACAGCTAAAACGCACTGTATGAAGAATGCTTTAGCTTACACTGTTTCTTTTAACCAAATGACCTGTTTTCATCATTATCATCATGGTATGAAGGATAAGGCATAGTTTTAGAACCTGATTCACTCAACTGCGTTTTGACCCTTATTGTTACTTTCAAAGCTTTTGCAGTAGGAGAAAACTTCTAAAACGCATTGTATGAAGAATGCTTGAGCTTACACTGTTTCCTTTAAGGAAATGACCTGTTTTCATCATTATCATCATGGTATGAATGATTAGGCATAGTTTTAGAACCTGATTCACTTAACTACGTTTTGACCCTTATTTTTACTTTCAAAGCTTTTGCAGAAGGGGAAAACAGCTAAAACGCACTGTATGAAGAATGCTTTAGCTTACACTGTTTCTTTTAACCAAATGACCTGTTTTCATCATTATCATCATGGTATGAAGGATAAGGCATAGTTTTAGAACCTGATTCACTTAACTACGTTTTGACCCTTATTGTTACTTTCAAAGCTTTTGCAGTAGGAGAAAACTTCTGAAACGGATTGTATGAAGAATGCTTGAGCTTACACTGTTTCCTTTAAGGAAATGACCTGTTTTCATCATTATCATCATGGTATGAAGGATAAGGCATAGTTTTAGAACCTGATTCACTCAACTACGTTTTGACCCTTATTGTTACTTTCAAAGCTTTTAAAGGAGAAAACAGCTAAAACGGATTGTATGATGAAATGCTTGAGCTTACAATGTTCCTTTTAAGCAAATGACCTGTTTTCATCATTATCATCATGGTATGAAGGATAAGGCATAGTTTTAGAACCTGATTCACTCAACTACGTTTTGACCCTTATTTTTACTTTCAAAGCTTTTGCAGAAGGGGAAAACAGCTAAAACGCACTGTATGAAGAATGCTTGAGCTTACACTGTTCCTTTTAAGCAAATGACCTGTTTTCATCATTATCATCATGGTATGAAGGATAAGGCATAGTTTTAGAACCTGATTCACTTAACTACGTTTTGACCCTTATTTTTACTTTCAAAGCTTTTGCAGAAGGGGAAAACAGCTAAAACGCACTGTATGAAGAATGCTTTAGCTCACACTGTTTCTGTTAAGCAAATGACCTGTTTTCATCATTATCATCATGGTATGAAGGATTAGGCATAGTTTTAGAACCTGATTCACTCAACTACGTTTTGACCCTTATTGTTACTTTCAAAGCTTTTAAAGAAGGAGAAAACAGCTAAAACGGATTGTATGAAGAATGCTTTAGCTCACACTGTTTCTTTTAAGCAAATGACCTGTTTTCATCATTATCATCATGGTATGAAGGATTAGGCATAGTTTTAGAACCTGATTCACTCAACTACGTTTTGACCCTTATTTTTACTTTCAAAGCTTTTGCAGAAGGGAAAAACAGCTAAAACCCACTGTATGAAGAATGCTTGAGCTTACACTGTTCCTTTTAAGCAAATGACCTGTTTTCATCATTATCATCATGGTATGAAGGATAAGGCATAGTTTTAGAACCTGATTCACTCAACTGCGTTTTGACCCTTATTGTTACTTTCAAAGCTTTTGCAGTAGGAGAAAACTTCTAAAACGCATTGTATGAAGAATGCTTGAGCTTACACTGTTTCCTTTAAGGAAATGACCTGTTTTCATCATTATCATCATGGTATGAATGATTAGGCATAGTTTTAGAACCTGATTCACTTAACTACGTTTTGACCCTTATTTTTACTTTCAAAGCTTTTGCAGAAGGGGAAAACAGCTAAAACGCACTGTATGAAGAATGCTTTAGCTTACACTGTTTCTTTTAACCAAATGACCTGTTTTCATCATTATCATCATGGTATGAAGGATAAGGCATAGTTTTAGAACCTGATTCACTTAACTACGTTTTGACCCTTATTGTTACTTTCAAAGCTTTTGCAGTAGGAGAAAACAGCTAAAAACGCACTGTATGAAGAATGCTTTAGCTCACACTGTTTCTTTTAAGCAAATGACCTGTTTTCATCATTATCATCATGGTATGAAGGATTAGGCATAGTTTTAGAACCTGATTCACTCAACTACGTTTTGACCCTTATTGTTACATTCAAAGCTTTTAAAGGAGAAAACAGCTAAAACGGATTGTATGATGAAATGCTTGAGCTTACACTGTTCCTTTTAAGCAAATGACCTGTTTTCATCATTATCATTATGGTATGAAGGATAAGGCATAGTTTTAGAACCTGATTCACTCAACTACGTTTTGAATCTTATTTTTACTTTCAAAGCTTTTGCAGAAGAGAAAAACAGCTAAAACGCACTGTATGAAGAATGCTTGAGCTTACACTGTTCCTTTTAAGCAAATGACTGTTTTCATCATTATCATCATGGTATGAAGGATAAGGCATAGTTTTAGAACCTGATTCACTCAACTACGTTTTGACCCTTATTGTTACTTTCAAAGCTTTTGCAGTAGGAGAAAACTTCTGAAACGGATTGTATGAAGAATGCTTGAGCTTACACTGTTTCCTTTAAGGAAATGACCTGCTTTCATCATTATCATCATGGTATGAATGATTAGGCATAGTTTTAGAACCTGATTCACTTAACTACGTTTTGACCCTTATTGTTACTTTCAAAGCTTTTAAAGAAGGAGAAAACAGCTAAAACGGATTGTATGAAGAATGCTTTAGCTCACACTGTTTCTTTTAAGCAAATGACCTGTTTTCATCATTATCATCATGGTATGAATGATTAGGCATAGTTTTAGAACCTGATTAACTTAACTACGTTTTGACCCTTATTGTTACTTTCAAAGCTTTTAAAGAAGGAGAAAACAGCTAAAACGGATTGTATGATGAAATGCTTGAGCTTACACTGTTCCTTTTAAGCAAATGACCTGTTTTCATCATTATCATTATGGTATGAAGGATAAGGCATAGTTTTAGAACCTGATTCACTCAACTACGTTTTGAATCTTATTTTTACTTTCAAAGCTTTTGCAGAAGGGAAAAACAGCTAAAACGCACTGTATGAAGAATGCTTGAGCTTACACTGTTCCTTTTAAGCAAATGACCTGTTTTCATCATTATCATCATGGTATGAAGGATAAGGCATAGTTTTAGAACCTGATTCACTCAACTGCGTTTTGACCCTTATTGTTACTTTCAAAGCTTTTGCAGTAGGAGAAAACTTCTAAAACGCATTGTATGAAGAATGCTTGAGCTTACACTGTTTCCTTTAAGGAAATGACCTGTTTTCATCATTATCATCATGGTATGAATGATTAGGCATAGTTTTAGAACCTGATTCACTTAACTACGTTTTGACCCTTATTGTTACTTTCAAAGCTTTTGCAGTAGGAGAAAACTTCTAAAACGGATTGCATGAAGAATGCTTGAGCTTACACTGTTTCCTTTAAGGAAATGACCTGTTTTCATCATTATCATCATGGTATGAATGATTGGGCATAGTTTTAGAACCTGATTCACTTAACTACGTTTTGACCCTTATTTTTACTTTCAAAGCTTTTGCAGTAGGAGAAAACTTCTGAAACGGATTGTATGAAGAATGCTTGAGCTTACACTGTTTCCTTTAAGGAAATGACCTGTTTTCATCATTATCATCATGGTATGAAGGATAAGGCATAGTTTTAGAACCTGATTCACTCAACTACGTTTTGACCCTTATTGTTACTTTCAAAGCTTTTGCAGTAGGAGAAAACTTCTGAAACGGATTGTATGAAGAATGCTTGAGCTTACACTGTTCCTTTTAAGCAAATGACCTGTTTTCATCATTATCATCATGGTATGAAGGATAAGGCATAGTTTTAGAACCTGATTCACTCAACTACGTTTTGACCCTTATTGTTACTTTCAAAGCTTTTGCAGTAGGAGAAAACTTCTGAAACGGATTGTATGAAGAATGCTTGAGCTTACACTGTTTCCTTTAAGGAAATGACCTGCTTTCATCATTATCATCATGGTATGAATGATTAGGCATAGTTTTAGAACCTGATTCACTTAACTACGTTTTGACCCTTATTGTTACTTTCAAAGCTTTTAAAGAAGGAGAAAACAGCTAAAACGGATTGTATGAAGAATGCTTTAGCTCACACTGTTTCTTTTAAGCAAATGACCTGTTTTCATCATTATCATCATGGTATGAATGATTAGGCATAGTTTTAGAACCTGATTAACTTAACTACGTTTTGACCCTTATTGTTACTTTCAAAGCTTTTAAAGAAGGAGAAAACAGCTAAAACGGATTGTATGATGAAATGCTTGAGCTTACACTGTTCCTTTTAAGCAAATGACCTGTTTTCATCATTATCATTATGGTATGAAGGATAAGGCATAGTTTTAGAACCTGATTCACTCAACTACGTTTTGAATCTTATTTTTACTTTCAAAGCTTTTGCAGAAGGGAAAAACAGCTAAAACGCACTGTATGAAGAATGCTTGAGCTTACACTGTTCCTTTTAAGCAAATGACCTGTTTTCATCATTATCATCATGGTATGAAGGATAAGGCATAGTTTTAGAACCTGATTCACTCAACTGCGTTTTGACCCTTATTGTTACTTTCAAAGCTTTTGCAGTAGGAGAAAACTTCTAAAACGCATTGTATGAAGAATGCTTGAGCTTACACTGTTTCCTTTAAGGAAATGACCTGTTTTCATCATTATCATCATGGTATGAATGATTAGGCATAGTTTTAGAACCTGATTCACTTAACTACGTTTTGACCCTTATTGTTACTTTCAAAGCTTTTGCAGTAGGAGAAAACTTCTAAAACGGATTGCATGAAGAATGCTTGAGCTTACACTGTTTCCTTTAAGGAAATGACCTGTTTTCATCATTATCATCATGGTATGAATGATTGGGCATAGTTTTAGAACCTGATTCACTTAACTACGTTTTGACCCTTATTTTTACTTTCAAAGCTTTTGCAGTAGGAGAAAACTTCTGAAACGGATTGTATGAAGAATGCTTGAGCTTACACTGTTTCCTTTAAGGAAATGACCTGTTTTCATCATTATCATCATGGTATGAATGATTAGGCATAGTTTTAGAACCTGATTCACTTAACTACGTTTTGACCCTTATTGTTACTTTCAAAGCTTTTAAAGAAGGAGAAAACAGCTAAAACGGATTGTATGAAGAATGCTTTAGCTCACACTGTTTCTTTTAAGCAAATGACCTGTTTTCATCATTATCATCATGGTATGAATGATTAGGCATAGTTTTAGAACCTGATTAACTTAACTACGTTTTGACCCTTATTGTTACTTTCAAAGCTTTTAAAGAAGGAGAAAACAGCTAAAACGGATTGTATGATGAAATGCTTGAGCTTACACTGTTCCTTTTAAGCAAATGACCTGTTTTCATCATTATCATTATGGTATGAAGGATAAGGCATAGTTTTAGAACCTGATTCACTCAACTACGTTTTGAATCTTATTTTTACTTTCAAAGCTTTTGCAGAAGGGAAAAACAGCTAAAACGCACTGTATGAAGAATGCTTGAGCTTACACTGTTCCTTTTAAGCAAATGACCTGTTTTCATCATTATCATCATGGTATGAAGGATAAGGCATAGTTTTAGAACCTGATTCACTCAACTGCGTTTTGACCCTTATTGTTACTTTCAAAGCTTTTGCAGTAGGAGAAAACTTCTAAAACGCATTGTATGAAGAATGCTTGAGCTTACACTGTTTCCTTTAAGGAAATGACCTGTTTTCATCATTATCATCATGGTATGAATGATTAGGCATAGTTTTAGAACCTGATTCACTTAACTACGTTTTGACCCTTATTGTTACTTTCAAAGCTTTTGCAGTAGGAGAAAACTTCTAAAACGGATTGCATGAAGAATGCTTGAGCTTACACTGTTTCCTTTAAGGAAATGACCTGTTTTCATCATTATCATCATGGTATGAATGATTGGGCATAGTTTTAGAACCTGATTCACTCAACTACGTTTTGACCCTTATTGTTACTTTCAAAGCTTTTGCAGTAGGAGAAAACAGCTAAAAACGCACTGTATGAAGAATGCTTTAGCTCACACTGTTTCTTTTAAGCAAATGACCTGTTTTCATCATTATCATCATGGTATGAAGGATTAGGCATAGTTTTAGAACCTGATTCACTCAACTACGTTTTGACCCTTATTGTTACATTCAAAGCTTTTAAAGGAGAAAACAGCTAAAACGGATTGTATAATGAAATGCTTGAGCTTACACTGTTCCTTTTAAGCAAATGACCTGTTTTCATCATTATCATCATGGTATAAAGGATAAGGCATAGTTTTAGAACCTGATTCACTTAACTACGTTTTGACCCTTATTTTTACTTTCAAAGCTTTTGCAGAAGGGGAAAACAGCTAAAACGCACTGTATGAAGAATGCTTTAGCTCACACTGTTTCTTTTAAGCAAATGACCTGTTTTCATCATTATCATCATGGTATGAAGGATTAGGCATAGTTTTAGAACCTGATTCACTCAACTACGTTTTGAATCTTATTTTTACTTTCAAAGCTTTTGCAGAAGAGAAAAACAGCTAAAACGCACTGTATGAAGAATGCTTGAGCTTACACTGTTCCTTTTAAGCAAATGACCTGTTTTCATCATTATCATCATGGTATGAAGGATAAGGCATAGTTTTAGAACCTGATTCACTCAACTGCGTTTTGACCCTTATTGTTACTTTCAAAGCTTTTGCAGTAGGAGAAAACTTCTAAAACGCATTGTATGAAGAATGCTTGAGCTTACACTGTTTCCTTTAAGGAAATGACCTGTTTTCATCATTATCATCATGGTATGAATGATTAGGCATAGTTTTAGAACCTGATTCACCTAACTACGTTTTGACCCTTATTTTTACTTTCAAAGCTTTTGCAGAAGGGGAAAACAGCTAAAACGCACTGTATGAAGAATGCTTTAGCTTACACTGTTTCTTTTAACCAAATGACCTGTTTTCATCATTATCATCATGGTATGAAGGATAAGGCATAGTTTTAGAACCTGATTCACTTAACTACGTTTTGACCCTTATTGTTACTTTCAAAGCTTTTGCAGTAGGAGAAAACAGCTAAAAACGCACTGTATGAAGAATGCTTGAGCTCACACTGTTTCTTTTAAGCAAATGACCTGTTTTCATCATTATCATCATGGTATGAAGGATAAGGCATAGTTTTAGAACCTGATTCACTCAACTGCGTTTTGACCCTTATTGTTACTTTCAAAGCTTTTGCAGTAGGAGAAAACTTCTAAAACGCATTGTATGAAGAATGCTTGAGCTTACACTGTTTCCTTTAAGGAAATGACCTGTTTTCATCATTATCATCATGGTATGAATGATTAGGCATAGTTTTAGAACCTGATTCACTTAACTACGTTTTGACCCTTATTGTTACTTTCAAAGCTTTTGCAGTAGGAGAAAACTTCTAAAACGGATTGCATGAAGAATGCTTGAGCTTACACTGTTTCCTTTAAGGAAATGACCTGTTTTCATCATTATCATCATGGTATGAATGATTGGGCATAGTTTTAGAACCTGATTCACTCAACTACGTTTTGACCCTTATTGTTACTTTCAAAGCTTTTGCAGTAGGAGAAAACAGCTAAAAACGCACTGTATGAAGAATGCTTTAGCTCACACTGTTTCTTTTAAGCAAATGACCTGTTTTCATCATTATCATCATGGTATGAATGATTGGGCATAGTTTTAGAACCTGATTCACTTAACTACGTTTTGACCCTTATTTTTACTTTCAAAGCTTTTGCAGTAGGAGAAAACTTCTGAAACGGATTGTATGAAGAATGCTTGAGCTTACACTGTTTCCTTTAAGGAAATGACCTGTTTTCATCATTATCATCATGGTATGAATGATTAGGCATAGTTTTAGAACCTGATTCACTTAACTACGTTTTGACCCTTATTGTTACTTTCAAAGCTTTTAAAGAAGGAGAAAACAGCTAAAACGGATTGTATGAAGAATGCTTTAGCTCACACTGTTTCTTTTAAGCAAATGACCTGTTTTCATCATTATCATCATGGTATGAATGATTAGGCATAGTTTTAGAACCTGATTAACTTAACTACGTTTTGACCCTTATTGTTACTTTCAAAGCTTTTAAAGAAGGAGAAAACAGCTAAAACGGATTGTATGATGAAATGCTTGAGCTTACACTGTTCCTTTTAAGCAAATGACCTGTTTTCATCATTATCATTATGGTATGAAGGATAAGGCATAGTTTTAGAACCTGATTCACTCAACTACGTTTTGAATCTTATTTTTACTTTCAAAGCTTTTGCAGTAGGAGAAAACTTCTGAAACGGATTGTATGAAGAATGCTTGAGCTTACACTGTTTCCTTTAAGGAAATGACCTGTTTTCATCATTATCATCATGGTATGAATGATTAGGCATAGTTTTAGAACCTGATTCACTTAACTACGTTTTGACCCTTATTGTTACTTTCAAAGCTTTTAAAGAAGGAGAAAACAGCTAAAACGGATTGTATGAAGAATGCTTTAGCTCACACTGTTTCTTTTAAGCAAATGACCTGTTTTCATCATTATCATCATGGTATGAATGATTAGGCATAGTTTTAGAACCTGATTAACTTAACTACGTTTTGACCCTTATTGTTACTTTCAAAGCTTTTAAAGAAGGAGAAAACAGCTAAAACGGATTGTATGATGAAATGCTTGAGCTTACACTGTTCCTTTTAAGCAAATGACCTGTTTTCATCATTATCATTATGGTATGAAGGATAAGGCATAGTTTTAGAACCTGATTCACTCAACTACGTTTTGAATCTTATTTTTACTTTCAAAGCTTTTGCAGAAGGGAAAAACAGCTAAAACGCACTGTATGAAGAATGCTTGAGCTTACACTGTTCCTTTTAAGCAAATGACCTGTTTTCATCATTATCATCATGGTATGAAGGATAAGGCATAGTTTTAGAACCTGATTCACTCAACTGCGTTTTGACCCTTATTGTTACTTTCAAAGCTTTTGCAGTAGGAGAAAACTTCTAAAACGCATTGTATGAAGAATGCTTGAGCTTACACTGTTTCCTTTAAGGAAATGACCTGTTTTCATCATTATCATCATGGTATGAATGATTAGGCATAGTTTTAGAACCTGATTAACTTAACTACGTTTTGACCCTTATTGTTACTTTCAAAGCTTTTAAAGAAGGAGAAAACAGCTAAAACGGATTGTATGAAGAATGCTTTAGCTCACACTGTTTCTTTTAAGCAAATGACCTGTTTTCATCATTATCATCATGGTATGAATGATTAGGCATAGTTTTAGAACCTGATTAACTTAACTACGTTTTGACCCTTATTGTTACTTTCAAAGCTTTTAAAGAAGGAGAAAACAGCTAAAACGGATTGTATGATGAAATGCTTGAGCTTACACTGTTCCTTTTAAGCAAATGACCTGTTTTCATCATTATCATTATGGTATGAAGGATAAGGCATAGTTTTAGAACCTGATTCACTCAACTACGTTTTGAATCTTATTTTTACTTTCAAAGCTTTTGCAGAAGGGAAAAACAGCTAAAACGCACTGTATGAAGAATGCTTGAGCTTACACTGTTCCTTTTAAGCAAATGACCTGTTTTCATCATTATCATCATGGTATGAAGGATAAGGCATAGTTTTAGAACCTGATTCACTCAACTGCGTTTTGACCCTTATTGTTACTTTCAAAGCTTTTGCAGTAGGAGAAAACTTCTAAAACGCATTGTATGAAGAATGCTTGAGCTTACACTGTTTCCTTTAAGGAAATGACCTGTTTTCATCATTATCATCATGGTATGAATGATTAGGCATAGTTTTAGAACCTGATTCACTTAACTACGTTTTGACCCTTATTGTTACTTTCAAAGCTTTTGCAGTAGGAGAAAACTTCTAAAACGGATTGCATGAAGAATGCTTGAGCTTACACTGTTTCCTTTAAGGAAATGACCTGTTTTCATCATTATCATCATGGTATGAATGATTGGGCATAGTTTTAGAACCTGATTCACTCAACTACGTTTTGACCCTTATTGTTACTTTCAAAGCTTTTGCAGTAGGAGAAAACAGCTAAAAACGCACTGTATGAAGAATGCTTTAGCTCACACTGTTTCTTTTAAGCAAATGACCTGTTTTCATCATTATCATCATGGTATGAAGGATTAGGCATAGTTTTAGAACCTGATTCACTCAACTACGTTTTGACCCTTATTGTTACATTCAAAGCTTTTAAAGGAGAAAACAGCTAAAACGGATTGTATAATGAAATGCTTGAGCTTACACTGTTCCTTTTAAGCAAATGACCTGTTTTCATCATTATCATCATGGTATAAAGGATAAGGCATAGTTTTAGAACCTGATTCACTTAACTACGTTTTGACCCTTATTTTTACTTTCAAAGCTTTTGCAGAAGGGGAAAACAGCTAAAACGCACTGTATGAAGAATGCTTTAGCTCACACTGTTTCTTTTAAGCAAATGACCTGTTTTCATCATTATCATCATGGTATGAAGGATTAGGCATAGTTTTAGAACCTGATTCACTCAACTACGTTTTGAATCTTATTTTTACTTTCAAAGCTTTTGCAGAAGAGAAAAACAGCTAAAACGCACTGTATGAAGAATGCTTGAGCTTACACTGTTCCTTTTAAGCAAATGACCTGTTTTCATCATTATCATCATGGTATGAAGGATAAGGCATAGTTTTAGAACCTGATTCACTCAACTGCGTTTTGACCCTTATTGTTACTTTCAAAGCTTTTGCAGTAGGAGAAAACTTCTAAAACGCATTGTATGAAGAATGCTTGAGCTTACACTGTTTCCTTTAAGGAAATGACCTGTTTTCATCATTATCATCATGGTATGAATGATTAGGCATAGTTTTAGAACCTGATTCACCTAACTACGTTTTGACCCTTATTTTTACTTTCAAAGCTTTTGCAGAAGGGGAAAACAGCTAAAACGCACTGTATGAAGAATGCTTTAGCTTACACTGTTTCTTTTAACCAAATGACCTGTTTTCATCATTATCATCATGGTATGAAGGATAAGGCATAGTTTTAGAACCTGATTCACTTAACTACGTTTTGACCCTTATTGTTACTTTCAAAGCTTTTGCAGTAGGAGAAAACAGCTAAAAACGCACTGTATGAAGAATGCTTGAGCTCACACTGTTTCTTTTAAGCAAATGACCTGTTTTCATCATTATCATCATGGTATGAAAGATAAGGCATAGTTTTAGAACCTGATTCACTCAACTACGTTTTGAATCTTATTTTTACTTTCAAAGCTTTTGCAGAAGAGAAAAACAGCTAAAACGCACTGTATGAAGAATGCTTGAGCTTACACTGTTCCTTTTAAGCAAATGACCTGTTTTCATCATTATCATCATGGTATGAAGGATAAGGCATAGTTTTAGAACCTGATTCACTCAACTGCGTTTTGACCCTTATTGTTACTTTCAAAGCTTTTGCAGTAGGAGAAAACTTCTAAAACGCATTGTATGAAGAATGCTTGAGCTTACACTGTTTCCTTTAAGGAAATGACCTGTTTTCATCATTATCATCATGGTATGAATGATTAGGCATAGTTTTAGAACCTGATTCACTTAACTACGTTTTGACCCTTATTGTTACTTTCAAAGCTTTTGCAGTAGGAGAAAACTTCTGAAACGGATTGTATGAAGAATGCTTGAGCTTACACTGTTTCCTTTAAGGAAATGACCTGTTTTCATCATTATCATCATGGTATGAATGATTAGGCATAGTTTTAGAACCTGATTCACTTAACTACGTTTTGACCCTTATTGTTACTTTCAAAGCTTTTAAAGAAGGAGAAAACAGCTAAAACGGATTGTATGAAGAATGCTTTAGCTCACACTGTTTCTTTTAAGCAAATGACCTGTTTTCATCATTATCATCATGGTATGAATGATTAGGCATAGTTTTAGAACCTGATTAACTTAACTACGTTTTGACCCTTATTGTTACTTTCAAAGCTTTTAAAGAAGGAGAAAACAGCTAAAACGGATTGTATGATGAAATGCTTGAGCTTACACTGTTCCTTTTAAGCAAATGACCTGTTTTCATCATTATCATTATGGTATGAAGGATAAGGCATAGTTTTAGAACCTGATTCACTCAACTACGTTTTGAATCTTATTTTTACTTTCAAAGCTTTTGCAGAAGGGAAAAACAGCTAAAACGCACTGTATGAAGAATGCTTGAGCTTACACTGTTCCTTTTAAGCAAATGACCTGTTTTCATCATTATCATCATGGTATGAAGGATAAGGCATAGTTTTAGAACCTGATTCACTCAACTGCGTTTTGACCCTTATTGTTACTTTCAAAGCTTTTGCAGTAGGAGAAAACTTCTAAAACGCATTGTATGAAGAATGCTTGAGCTTACACTGTTTCCTTTAAGGAAATGACCTGTTTTCATCATTATCATCATGGTATGAATGATTAGGCATAGTTTTAGAACCTGATTCACTTAACTACGTTTTGACCCTTATTGTTACTTTCAAAGCTTTTGCAGTAGGAGAAAACAGCTAAAAACGCACTGTATGAAGAATGCTTTAGCTCACACTGTTTCTTTTAAGCAAATGACCTTTTTTCATCATTATCATCATGGTATGAAGGATTAGGCATAGTTTTAGAACCTGATTCACTCAACTACGTTTTGACCCTTATTGTTACATTCAAAGCTTTTAAAGGAGAAAACAGCTAAAACGGATTGTATGATGAAATGCTTGAGCTTACACTGTTCCTTTTAAGCAAATGACCTGTTTTCATCATTATCATTATGGTATGAAGGATAAGGCATAGTTTTAGAACCTGATTCACTCAACTACGTTTTGAATCTTATTTTTACTTTCAAAGCTTTTGCAGAAGAGAAAAACAGGTAAAACGCACTGTATGAAGAATGCTTGAGCTTACACTGTTCCTTTTAAGCAAATGACCTGTTTTCATCATTATCATCATGGTATGAAGGATAAGGCATAGTTTTAGAACCTGATTCACTCAACTACGTTTTGACCCTTATTGTTACTTTCAAAGCTTTTGCAGTAGGAGAAAACTTCTGAAACGGATTGTATGAAGAATGCTTGAGCTTACACTGTTTCCTTTAAGGAAATGACCTGTTTTCATCATTATCATCATGGTATGAATGATTGGGCATAGTTTTAGAACCTGATTCACTCAACTACGTTTTGACCCTTATTGTTACTTTCAAAGCTTTTGCAGTAGGAGAAAACAGCTAAAAACGCACTGTATGAAGAATGCTTTAGCTCACACTGTTTCTTTTAAGCAAATGACCTGTTTTCATCATTATCATCATGGTATGAAGGATTAGGCATAGTTTTAGAACCTGATTCACTCAACTACGTTTTGACCCTTATTGTTACATTCAAAGCTTTTAAAGGAGAAAACAGCTAAAACGGATTGTATGATGAAATGCTTGAGCTTACACTGTTCCTTTTAAGCAAATGACCTGTTTTCATCATTATCATCATGGTATAAAGGATAAGGCATAGTTTTAGAACCTGATTCACTTAACTACGTTTTGACCCTTATTTTTACTTTCAAAGCTTTTGCAGAAGGGGAAAACAGCTAAAACGCACTGTATGAAGAATGCTTTAGCTCACACTGTTTCTTTTAAGCAAATGACCTGTTTTCATCATTATCATCATGGTATGAAGGATTAGGCATAGTTTTAGAACCTGATTCACTCAACTACGTTTTGAATCTTATTTTTACTTTCAAAGCTTTTGCAGAAGAGAAAAACAGCTAAAACGCACTGTATGAAGAATGCTTGAGCTTACACTGTTCCTTTTAAGCAAATAACCTGTTTTCATCATTATCATCATGGTATGAAGGATAAGGCATAGTTTTAGAACCTGATTCACTCAACTGCGTTTTGACCCTTATTGTTACTTTCAAAGCTTTTGCAGTAGGAGAAAACTTCTAAAACGCATTGTATGAAGAATGCTTGAGCTTACACTGTTTCCTTTAAGGAAATGACCTGTTTTCATCATTATCATCATGGTATGAATGATTAGGCATAGTTTTAGAACCTGATTCACTTAACTACGTTTTGACCCTTATTTTTACTTTCAAAGCTTTTGCAGAAGGGGAAAACAGCTAAAACGCACTGTATGAAGAATGCTTTAGCTTACACTGTTTCTTTTAACCAAATGACCTGTTTTCATCATTATCATCATGGTATGAAGGATAAGGCATAGTTTTAGAACCTGATTCACTCAACTGCGTTTTGACCCTTATTGTTACTTTCAAAGCTTTTGCAGTAGGAGAAAACTTCTAAAACGCATTGTATGAAGAATGCTTGAGCTTACACTGTTTCCTTTAAGGAAATGACCTGTTTTCATCATTATCATCATGGTATGAATGATTAGGCATAGTTTTAGAACCTGATTCACTTAACTACGTTTTGACCCTTATTTTTACTTTCAAAGCTTTTGCAGAAGGGGAAAACAGCTAAAACGCACTGTATGAAGAATGCTTTAGCTTACACTGTTTCTTTTAACCAAATGACCTGTTTTCATCATTATCATTATGGTATGAAGGATAAGGCATAGTTTTAGAACCTGATTCACTCAACTACGTTTTGAATCTTATTTTTACTTTCAAAGCTTTTGCAGAAGAGAAAAACAGCTAAAACGCACTGTATGAAGAATGCTTGAGCTTACACTGTTCCTTTTAAGCAAATGACCTGTTTTCATCATTATCATCATGGTATGAAGGATAAGGCATAGTTTTAGAACCTGATTCACTCAACTACGTTTTGACCCTTATTGTTACTTTCAAAGCTTTTGCAGTAGGAGAAAACTTCTGAAACGGATTGTATGAAGAATGCTTGAGCTTACACTGTTTCCTTTAAGGAAATGACCTGTTTTCATCATTATCATCATGGTATGAATGATTAGGCATAGTTTTAGAACCTGATTCACTTAACTACGTTTTGACCCTTATTGTTACTTTCAAAGCTTTTGCAGTAGGAGAAAACTTCTAAAACGGATTGCATGAAGAATGCTTGAGCTTACACTGTTTCCTTTAAGGAAATGACCTGTTTTCATCATTATCATCATGGTATGAATGATTGGGCATAGTTTTAGAACCTGATTCACTCAACTACGTTTTGACCCTTATTGTTACTTTCAAAGCTTTTGCAGTAGGAGAAAACAGCTAAAAACGCACTGTATGAAGAATGCTTTAGCTCACACTGTTTCTTTTAAGCAAATGACCTGTTTTCATCATTATCATCATGGTATGAAGGATTAGGCATAGTTTTAGAACCTGATTCACTCAACTACGTTTTGACCCTTATTGTTACATTCAAAGCTTTTAAAGGAGAAAACAGCTAAAACGGATTGTATGATGAAATGCTTGAGCTTACACTGTTCCTTTTAAGCAAATGACCTGTTTTCATCATTATCATCATGGTATAAAGGATAAGGCATACTTTTAGAACCTGATTCACTTAACTACGTTTTGACCCTTATTTTTACTTTCAAAGCTTTTGCAGAAGGGGAAAACAGCTAAAACGCACTGTATGAAGAATGCTTTAGCTCACACTGTTTCTTTTAAGCAAATGACCTGTTTTCATCATTATCATCATGGTATGAAGGATTAGGCATAGTTTTAGAACCTGATTCACTCAACTACGTTTTGAATCTTATTTTTACTTTCAAAGCTTTTGCAGAAGAGAAAAACAGCTAAAACGCACTGTATGAAGAATGCTTGAGCTTACACTGTTCCTTTTAAGCAAATGACCTGTTTTCATCATTATCATCATGGTATGAAGGATAAGGCATAGTTTTAGAACCTGATTCACTCAACTGCGTTTTGACCCTTATTGTTACTTTCAAAGCTTTTGCAGTAGGAGAAAACTTCTAAAACGCATTGTATGAAGAATGCTTGAGCTTACACTGTTTCCTTTAAGGAAATGACCTGTTTTCATCATTATCATCATGGTATGAATGATTAGGCATAGTTTTAGAACCTGATTCACTTAACTACGTTTTGACCCTTATTTTTACTTTCAAAGCTTTTGCAGAAGGGGAAAACAGCTAAAACGCACTGTATGAAGAATGCTTTAGCTTACACTGTTTCTTTTAACCAAATGACCTGTTTTCATCATTATCATCATGGTATGAAGGATAAGGCATAGTTTTAGAACCTGATTCACTTAACTACGTTTTGACCCTTATTGTTACTTTCAAAGCTTTTGCAGTAGGAGAAAACAGCTAAAAACGCACTGTATGAAGAATGCTTGAGCTCACACTGTTTCTTTTAAGCAAATGACCTGTTTTCATCATTATCATCATGGTATGAAAGATAAGGCATAGTTTTAGAACCTGATTCACTCAACTACGTTTTGAATCTTATTTTTACTTTCAAAGCTTTTGCAGAAGAGAAAAACAGCTAAAACGCACTGTATGAAGAATGCTTGAGCTTACACTGTTCCTTTTAAGCAAATGACCTGTTTTCATCATTATCATCATGGTATGAAGGATAAGGCATAGTTTTAGAACCTGATTCACTCAACTGCGTTTTGACCCTTATTGTTACTTTCAAAGCTTTTGCAGTAGGAGAAAACTTCTAAAACGCATTGTATGAAGAATGCTTGAGCTTACACTGTTTCCTTTAAGGAAATGACCTGTTTTCATCATTATCATCATGGTATGAATGATTAGGCATAGTTTTAGAACCTGATTCACTTAACTACGTTTTGACCCTTATTGTTACTTTCAAAGCTTTTAAAGAAGGAGAAAACAGCTAAAACGGATTGTATGAAGAATGCTTTAGCTCACACTGTTTCTTTTAAGCAAATGACCTGTTTTCATCATTATCATCATGGTATGAATGATTAGGCATAGTTTTAGAACCTGATTAACTTAACTACGTTTTGACCCTTATTGTTACTTTCAAAGCTTTTAAAGAAGGAGAAAACAGCTAAAACGGATTGTATGATGAAATGCTTGAGCTTACACTGTTCCTTTTAAGCAAATGACCTGTTTTCATCATTATCATTATGGTATGAAGGATAAGGCATAGTTTTAGAACCTGATTCACTCAACTACGTTTTGAATCTTATTTTTACTTTCAAAGCTTTTGCAGAAGGGAAAAACAGCTAAAACGCACTGTATGAAGAATGCTTGAGCTTACACTGTTCCTTTTAAGCAAATGACCTGTTTTCATCATTATCATCATGGTATGAAGGATAAGGCATAGTTTTAGAACCTGATTCACTCAACTGCGTTTTGACCCTTATTGTTACTTTCAAAGCTTTTGCAGTAGGAGAAAACTTCTAAAACGCATTGTATGAAGAATGCTTGAGCTTACACTGTTTCCTTTAAGGTAATGACCTGTTTTCATCATTATCATCATGGTATGAATGATTAGGCATAGTTTTAGAACCTGATTCACTTAACTACGTTTTGACCCTTATTGTTACTTTCAAAGCTTTTGCAGTAGGAGAAAACAGCTAAAAACGCACTGTATGAAGAATGCTTTAGCTCACACTGTTTCTTTTAAAGCAAATGACCTTTTTTCATCATTATCATCATGGTATGAAGGATTAGGCATAGTTTTAGAACCTGATTCACTCAACTACGTTTTGACCCTTATTGTTACATTCAAAGCTTTTAAAGGAGAAAACAGCTAAAACGGATTGTATGATGAAATGCTTGAGCTTACACTGTTCCTTTTAAGCAAATGACCTGTTTTCATCATTATCATTATGGTATGAAGGATAAGGCATAGTTTTAGAACCTGATTCACTCAACTACGTTTTAAATCTTATTTTTACTTTCAAAGCTTTTGCAGAAGAGAAAAACAGCTAAAACGCACTGTATGAAGAATGCTTGAGCTTACACTGTTCCTTTTAAGCAAATGACCTGTTTTCATCATTATCATCATGGTATGAAGGATAAGGCATAGTTTTAGAACCTGATTCACTCAACTACGTTTTGACCCTTATTGTTACTTTCAAAGCTTTTGCAGTAGGAGAAAACTTCTGAAACGGATTGTATGAAGAATGCTTGAGCTTACACTGTTTCCTTTAAGGAAATGACCTGTTTTCATCATTATCATCATGGTATGAATGATTAGGCATAGTTTTAGAACCTGATTCACTTAACTACGTTTTGACCCTTATTGTTACTTTCAAAGCTTTTGCAGTAGGAGAAAACTTCTAAAACGCATTGTATGAAGAATGCTTGAGCTTACACTGTTTCCTTTAAGGAAATGACCTGTTTTCATCATTATCATCATGGTATGAAGGATAAGGCATAGTTTTAGAACCTGATTCACTTAACTACGTTTTGACCCTTATTGTTACTTTCAAAGCTTTTGCAGTAGGAGAAAACAGCTAAAAACGCACTGTATGAAGAATGCTTGAGCTCACACTGTTTCTTTTAAGCAAATGACCTGTTTTCATCATTATCATCATGGTATGAAAGATAAGGCATAGTTTTAGAACCTGATTCACTCAACTACGTTTTGAATCTTATTTTTACTTTCAAAGCTTTTGCAGAAGAGAAAAACAGCTAAAACGCACTGTATGAAGAATGCTTGAGCTTACACTGTTCCTTTTAAGCAAATGACCTGTTTTCATCATTATCATCATGGTATGAAGGATAAGGCATAGTTTTAGAACCTGATTCACTCAACTGCGTTTTGACCCTTATTGTTACTTTCAAAGCTTTTGCAGTAGGAGAAAACTTCTAAAACGCATTGTATGAAGAATGCTTGAGCTTACACTGTTTCCTTTAAGGAAATGACCTGTTTTCATCATTATCATCATGGTATGAATGATTAGGCATAGTTTTAGAACCTGATTCACTTAACTACGTTTTGACCCTTATTGTTACTTTCAAAGCTTTTAAAGAAGGAGAAAACAGCTAAAACGGATTGTATGAAGAATGCTTTAGCTCACACTGTTTCTTTTAAGCAAATGACCTGTTTTCATCATTATCATCATGGTATGAATGATTAGGCATAGTTTTAGAACCTGATTAACTTAACTACGTTTTGACCCTTATTGTTACTTTCAAAGCTTTTAAAGAAGGAGAAAACAGCTAAAACGGATTGTATGATGAAATGCTTGAGCTTACACTGTTCCTTTTAAGCAAATGACCTGTTTTCATCATTATCATTATGGTATGAAGGATAAGGCATAGTTTTAGAACCTGATTCACTCAACTACGTTTTGAATCTTATTTTTACTTTCAAAGCTTTTGCAGAAGGGAAAAACAGCTAAAACGCACTGTATGAAGAATGCTTGAGCTTACACTGTTCCTTTTAAGCAAATGACCTGTTTTCATCATTATCATCATGGTATGAAGGATAAGGCATAGTTTTAGAACCTGATTCACTCAACTGCGTTTTGACCCTTATTGTTACTTTCAAAGCTTTTGCAGTAGGAGAAAACTTCTAAAACGCATTGTATGAAGAATGCTTGAGCTTACACTGTTTCCTTTAAGGAAATGACCTGTTTTCATCATTATCATCATGGTATGAATGATTAGGCATAGTTTTAGAACCTGATTCACTTAACTACGTTTTGACCCTTATTGTTACTTTCAAAGCTTTTGCAGTAGGAGAAAACAGCTAAAAACGCACTGTATGAAGAATGCTTTAGCTCACACTGTTTCTTTTAAAGCAAATGACCTTTTTTCATCATTATCATCATGGTATGAAGGATTAGGCATAGTTTTAGAACCTGATTCACTCAACTACGTTTTGACCCTTATTGTTACATTCAAAGCTTTTAAAGGAGAAAACAGCTAAAACGGATTGTATGATGAAATGCTTGAGCTTACACTGTTCCTTTTAAGCAAATGACCTGTTTTCATCATTATCATTATGGTATGAAGGATAAGGCATAGTTTTAGAACCTGATTCACTCAACTACGTTTTAAATCTTATTTTTACTTTCAAAGCTTTTGCAGAAGAGAAAAACAGCTAAAACGCACTGTATGAAGAATGCTTGAGCTTACACTGTTCCTTTTAAGCAAATGACCTGTTTTCATCATTATCATCATGGTATGAAGGATAAGGCATAGTTTTAGAACCTGATTCACTCAACTACGTTTTGACCCTTATTGTTACTTTCAAAGCTTTTGCAGTAGGAGAAAACTTCTGAAACGGATTGTATGAAGAATGCTTGAGCTTACACTGTTTCCTTTAAGGAAATGACCTGTTTTCATCATTATCATCATGGTATGAATGATTAGGCATAGTTTTAGAACCTGATTCACTTAACTACGTTTTGACCCTTATTGTTACTTTCAAAGCTTTTAAAGAAGGAGAAAACAGCTAAAACGGATTGTATGAAGAATGCTTTAGCTCACACTGTTTCTTTTAAGCAAATGACCTGTTTTCATCATTATCATCATGGTATGAATGATTAGGCATAGTTTTAGAACCTGATTCACTTAACTACGTTTTGACCCTTATTGTTACTTTCAAAGCTTTTAAAGAAGGAGAAAACAGCTAAAACGGATTGTATGAAGAATGCTTTAGCTCACACTGTTTCTTTTAAGCAAATGACCTGTTTTCATCATTATCATCACGGTATGAATGATTAGGCATAGTTTTAGAACCTGATTCACTTAACTACGTTTTGACCCTTATTTTTACTTTCAAAGCTTTTGCAGAAGGGGAAAACAGCTAAAACGCACTGTATGAAGAATGCTTTAGCTTACACTGTTTCTTTTAACCAAATGACCTGTTTTCATCATTATCATCATGGTATGAAGGATAAGGCATAGTTTTAGAACCTGATTCACTCAACTGCGTTTTGACCCTTATTGTTACTTTCAAAGCTTTTGCAGTAGGAGAAAACTTCTAAAACGCATTGTATGAAGAATGCTTGAGCTTACACTGTTTCCTTTAAGGAAATGACCTGTTTTCATCATTATCATCATGGTATGAATGATTAGGCATAGTTTTAGAACCTGATTCACTTAACTACGTTTTGACCCTTATTGTTACTTTCAAAGCTTTTGCAGTAGGAGAAAACTTCTAAAACGGATTGCATGAAGAATGCTTGAGCTTACACTGTTTCCTTTAAGGAAATGACCTGTTTTCATCATTATCATCATGGTATGAATGATTGGGCATAGTTTTAGAACCTGATTCACTCAACTACGTTTTGACCCTTATTGTTACTTTCAAAGCTTTTGCAGTAGGAGAAAACAGCTAAAAACGCACTGTATGAAGAATGCTTTAGCTCACACTGTTTCTTTTAAGCAAATGACCTGTTTTCATCATTATCATCATGGTATGAAGGATTAGGCATAGTTTTAGAACCTGATTCACTCAACTACGTTTTGACCCTTATTGTTACATTCAAAGCTTTTAAAGGAGAAAACAGCTCAAACGGATTGTATGATGAAATGCTTGAGCTTACACTGTTCCTTTTAAGCAAATGACCTGTTTTCATCATTATCATCATGGTATAAAGGATAAGGCATAGTTTTAGAACCTGATTCACTCAACTACGTTTTGACCCTTATTGTTACTTTCAAAGCTTTTAAAGAAGGAGAAAACAGCTAAAACGGATTGTATGAAGAATGCTTTAGCTCACACTGTTTCTTTTAAGCAAATGACCTGTTTTCATCATTATCATCATGGTATGAATGATTAGGCATAGTTTTAGAACCTGATTCACTTAACTACGTTTTGACCCTTATTGTTACTTTCAAAGCTTTTAAAGAAGGAGAAAACAGCTAAAACGGATTGTATGAAGAATGCTTTAGCTCACACTGTTTCTTTTAAGCAAATGACCTGTTTTCATCATTATCATCATGGTATGAATGATTAGGCATAGTTTTAGAACCTGATTCACTCAACTACGTTTTGACCCTTATTGTTACATTCAAAGCTTTTAAAGAAGGAGAAAACAGCTAAAACGGATTGTATGAAGAATGCTTTAGCTCACACTGTTTCTTTTAAGCAAATGACCTGTTTTCATCATTATCATCATGGTATGAATGATTAGGCATAGTTTTAGAACCTGATTCACTTAACTACGTTTTGACCCTTATTGTTACTTTCAAAGCTTTTAAAGAAGGAGAAAACAGCTAAAACGGATTGTATGAAGAATGCTTTAGCTCACACTGTTTCTTTTAAGCAAATGACCTGTTTTCATCATTATCATCATGGTATGAATGATTAGGCATAGTTTTAGAACCTGATTCACTCAACTACGTTTTGACCCTTATTGTTACATTCAAAGCTTTTAAAGGAGAAAACTTCTAAAACGCATTGTATGAAGAATGCTTGAGCTCACACTGTTTCTTTTAAGCAAATGACCTGTTTTCATCATTATCATCATGGTATGAATGATTAGGCATAGTTTTAGAACCTGATTCACTTAACTACGTTTTGACCCTTATTGTTACTTTCAAAGCTTTTAAAGAAGGAGAAAACAGCTAAAACGGATTGTATGAAGAATGCTTTAGCTCACACTGTTTCTTTTAAGCAAATGACCTGTTTTCATCATTATCATCATGGTATGAATGATTAGGCATAGTTTTAGAACCTGATTCACTTAACTACGTTTTGACCCTTATTGTTACTTTCAAAGCTTTTAAAGAAGGAGAAAACAGCTAAAACGGATTGTATGAAGAATGCTTTAGCTCACACTGTTTCTTTTAAGCAAATGACCTGTTTTCATCATTATCATCATGGTATGAATGATTAGGCATAGTTTTAGAACCTGATTCACTCAACTACGTTTTGACCCTTATTGTTACATTCAAAGCTTTTAAAGAAGGAGAAAACAGCTAAAACGGATTGTATGAAGAATGCTTTAGCTCACACTGTTTCTTTTAAGCAAATGACCTGTTTTCATCATTATCATCATGGTATGAATGATTAGGCATAGTTTTAGAACCTGATTCACTTAACTACGTTTTGACCCTTATTGTTACTTTCAAAGCTTTTAAAGAAGGAGAAAACAGCTAAAACGGATTGTATGAAGAATGCTTTAGCTCACACTGTTTCTTTTAAGCAAATGACCTGTTTTCATCATTATCATCATGGTATGAATGATTAGGCATAGTTTTAGAACCTGATTCACTCAACTACGTTTTGACCCTTATTGTTACTTTCAAAGCTTTTAAAGAAGGAGAAAACAGCTAAAACGGATTGTATGAAGAATGCTTTAGCTCACACTGTTTCTTTTAAGCAAATGACCTGTTTTCATCATTATCATCATGGTATGAATGATTAGGCATAGTTTTAGAACCTGATTCACTTAACTACGTTTTGACCCTTATTGTTACTTTCAAAGCTTTTAAAGAAGGAGAAAACAGCTAAAACGGATTGTATGAAGAATGCTTTAGCTCACACTGTTTCTTTTAAGCAAATGACCTGTTTTCATCATTATCATCATGGTATGAATGATTAGGCATAGTTTTAGAACCTGATTCACTCAACTACGTTTTGACCCTTATTGTTACATTCAAAGCTTTTAAAGGAGAAAACTTCTAAAACGCATTGTATGAAGAATGCTTGAGCTTACACTGTTTCCTTTAAGGAAATGACCTGTTTTCATCATTATCATCATGGTATGAATGATTAGGCATAGTTTTAGAACCTGATTCACTTAACTACGTTTTGACCCTTATTTTTACTTTCAAAGCTTTTGCAGAAGGGGAAAACAGCTAAAACGCACTGTATGAAGAATGCTTTAGCTTACACTGTTTCTTTTAACCAAATGACCTGTTTTCATCATTATCATCATGGTATAAAGGATTAGGCATTGTTTTAGAACCTGATTCACTCAACTACGTTTTGACCCTTATTGTTACATTCAAAGCTTTTAAAGGAGAAAACAGCTAAAACGGATTGTATGATGAAATGCTTGAGCTTACACTGTTCCTTTTAAGCAAATGACCTGTTTTCATCATTATCATCATGGTATAAAGGATAAGGCATAGTTTTAGAACCTGATTCACTTAACTACGTTTTGACCCTTATTGTTACTTTCAAAGCTTTTGCAGTAGGAGAAAACAGCTAAAAACGCACTGCATGAAGAATGCTTTAGCTCACACTGTTCCTTTTAAGCAAATGACCTGTTTTCATCATTATCATCATGGTATGAAGGATAAGGCATAGTTTTAGAACCTGATTCACTCAACTACGTTTTGACCCTTATTGTTACATTCAAAGCTTTTAAAGGAGAAAACAGCTAAAACGGATTGTATGATGAAATGCTTGAGCTTACACTGTTCCTTTTAAGCAAATGACCTGTTTTCATCATTATCATTATGGTATGAAGGATAAGGCATAGTTTTAGAAGCTGATTCACTCAACTACGTTTTGAATCTTATTTTTACTTTCAAAGCTTTTGCAGAAGGGAAAAACAGCTAAAACGCACTGTATGAAGAATGCTTGAGCTCACACTGTTTCTTTTAAGCAAATGACCTGTTTTCATCATTATCATTATGGTATGAAGGATAAGGCATAGTTTTAGAACCTGATTCACTCAACTACGTTTTGAATCTTATTTTTACTTTCAAAGCTTTTGCAGAAGGGAAAAACAGCTAAAACGCACTGTATGAAGAATGCTTGAGCTTACACTGTTCCTTTAAAGCAAATGACCTGTTTTCAAAATTATCATCATGGTATGAAGGATAAGGCATAGTTTTAGAACCTGATTCACTCAACTGCGTTTTGACCCTTATTGTTACTTTCAAAGCTTTTGCAGTAGGAGAAAACTTCTAAAACGCATTGTATGAAGAATGCTTGAGCTTACACTGTTTCCTTTAAGGAAATGACCTGTTTTCATCATTATCATCATGGTATGAATGATTAGGCATAGTTTTAGAACCTGATTCACTTAACTTGTTGACCCTTATTGTTACTTTCAAAGCTTTTGCAGTAGGAGAAAACTTCTAAAACGGATTGCATGAAGAATGCTTGAGCTTACACTGTTTCCTTTAAGGAAATGACCTGTTTTCATCATTATCATCATGGTATGAATGATTGGGCATAGTTTTAGAACCTGATTCACTCAACTACGTTTTGACCCTTATTGTTACTTTCAAAGCTTTTGCAGTAGGAGAAAACAGCTAAAAACGCACTGTATGAAGAATGCTTTAGCTCACACTGTTTCTTTTAAGCAAATGACCTGTTTTCATCATTATCATCATGGTATGAAGGATTAGGCATAGTTTTAGAACCTGATTCACTCAACTACGTTTTGACCCTTATTGTTACATTCAAAGCTTTTAAAGGAGAAAACAGCTCAAACGGATTGTATGATGAAATGCTTGAGCTTACACTGTTCCTTTTAAGCAAATGACCTGTTTTCATCATTATCATCATGGTATAAAGGATAAGGCATAGTTTTAGAACCTGATTCACTCAACTACGTTTTGACCCTTATTGTTACTTTCAAAGCTTTTAAAGAAGGAGAAAACAGCTAAAACGGATTGTATGAAGAATGCTTTAGCTCACACTGTTTCTTTTAAGCAAATGACCTGTTTTCATCATTATCATCATGGTATGAATGATTAGGCATAGTTTTAGAACCTGATTCACTTAACTACGTTTTGACCCTTATTGTTACTTTCAAAGCTTTTAAAGAAGGAGAAAACAGCTAAAACGGATTGTATGAAGAATGCTTTAGCTCACACTGTTTCTTTTAAGCAAATGACCTGTTTTCATCATTATCATCATGGTATGAATGATTAGGCATAGTTTTAGAACCTGATTCACTCAACTACGTTTTGACCCTTATTGTTACATTCAAAGCTTTTAAAGAAGGAGAAAACAGCTAAAACGGATTGTATGAAGAATGCTTTAGCTCACACTGTTTCTTTTAAGCAAATGACCTGTTTTCATCATTATCATCATGGTATGAATGATTAGGCATAGTTTTAGAACCTGATTCACTTAACTACGTTTTGACCCTTATTGTTACTTTCAAAGCTTTTGCAGTAGGAGAAAACAGCTAAAAACGCACTGCATGAAGAATGCTTTAGCTCACACTGTTCCTTTTAAGCAAATGACCTGTTTTCATCATTATCATCATGGTATGAAGGATAAGGCATAGTTTTAGAACCTGATTCACTCAACTACGTTTTGACCCTTATTGTTACATTCAAAGCTTTTAAAGGAGAAAACAGCTAAAACGGATTGTATGATGAAATGCTTGAGCTTACACTGTTCCTTTTAAGCAAATGACCTGTTTTCATCATTATCATTATGGTATGAAGGATAAGGCATAGTTTTAGAAGCTGATTCACTCAACTACGTTTTGAATCTTATTTTTACTTTCAAAGCTTTTGCAGAAGGGAAAAACAGCTAAAACGCACTGTATGAAGAATGCTTGAGCTCACACTGTTTCTTTTAAGCAAATGACCTGTTTTCATCATTATCATTATGGTATGAAGGATAAGGCATAGTTTTAGAACCTGATTCACTCAACTACGTTTTGAATCTTATTTTTACTTTCAAAGCTTTTGCAGAAGGGAAAAACAGCTAAAACGCACTGTATGAAGAATGCTTGAGCTTACACTGTTCCTTTAAAGCAAATGACCTGTTTTCAAAATTATCATCATGGTATGAAGGATAAGGCATAGTTTTAGAACCTGATTCACTCAACTGCGTTTTGACCCTTATTGTTACTTTCAAAGCTTTTGCAGTAGGAGAAAACTTCTAAAACGCATTGTATGAAGAATGCTTGAGCTTACACTGTTTCCTTTAAGGAAATGACCTGTTTTCATCATTATCATCATGGTATGAATGATTAGGCATAGTTTTAGAACCTGATTCACTTAACTTGTTGACCCTTATTGTTACTTTCAAAGCTTTTGCAGTAGGAGAAAACTTCTAAAACGGATTGCATGAAGAATGCTTGAGCTTACACTGTTTCCTTTAAGGAAATGACCTGTTTTCATCATTATCATCATGGTATGAATGATTGGGCATAGTTTTAGAACCTGATTCACTCAACTACGTTTTGACCCTTATTGTTACTTTCAAAGCTTTTGCAGTAGGAGAAAACAGCTAAAAACGCACTGTATGAAGAATGCTTTAGCTCACACTGTTTCTTTTAAGCAAATGACCTGTTTTCATCATTATCATCATGGTATGAAGGATTAGGCATAGTTTTAGAACCTGATTCACTCAACTACGTTTTGACCCTTATTGTTACATTCAAAGCTTTTAAAGGAGAAAACAGCTCAAACGGATTGTATGATGAAATGCTTGAGCTTACACTGTTCCTTTTAAGCAAATGACCTGTTTTCATCATTATCATCATGGTATAAAGGATAAGGCATAGTTTTAGAACCTGATTCACTCAACTACGTTTTGACCCTTATTGTTACTTTCAAAGCTTTTAAAGAAGGAGAAAACAGCTAAAACGGATTGTATGAAGAATGCTTTAGCTCACACTGTTTCTTTTAAGCAAATGACCTGTTTTCATCATTATCATCATGGTATGAATGATTAGGCATAGTTTTAGAACCTGATTCACTTAACTACGTTTTGACCCTTATTGTTACTTTCAAAGCTTTTAAAGAAGGAGAAAACAGCTAAAACGGATTGTATGAAGAATGCTTTAGCTCACACTGTTTCTTTTAAGCAAATGACCTGTTTTCATCATTATCATCATGGTATGAATGATTAGGCATAGTTTTAGAACCTGATTCACTCAACTACGTTTTGACCCTTATTGTTACATTCAAAGCTTTTAAAGAAGGAGAAAACAGCTAAAACGGATTGTATGAAGAATGCTTTAGCTCACACTGTTTCTTTTAAGCAAATGACCTGTTTTCATCATTATCATCATGGTATGAATGATTAGGCATAGTTTTAGAACCTGATTCACTTAACTACGTTTTGACCCTTATTGTTACTTTCAAAGCTTTTAAAGAAGGAGAAAACAGCTAAAACGGATTGTATGAAGAATGCTTTAGCTCACACTGTTTCTTTTAAGCAAATGACCTGTTTTCATCATTATCATCATGGTATGAATGATTAGGCATAGTTTTAGAACCTGATTCACTCAACTACGTTTTGACCCTTATTGTTACTTTCAAAGCTTTTAAAGAAGGAGAAAACAGCTAAAACGGATTGTATGAAGAATGCTTTAGCTCACACTGTTTCTTTTAAGCAAATGACCTGTTTTCATCATTATCATCATGGTATGAATGATTAGGCATAGTTTTAGAACCTGATTCACTTAACTACGTTTTGACCCTTATTGTTACTTTCAAAGCTTTTAAAGAAGGAGAAAACAGCTAAAACGGATTGTATGAAGAATGCTTTAGGTCACACTGTTTCTTTTAAGCAAATGACCTGTTTTCATCATTATCATCATGGTATGAATGATTAGGCATAGTTTTAGAACCTGATTCACTCAACTACGTTTTGACCCTTATTGTTACATTCAAAGCTTTTAAAGGAGAAAACTTCTAAAACGCATTGTATGAAGAATGCTTGAGCTTACACTGTTTCCTTTAAGGAAATGACCTGTTTTCATCATTATCATCATGGTATGAATGATTAGGCATAGTTTTAGAACCTGATTCACTCAACTACGTTTTGACCCTTATTGTTAGATTCAAAGCTTTTAAAGGAGAAAACAGCTAAAACGGATTGTATGATGAAATGCTTGAGCTTACACTGTTCCTTTTAAGCAAATGACCTGTTTTCATCATTATCATCATGGTATAAAGGATAAGGCATAGTTTTAGAACCTGATTCACTTAACTACGTTTTGACCCTTATTGTTACTTTCAAAGCTTTTGCAGTAGGAGAAAACAGCTAAAAACGCACTGCATGAAGAATGCTTTAGCTCACACTGTTCCTTTTAAGCAAATGACCTGTTTTCATCATTATCATCATGGTATGAAGGATAAGGCATAGTTTTAGAACCTGATTCACTCAACTACGTTTTGACCCTTATTGTTACATTCAAAGCTTTTAAAGGAGAAAACAGCTAAAACGGATTGTATGATGAAATGCTTGAGCTTACACTGTTCCTTTTAAGCAAATGACCTGTTTTCATCATTATCATTATGGTATGAAGGATAAGGCATAGTTTTAGAAGCTGATTCACTCAACTACGTTTTGAATCTTATTTTTACTTTCAAAGCTTTTGCAGAAGGGAAAAACAGCTAAAACGCACTGTATGAAGAATGCTTGAGCTCACACTGTTTCTTTTAAGCAAATGACCTGTTTTCATCATTATCATTATGGTATGAAGGATAAGGCATAGTTTTAGAACCTGATTCACTCAACTACGTTTTGAATCTTATTTTTACTTTCAAAGCTTTTGCAGAAGGGAAAAACAGCTAAAACGCACTGTATGAAGAATGCTTGAGCTTACACTGTTCCTTTAAAGCAAATGACCTGTTTTCAAAATTATCATCATGGTATGAAGGATAAGGCATAGTTTTAGAACCTGATTCACTCAACTGCGTTTTGACCCTTATTGTTACTTTCAAAGCTTTTGCAGTAGGAGAAAACTTCTAAAACGCATTGTATGAAGAATGCTTGAGCTTACACTGTTTCCTTTAAGGAAATGACCTGTTTTCATCATTATCATCATGGTATGAATGATTAGGCATAGTTTTAGAACCTGATTCACTTAACTTGTTGACCCTTATTGTTACTTTCAAAGCTTTTGCAGTAGGAGAAAACTTCTAAAACGGATTGCATGAAGAATGCTTGAGCTTACACTGTTTCCTTTAAGGAAATGACCTGTTTTCATCATTATCATCATGGTATGAATGATTGGGCATAGTTTTAGAACCTGATTCACTCAACTACGTTTTGACCCTTATTGTTACTTTCAAAGCTTTTGCAGTAGGAGAAAACAGCTAAAAACGCACTGTATGAAGAATGCTTTAGCTCACACTGTTTCTTTTAAGCAAATGACCTGTTTTCATCATTATCATCATGGTATGAAGGATTAGGCATAGTTTTAGAACCTGATTCACTCAACTACGTTTTGACCCTTATTGTTACATTCAACGCTTTTAAAGGAGAAAACAGCTCAAACGGATTGTATGATGAAATGCTTGAGCTTACACTGTTCCTTTTAAGCAAATGACCTGTTTTCATCATTATCATCATGGTATAAAGGATAAGGCATAGTTTTAGAACCTGATTCACTCAACTACGTTTTGACCCTTATTGTTACTTTCAAAGCTTTTAAAGAAGGAGAAAACAGCTAAAACGGATTGTATGAAGAATGCTTTAGCTCACACTGTTTCTTTTAAGCAAATGACCTGTTTTCATCATTATCATCATGGTATGAATGATTAGGCATAGTTTTAGAACCTGATTCACTTAACTACGTTTTGACCCTTATTGTTACTTTCAAAGCTTTTAAAGAAGGAGAAAACAGCTAAAACGGATTGTATGAAGAATGCTTTAGCTCACACTGTTTCTTTTAAGCAAATGACCTGTTTTCATCATTATCATCATGGTATGAATGATTAGGCATAGTTTTAGAACCTGATTCACTCAACTACGTTTTGACCCTTATTGTTACATTCAAAGCTTTTAAAGAAGGAGAAAACAGCTAAAACGGATTGTATGAAGAATGCTTTAGCTCACACTGTTTCTTTTAAGCAAATGACCTGTTTTCATCATTATCATCATGGTATGAATTATTAGGCATAGTTTTAGAACCTGATTCACTTAACTACGTTTTGACCCTTATTGTTACTTTCAAAGCTTTTAAAGAAGGAGAAAACAGCTAAAACGGATTGTATGAAGAATGCTTTAGCTCACACTGTTTCTTTTAAGCAAATGACCTGTTTTCATCATTATCATCATGGTATGAATGATTAGGCATAGTTTTAGAACCTGATTCACTCAACTACGTTTTGACCCTTATTGTTACTTTCAAAGCTTTTAAAGAAGGAGAAAACAGCTAAAACGGATTGTATGAAGAATGCTTTAGCTCACACTGTTTCTTTTAAGCAAATGACCTGTTTTCATCATTATCATCATGGTATGAATGATTAGGCATAGTTTTAGAACCTGATTCACTTAACTACGTTTTGACCCTTATTGTTACTTTCAAAGCTTTTAAAGAAGGAGAAAACAGCTAAAACGGATTGTATGAAGAATGCTTTAGCTCACACTGTTTCTTTTAAGCAAATGACCTGTTTTCATCATTATCATCATGGTATGAATGATTAGGCATAGTTTTAGAACCTGATTCACTCAACTACGTTTTGACCCTTATTGTTACATTCAAAGCTTTTAAAGGAGAAAACTTCTAAAACGCATTGTATGAAGAATGCTTGAGCTTACACTGTTTCCTTTAAGGAAATGACCTGTTTTCATCATTATCATCATGGTATGAATGATTAGGCATAGTTTTAGAACCTGATTCACTTAACTACGTTTTGACCCTTATTTTTACTTTCAAAGCTTTTGCAGAAGGGGAAAACAGCTAAAACGCACTGTATGAAGAATGCTTTAGCTTACACTGTTTCTTTTAACCAAATGACCTGTTTTCATCATTATCATCATGGTATAAAGGATTAGGCATAGTTTTAGAACCTGATTCACTCAACTACGTTTTGACCCTTATTGTTACATTCAAAGCTTTTAAAGGAGAAAACAGCTAAAACGGATTGTATGATGAAATGCTTGAGCTTACACTGTTCCTTTTAAGCAAATGACCTGTTTTCATCATTATCATCATGGTATAAAGGATAAGGCATAGTTTTAGAACCTGATTCACTTAACTACGTTTTGACCCTTATTGTTACTTTCAAAGCTTTTGCAGTAGGAGAAAACAGCTAAAAACGCACTGCATGAAGAATGCTTTAGCTCACACTGTTCCTTTTAAGCAAATGACCTGTTTTCATCATTATCATCATGGTATGAAGGATAAGGCATAGTTTTAGAACCTGATTCACTCAACTACGTTTTGACCCTTATTGTTACATTCAAAGCTTTTAAAGGAGAAAACAGCTAAAACGGATTGTATGATGAAATGCTTGAGCTTACACTGTTCCTTTTAAGCAAATGACCTGTTTTCATCATTATCATTATGGTATGAAGGATAAGGCATAGTTTTAGAAGCTGATTCACTCAACTACGTTTTGAATCTTATTTTTACTTTCAAAGCTTTTGCAGAAGGGAAAAACAGCTAAAACGCACTGTATGAAGAATGCTTGAGCTCACACTGTTTCTTTTAAGCAAATGACCTGTTTTCATCATTATCATTATGGTATGAAGGATAAGGCATAGTTTTAGAACCTGATTCACTCAACTACGTTTTGAATCTTATTTTTACTTTCAAAGCTTTTGCAGAAGGGAAAAACAGCTAAAACGCACTGTATGAAGAATGCTTGAGCTTACACTGTTCCTTTAAAGCAAATGACCTGTTTTCAAAATTATCATCATTGTATGAAGGATAAGGCATAGTTTTAGAACCTGATTCACTCAACTGCGTTTTGACCCTTATTGTTACTTTCAAAGCTTTTGCAGTAGGAGAAAACTTCTAAAACGCATTGTATGAAGAATGCTTGAGCTTACACTGTTTCCTTTAAGGAAATGACCTGTTTTCATCATTATCATCATGGTATGAATGATTAGGCATAGTTTTAGAACCTGATTCACTTAACTTGTTGACCCTTATTGTTACTTTCAAAGCTTTTGCAGTAGGAGAAAACTTCTAAAACGGATTGCATGAAGAATGCTTGAGCTTACACTGTTTCCTTTAAGGAAATGACCTGTTTTCATCATTATCATCATGGTATGAATGATTGGGCATAGTTTTAGAACCTGATTCACTCAACTACGTTTTGACCCTTATTGTTACTTTCAAAGCTTTTGCAGTAGGAGAAAACAGCTAAAAACGCACTGTATGAAGAATGCTTTAGCTCACACTGTTTCTTTTAAGCAAATGACCTGTTTTCATCATTATCATCATGGTATGAAGGATTAGGCATAGTTTTAGAACCTGATTCACTCAACTACGTTTTGACCCTTATTGTTACATTCAAAGCTTTTAAAGGAGAAAACAGCTCAAACGGATTGTATGATGAAATGCTTGAGCTTACACTGTTCCTTTTAAGCAAATGACCTGTTTTCATCATTATCATCATGGTATAAAGGATAAGGCATAGTTTTAGAACCTGATTCACTCAACTACGTTTTGACCCTTATTGTTACTTTCAAAGCTTTTAAAGAAGGAGAAAACAGCTAAAACGGATTGTATGAAGAATGCTTTAGCTCACACTGTTTCTTTTAAGCAAATGACCTGTTTTCATCATTATCATCATGGTATGAATGATTAGGCATAGTTTTAGAACCTGATTCACTTAACTACGTTTTGACCCTTATTGTTACTTTCAAAGCTTTTAAAGAAGGAGAAAACAGCTAAAACGGATTGTATGAAGAATGCTTTAGCTCACACTGTTTCTTTTAAGCAAATGACCTGTTTTCATCATTATCATCATGGTATGAATGATTAGGCATAGTTTTAGAACCTGATTCACTCAACTACGTTTTGACCCTTATTGTTACATTCAAAGCTTTTAAAGAAGGAGAAAACAGCTAAAACGGATTGTATGAAGAATGCTTTAGCTCACACTGTTTCTTTTAAGCAAATGACCTGTTTTCATCATTATCATCATGGTATGAATGATTAGGCATAGTTTTAGAACCTGATTCACTTAACTACGTTTTGACCCTTATTGTTACTTTCAAAGCTTTTAAAGAAGGAGAAAACAGCTAAAACGGATTGTATGAAGAATGCTTTAGCTCACACTGTTTCTTTTAAGCAAATGACCTGTTTTCATCATTATCATCATGGTATGAATGATTAGGCATAGTTTTAGAACCTGATTCACTCAACTACGTTTTGACCCTTATTGTTACTTTCAAAGCTTTTAAAGAAGGAGAAAACAGCTAAAACGGATTGTATGAAGAATGCTTTAGCTCACACTGTTTCTTTTAAGCAAATGACCTGTTTTCATCATTATCATCATGGTATGAATGATTAGGCATAGTTTTAGAACCTGATTCACTTAACTACGTTTTGACCCTTATTGTTACTTTCAAAGCTTTTAAAGAAGGAGAAAACAGCTAAAACGGATTGTATGAAGAATGCTTTAGCTCACACTGTTTCTTTTAAGCAAATGACCTGTTTTCATCATTATCATCATGGTATGAATGATTAGGCATAGTTTTAGAACCTGATTCACTCAACTACGTTTTGACCCTTATTGTTACATTCAAAGCTTTTAAAGGAGAAAACTTCTAAAACGCATTGTATGAAGAATGCTTGAGCTTACACTGTTTCCTTTAAGGAAATGACCTGTTTTCATCATTATCATCATGGTATGAATGATTAGGCATAGTTTTAGAACCTGATTCACTTAACTACGTTTTGACCCTTATTTTTACTTTCAAAGCTTTTGCAGAAGGGGAAAACAGCTAAAACGCACTGTATGAAGAATGCTTTAGCTTACACTGTTTCTTTTAACCAAATGACCTGTTTTCATCATTATCATCATGGTATAAAGGATTAGGCATAGTTTTAGAACCTGATTCACTCAACTACGTTTTGACCCTTATTGTTACATTCAAAGCTTTTAAAGGAGAAAACAGCTAAAACGGATTGTATGATGAAATGCTTGAGCTTACACTGTTCCTTTTAAGCAAATGACCTGTTTTCATCATTATCATCATGGTATAAAGGATAAGGCATAGTTTTAGAACCTGATTCACTTAACTACGTTTTGACCCTTATTGTTACTTTCAAAGCTTTTGCAGTAGGAGAAAACAGCTAAAAACGCACTGCATGAAGAATGCTTTAGCTCACACTGTTCCTTTTAAGCAAATGACCTGTTTTCATCATTATCATCATGGTATGAAGGATAAGGCATAGTTTTAGAACCTGATTCACTCAACTACGTTTTGACCCTTATTGTTACATTCAAAGCTTTTAAAGGAGAAAACAGCTAAAACGGATTGTATGATGAAATGCTTGAGCTTACACTGTTCCTTTTAAGCAAATGACCTGTTTTCATCATTATCATTATGGTATGAAGGATAAGGCATAGTTTTAGAAGCTGATTCACTCAACTACGTTTTGAATCTTATTTTTACTTTCAAAGCTTTTGCAGAAGGGAAAAACAGCTAAAACGCACTGTATGAAGAATGCTTGAGCTCACACTGTTTCTTTTAAGCAAATGACCTGTTTTCATCATTATCATTATGGTATGAAGGATAAGGCATAGTTTTAGAACCTGATTCACTCAACTACGTTTTGAATCTTATTTTTACTTTCAAAGCTTTTGCAGAAGGGAAAAACAGCTAAAACGCACTGTATGAAGAATGCTTGAGCTTACACTGTTCCTTTAAAGCAAATGACCTGTTTTCAAAATTATCATCATGGTATGAAGGATAAGGCATAGTTTTAGAACCTGATTCACTCAACTGCGTTTTGACCCTTATTGTTACTTTCAAAGCTTTTGCAGTAGGAGAAAACTTCTAAAACGCATTGTATGAAGAATGCTTGAGCTTACACTGTTTCCTTTAAGGAAATGACCTGTTTTCATCATTATCATCATGGTATGAATGATTAGGCATAGTTTTAGAACCTCATTCACTTAACTACGTTTTGACCCTTATTGTTACTTTCAAAGCTTTTGCAGTAGGAGAAAACAGCTAAAACGGATTGCATGAAGAATGCTTGAGCTTACACTGTTTCCTTTAAGGAAATGACCTGTTTTCATCATTATCATCATGGTATGAATGATTGGGCATAGTTTTAGAACCTGATTCACTCAACTACGTTTTGACCCTTATTGTTACTTTCAAAGCTTTTGCAGTAGGAGAAAACAGCTAAAAACGCACTGTATGAAGAATGCTTTAGCTCACACTGTTTCTTTTAAGCAAATGACCTGTTTTCATCATTATCATCATGGTATGAAGGATTAGGCATAGTTTTAGAACCTGATTCACTCAACTACGTTTTGACCCTTATTGTTACATTCAAAGCTTTTAAAGGAGAAAACAGCTCAAACGGATTGTATGATGAAATGCTTGAGCTTACACTGTTCCTTTTAAGCAAATGACCTGTTTTCATCATTATCATCATGGTATGAATGATTAGGCATAGTTTTAGAACCTGATTCACTTAACTACGTTTTGACCCTTATTGTTACTTTCAAAGCTTTTAAAGAAGGAGAAAACAGCTAAAACGGATTGTATGAAGAATGCTTTAGCTCACACTGTTTCTTTTAAGCAAATGACCTGTTTTCATCATTATCATCATGGTATGAATGATTAGGCATAGTTTTAGAACCTGATTCACTCAACTACGTTTTGACCCTTATTGTTACTTTCAAAGCTTTTAAAGAAGGAGAAAACAGCTAAAACGGATTGTATGAAGAATGCTTTAGCTCACACTGTTTCTTTTAAGCAAATGACCTGTTTTCATCATTATCATCATGGTATGAATGATTAGGCATAGTTTTAGAACCTGATTCACTTAACTACGTTTTGACCCTTATTGTTACTTTCAAAGCTTTTAAAGAAGGAGAAAACAGCTAAAACGGATTGTATGAAGAATGCTTTAGCTCACACTGTTTCTTTTAAGCAAATGACCTGTTTTCATCATTATCATCATGGTATGAATGATTAGGCATAGTTTTAGAACCTGATTCACTCAACTACGTTTTGACCCTTATTGTTACATTCAAAGCTTTTAAAGGAGAAAACTTCTAAAACGCATTGTATGAAGAATGCTTGAGCTTACACTGTTTCCTTTAAGGAAATGACCTGTTTTCATCATTATCATCATGGTATGAATGATTAGGCATAGTTTTAGAACCTGATTCACTTAACTACGTTTTGACCCTTATTTTTACTTTCAAAGCTTTTGCAGAAGGGGAAAACAGCTAAAACGCACTGTATGAAGAATGCTTTAGCTTACACTGTTTCTTTTAACCAAATGACCTGTTTTCATCATTATCATCATGGTATGAAGGATTAGGCATAGTTTTAGAACCTGATTCACTCAACTACGTTTTGACCCTTATTGTTAGTTTCAAAGCTTTTAAAGGAGAAAACAGCTAAAACGTATTGTATGATGAAATGCTTGAGCTTACCTGTTCCTTTTAAGCAAATGACCTGTTTTAATCATTATCATCATGGTATGAAGGATAAGGCATAGTTTTAGAACCTGATTCACTCAACTACTTTTTGACCCTTATTGTTACTTTCAAAGCTTTTGAAGGAGAAAACAGCTAAAACGGATTGTATGATGAAATGCTTGAGCTTACACTGTTCCTTTTAAGCAAATGACCTGTTTTCATCATTATCATTATGGTATGAAGGATAAGGCATAGTTTTAGAACCTGATTCACTCAACTACGTTTTGAATCTTATTTTTACTTTCAAAGCTTTTGCAGAAGGGAAAAACAGCTAAAACGCACTGTATGAAGAATGCTTGAGCTTACACTGTTCCTTTTAAGCAAATGACCTGTTTTCATCATTATCATCATGGTATGAAGGATTAGGCATAGTTTTAGAACCTGATTCACTCAACTACGTTTTGACCCTTATTGTTACATTCAAAGCTTTTAAAGGAGAAAACAGCTAAAACGGATTGTATGATGAAATGCTTGAGCTTACACTGTTCCTTTTAAGCAAATGACCTGTTTTCATCATTATCATCATGGTATAAAGGATAAGGCATAGTTTTAGAACCTGATTCACTTAACTACGTTTTGACCCTTATTGTTACTTTCAAAGCTTTTGCAGTAGGAGAAAACAGCTAAAAACGCACTGCATGAAGAATGCTTTAGCTCACACTGTTCCTTTTAAGCAAATGACCTGTTTTCATCATTATCATCATGGTATGAAGGATAAGGCATAGTTTTAGAACCTGATTCACTCAACTACGTTTTGACCCTTATTGTTACATTCAAAGCTTTTAAAGGAGAAAACAGCTAAAACGGATTGTATGATGAAATGCTTGAGCTTACACTGTTCCTTTTAAGCAAATGACCTGTTTTCATCATTATCATTATGGTATGAAGGATAAGGCATAGTTTTAGAAGCTGATTCACTCAACTACGTTTTGAATCTTATTTTTACTTTCAAAGCTTTTGCAGAAGGGAAAAACAGCTAAAACGCACTGTATGAAGAATGCTTGAGCTCACACTGTTTCTTTTAAGCAAATGACCTGTTTTCATCATTATCATTATGGTATGAAGGATAAGGCATAGTTTTAGAACCTGATTCACTCAACTACGTTTTGAATCTTATTTTTACTTTCAAAGCTTTTGCAGAAGGGAAAAACAGCTAAAACGCACTGTATGAAGAATGCTTGAGCTTACACTGTTCCTTTAAAGCAAATGACCTGTTTTCAAAATTATCATCATGGTATGAAGGATAAGGCATAGTTTTAGAACCTGATTCACTCAACTGCGTTTTGACCCTTATTGTTACTTTCAAAGCTTTTGCAGTAGGAGAAAACTTCTAAAACGCATTGTATGAAGAATGCTTGAGCTTACACTGTTTCCTTTAAGGAAATGACCTGTTTTCATCATTATCATCATGGTATGAATGATTAGGCATAGTTTTAGAACCTGATTCACTTAACTACGTTTTGACCCTTATTGTTACTTTCAAAGCTTTTGCAGTAGGAGAAAACTTCTAAAACGGATTGCATGAAGAATGCTTGAGCTTACACTGTTTCCTTTAAGGAAATGACCTGTTTTCATCATTATCATCATGGTATGAATGATTGGGCATAGTTTTAGAACCTGATTCACTCAACTACGTTTTGACCCTTATTGTTACTTTCAAAGCTTTTGCAGTAGGAGAAAACAGCTAAAAACGCACTGTATGAAGAATGCTTTAGCTCACACTGTTTCTTTTAAGCAAATGACCTGTTTTCATCATTATCATCATGGTATGAAGGATTAGGCATAGTTTTAGAACCTGATTCACTCAACTACGTTTTGACCCTTATTGTTACATTCAAAGCTTTTAAAGGAGAAAACAGCTCAAACGGATTGTATGATGAAATGCTTGAGCTTACACTGTTCCTTTTAAGCAAATGACCTGTTTTCATCATTATCATCATGGTATAAAGGATAAGGCATAGTTTTAGAACCTGATTCACTTAACTACGTTTTGACCCTTATTTTTACTTTCAAAGCTTTTGCAGAAGGGGAAAACAGCTAAAACGCACTGTATGAAGAATGCTTTAGCTTACACTGTTTCTTTTAACCAAATGACCTGTTTTCATCATTATCATCATGGTATGAAGGATTAGGCATAGTTTTAGAACCTGATTCACTCAACTACGTTTTGACCCTTATTGTTACTTTCAAAGCTTTTAAAGAAGGAGAAAACAGCTAAAACGGATTGTATGAAGAATGCTTTAGCTCACACTGTTTCTTTTAAGCAAATGACCTGTTTTCATCATTATCATCATGGTATGAATGATTAGGCATAGTTTTAGAACCTGATTCACTCAACTACGTTTTGACCCTTATTGTTACATTCAAAGCTTTTAAAGGAGAAAACTTCTAAAACGCATTGTATGAAGAATGCTTGAGCTCACACTGTTTCTTTTAAGCAAATGACCTGTTTTCATCATTATCATCATGGTATGAATGATTAGGCATAGTTTTAGAACCTGATTCACTTAACTACGTTTTGACCCTTATTGTTACTTTCAAAGCTTTTAAAGAAGGAGAAAACAGCTAAAACGGATTGTATGAAGAATGCTTTAGCTCACACTGTTTCTTTTAAGCAAATGACCTGTTTTCATCATTATCATCATGGTATGAATGATTAGGCATAGTTTTAGAACCTGATTCACTCAACTACGTTTTGACCCTTATTGTTACATTCAAAGCTTTTAAAGAAGAAGAAAACAGCTAAAACGGATTGTATGAAGAATGCTTTAGCTCACACTGTTTCTTTTAAGCAAATGACCTGTTTTCATCATTATCATCATGGTATGAATGATTAGGCATAGTTTTAGAACCTGATTCACTTAACTACGTTTTGACCCTTATTGTTACTTTCAAAGCTTTTAAAGAAGGAGAAAACAGCTAAAACGGATTGTATGAAGAATGCTTTAGCTCACACTGTTTCTTTTAAGCAAATGACCTGTTTTCATCATTATCATCATGGTATGAATGATTAGGCATAGTTTTAGAACCTGATTCACTCAACTACGTTTTGACCCTTATTGTTACATTCAAAGCTTTTAAAGGAGAAAACTTCTAAAACGCATTGTATGAAGAATGCTTGAGCTCACACTGTTTCTTTTAAGCAAATGACCTGTTTTCATCATTATCATCATGGTATGAATGATTAGGCATAGTTTTAGAACCTGATTCACTTAACTACGTTTTGACCCTTATTGTTACTTTCAAAGCTTTTAAAGAAGGAGAAAACAGCTAAAACGGATTGTATGAAGAATGCTTTAGCTCACACTGTTTCTTTTAAGCAAATGACCTGTTTTCATCATTATCATCATGGTATGAATGATTAGGCATAGTTTTAGAACCTGATTCACTCAACTACGTTTTGACCCTTATTGTTACATTCAAAGCTTTTAAAGAAGGAGAAAACAGCTAAAACGGATTGTATGAAGAATGCTTTAGCTCACACTGTTTCTTTTAAGCAAATGACCTGTTTTCATCATTATCATCATGGTATTAATGATTAGGCATAGTTTTAGAACCTGATTCACTTAACTACGTTTTGACCCTTATTGTTACTTTCAAAGCTTTTAAAGAAGGAGAAAACAGCTAAAACGGATTGTATGAAGAATGCTTTAGCTCACACTGTTTCTTTTAAGCAAATGACCTGTTTTCATCATTATCATCATGGTATGAATGATTAGGCATAGTTTTAGAACCTGATTCACTCAACTACGTTTTGACCCTTATTGTTACATTCAAAGCTTTTAAAGGAGAAAACTTCTAAAACGCATTGTATGAAGAATGCTTGAGCTCACACTGTTTCTTTTAAGCAAATGACCTGTTTTCATCATTATCATCATGGTATGAATGATTAGGCATAGTTTTAGAACCTGATTCACTCAACTACGTTTTGACCCTTATTGTTACATTCAAAGCTTTTAAAGGAGAAAACAGCTAAAACGCACTGTATGAAGAATGCTTGAGCTTACACTGTTCCTTTTAAGCAAATGACCTGTTTTCATCATTATCATCATGGTATGAAGGATTAGGCATAGTTTTAGAACCTGATTCACTCAACTACGTTTTGACCCTTATTGTTACATTCAAAGCTTTTAAAGGAGAAAACAGCTAAAACGGATTGTATGATGAAATGCTTGAGCTTACACTGTTCCTTTTAAGCAAATGACCTGTTTTCATCATTATCATCATGGTATGAAGGATAAGGCATAGTTTTAGAACCTGATTCACTCAACTGCGTTTTGACCCTTATTGTTACTTTCAAAGCTTTTGCAGTAGGAGAAAACTTCTAAAACGCATTGTATGAAGAATGCTTGAGCTTACACTGTTTCCTTTAAGGAAATGACCTGTTTTCTTCATTATCATCATGGTATGAATGATTAGGCATAGTTTTAGAACCTGATTCACTCAACTACGTTTTGACCCTTATTGTTACTTTCAAAGCTTTTAAAGGAGAAAACTTCTAAAACGGATTGCATGAAGAATGCTTGAGCTTACACTGTTTCCTTTAAGGAAATGACCTGTTTTCATCATTATCATCATTGTATGAATGATTAGGCATAGTTTTAGAACCTGATTCACTCAACTACGTTTTGACCATTTTTGTTACTTTTTAAAGCTTTTGCAGAAGGCAAAAACCACTAAAACGGACGGTAAGAGGAATGCTTTAGCTTACACTGTTTGTATCAAGCAAATGACCTGTTTTCATCATCATCATTATGGTTTAATGGATTAAGTATAGTTTTGGAACCTGGTTCACTCAACTACGTTTTGACCATTTTTGTTACTTTTTAAAGCTTTTGCAGAAGGCAAAAACCACTAAAACGGACGGTAAGAGGAATGCTTTAGCTTACACTGTTTGTATCAAGCAAATGACCTGTTTTCATCATCATCATTATGGTTTAATGGATTAGGTATAGTTTTGGAACCTGATTCACTCAACTACGTTTTGACCATTTTTGTTACTTTTTAAAGCTTTTGCAGAAGGACAAAACAGCTAAAACGCACTGTATGAAGAAGGCTTTAGCTCACACTGTTTCTTTTAAGCAAATGACCTGTTTTCATCATTATCATCATTGTATGAAGGATTAGGCATAGTTTTAGAACCTAATTCACTCAACTACGTTTTGACCCTTATTGTTACTTTTAAAGCTTTTGCAGAAGGACAAAACAGCTAAAACGCACTGTATGAAGAATGCTTTAGCTCACACTGTTTCTTTTAAGCACATGACCTGTTTTCATCATTATCATCATGGTATGAATGATTAGGCATAGTTTTAGAACCTGATTCACTTAACTACGTTTTGACCCTTATTTTTACTTTCAAAGCTTTTAAAGAAGGAGAAAACAGCTAAAACGGATTGTATGATGAAATGCTTGAGCTTACACTGTTCCTTTTAAGCAAATGACCTGTTTTCATCATTATCATCATGGTATAAAGGATAAGGCATAGTTTTAGAACCTGATTCACTCAACTACGTTTTGACCCTTATTGTTACATTCAAAGCTTTTAAAGAAGGAGAAAACAGCTAAAACGGATTGTATGAAGAATGCTTTAGCTCACACTGTTTCTTTTAAGCAAATGACCTGTTTTCATCATTATCATCATGGTATGAATGATTAGGCATAGTTTTAGAACCTGATTCACTTAACTACGTTTTGACCCTTATTGTTACTTTCAAAGCTTTTAAAGAAGGAGAAAACAGCTAAAACGGATTGTATGAAGAATGCTTTAGCTCACACTGTTTCTTTTAAGCAAATGACCTGTTTTCATCATTATCATCATGGTATGAATGATTAGGCATAGTTTTAGAACCTGATTCACTTAACTACGTTTTGACCCTTATTGTTACTTTCAAAGCTTTTAAAGAAGGAGAAAACAGCTAAAACGGATTGTATGAAGAATGCTTTAGCTCACACTGTTTCTTTTAAGCAAATGACCTGTTTTCATCATTATCATCATGGTATGAATGATTAGGCATAGTTTTAGAACCTGATTCACTCAACTACGTTTTGACCCTTATTGTTACATTCAAAGCTTTTAAAGGAGAAAACTTCTAAAACGCATTGTATGAAGAATGCTTGAGCTTACACTGTTTCCTTTAAGGAAATGACCTGTTTTCATCATTATCATCATGGTATGAATGATTAGGCATAGTTTTAGAACCTGATTCACTTAACTACGTTTTGACCCTTATTTTTACTTTCAAAGCTTTTGCAGAAGGGGAAAACAGCTAAAACGCACTGTATGAAGAATGCTTTAGCTTACACTGTTTCTTTTAACCAAATGACCTGTTTTCATCATTATCATCATGGTATGAAGGATTAGGCATAGTTTTAGAACCTGATTCACTCAACTACGTTTTGACCCTTATTGTTAGTTTCAAAGCTTTTGCAGTAGGAGAAAACTTCTTAAACGGATTGTATGAAGAATGCTTGAGCTTACACTGTTTCCTTTAAGGAAATAACCTGTTTTCATCATTATCATCATGGTATAAAAGATTAGGTATAGTTTTAGAACCTGATTCACTCAACTACGTTTTGAACATTTTTGTTACTTTTTAAAGCTTTTGCAGAAGGAGAAAACCACTAAAACGGACTGTTTGAAGAATGCTTTAGATTACACTGTTTCCTTTAAGGAAATAACCTGTTTTCATCATTATCATCATGGTATAAAAGATTAGGTATAGTTTTAGAACCTGATTCACTCAACTACGTTTTGACCATTTTTGTTACTTTTTAAAGCTTTTGCAGAAGGCAAAAACCACTAAAACGGACGGTAAGAGGAATGCTTTAGCTTACACTGTTTGTATCAAGCAAATGACCTGTTTTCATCATCATCATTATGGTTTAATGGATTAGGTATAGTTTTGGAACCTGATTCACTCAACTACGTTTTGACCCTTATTGTTACTTTCAAAGCTTTTGCAGTAGGAGAAAACAGCTAAAACGGACTGTATGATGAAATGCTTGAGCTTACACTGTTTTTTTAAGCAAATGACCTGTTTTCATCATTATTATTATGGTATGAAGGATTAGGCATAGTTTTAGAACCTGATTCACTCAACTACGTTTTGACCCTTATTGTTACTTTCAAAGCTTTTGCAGAAGGAGAAAACAGCTGAAACGGACTGTATGAAGAATGCTTTAGCTTACACTGTTTCTATCAATCAAGTGACCTTTTTTCATCATTATCATTATGGTATGAAGGATTAGGTTTTGTTTTAGAACCTGATTCACTCAACAACGTTTTGACCCTTATTTTTACTTTCAAAGCTTCTGCATAAGGAGTAAACAGCTAAAACGGACTGTATAAAGAATGCTTTAGGTTACAGTGTTTCTATCAAGCAAATCACCTTTTTTCATCATTATGATTATGGTATGAAGGATTAGGTTTTGTTTTAGAACCTGATTCACTCAACAACGTTTTGACCATTAATGTTACTTTCAAAGCTTTTGAAGAAGAAGTAAACAGCTAAAACGGATTGTATGAAGAATGCTTTAGCTTACACTGTTTCCTTTAAGGAAATGACCTGTTTTCATCATTATCATCATGGTATGAATGATTAGGCATAGTTTTAGAACCTGATTCACTCAACTACGTTTTGACCCTTATTGTTACTTTCAAAGCTTTTAAAGAAGGAGAAAACAGCTAAAACGGATTGTATGAAGAATGCTTTAGCTCACACTGTTTCTTTTAAGCAAATGACCTGTTTTCATCATTATCATCATGGTATGAATGATTAGGCATAGTTTTAGAACCTGATTCACTTAACTACGTTTTGACCCTTATTGTTACTTTCAAAGCTTTTAAAGAAGGAGAAAACAGCTAAAACGGATTGTATGAAGAATGCTTTAGCTCACACTGTTTCTTTTAAGCAAATGACCTGTTTTCATCATTATCATCATGGTATGAATGATTAGGCATAGTTTTAGAACCTGATTCACTCAACTACGTTTTGACCCTTATTGTTACATTCAAAGCTTTTAAAGGAGAAAACTTCTAAAACGCATTGTATGAAGAATGCTTGAGCTTACACTGTTTCCTTTAAGGAAATGACCTGTTTTCATCATTATCATCATGGTATGAATGATTAGGCATAGTTTTAGAACCTGATTCACTTAACTACGTTTTGACCCTTATTTTTACTTTCAAAGCTTTTGCAGAAGGGGAAAACAGCTAAAACGCACTGTATGAAGAATGCTTTAGCTTACACTGTTTCTTTTAACCAAATGACCTGTTTTCATCATTATCATCATGGTATGAAGGATTAGGCATAGTTTTAGAACCTGATTCACTCAACTACGTTTTGACCCTTATTGTTAGTTTCAAAGCTTTTAAAGGAGAAAACAGCTAAAACGTATTGTATGATGAAATGCTTGAGCTTACCTGTTCCTTTTAAGCAAATGACCTGTTTTCATCATTATCATCATGGTATGAAGGATAAGGCATAGTTTTAGAACCTGATTCACTCAACTACGTTTTGACCCTTATTGTTACTTTCAAAGCTTTTGAAGGAGAAAACAGCTAAAACGGATTGTATGATGAAATGCTTGAGCTTACACTGTTCCTTTTAAGCAAATGACCTGTTTTCATCATTATCATTATGGTATGAAGGATAAGGCATAGTTTTAGAACCTGATTCACTCAACTACGTTTTGAATCTTATTTTTACTTTCAAAGCTTTTGCAGAAGGGAAAAACAGCTAAAACGCACTGTATGAAGAATGCTTGAGCTTACACTGTTCCTTTTAAGCAAATGACCTGTTTTCATCATTATCATCATGGTATGAAGGATTAGGCATAGTTTTAGAACCTGATTCACTCAACTACGTTTTGACCCTTATTGTTACATTCAAAGCTTTTAAAGGAGAAAACAGCTAAAACGGATTGTATGATCAAATGCTTGAGCTTACACTGTTCCTTTTAAGCAAATGACCTGTTTTCATCATTATCATCATGGTATGAAGGATAAGGCATAGTTTTAGAACCTGATTCACTCAACTGCGTTTTGACCCTTATTGTTACTTTCAAAGCTTTTGCAGTAGGAGAAAACTTCTAAAACGCATTGTATGAAGAATGCTTGAGCTTACACTGTTTCCTTTAAGGAAATGACCTGTTTTCTTCATTATCATCATGGTATGAATGATTAGGCATAGTTTTAGAACCTGATTCACTCAACTACGTTTTGACCCTTATTGTTACTTTCAAAGCTTTTAAAGGAGAAAACTTCTAAAACGGATTGCATGAAGAATGCTTGAGCTTACACTGTTTCCTTTAAGGAAATGACCTGTTTTCATCATTATCATCATTGTATGAATGATTAGGCATAGTTTTAGAACCTGATTCACTCAACTACGTTTTGACCATTTTTGTTACTTTTTAAAGCTTTTGCAGAAGGCAAAAACCACTAAAACGGACGGTAAGAGGAATGCTTTAGCTTACACTGTTTGTATCAAGCAAATGACCTGTTTTCATCATCATCATTATGGTTTAATGGATTAAGTATAGTTTTGGAACCTGGTTCACTCAACTACGTTTTGACCATTTTTGTTACTTTTTAAAGCTTTTGCAGAAGGCAAAAACCACTAAAACGGACGGTAAGAGGAATGCTTTTGCTTACACTGTTTGTATCAAGCAAATGACCTGTTTTCATCATCATCATTATGGTTTAATGGATTAGGTATAGTTTTGGAACCTGATTCACTCAACTACGTTTTGACCATTTTTGTTACTTTTTAAAGCTTTTGCAGAAGGACAAAACAGCTAAAACGCACTGTATGAAGAAGGCTTTAGCTCACACTGTTTCTTTTAAGCAAATGACCTGTTTTCATCATTATCATCATTGTATGAAGGATTAGGCATAGTTTTAGAACCTAATTCACTCAACTACGTTTTGACCCTTATTGTTACTTTTAAAGCTTTTGCAGAAGGACAAAACAGCTAAAACGCACTGTATGAAGAATGCTTTAGCTCACACTGTTTCTTTTAAGCACATGACCTGTTTTCATCATTATCATCATGGTATGAATGATTAGGCATAGTTTTAGAACCTGATTCACTTAACTACGTTTTGACCCTTATTTTTACTTTCAAAGCTTTTAAAGAAGGAGAAAACAGCTAAAACGGATTGTATGATGAAATGCTTGAGCTTACACTGTTCCTTTTAAGCAAATGACCTGTTTTCATCATTATCATCATGGTATAAAGGATAAGGCATAGTTTTAGAACCTGATTCACTCAACTGCGTTTTGACCCTTATTTTTACTTTCAAAGCTTTTGCAGAAGGGAAAAACAGCTAAAACGCACTGTATGAAGAATGCTTGAGCTTACACTGTTCCTTTTAAGCAAATGACCTGTTTTCATCATTATCATCATTGTATGAATGATTAGGCATAGTTTTAGAACCTGATTCACTTAACTACGTTTTGACCCTTATTGTTAGTTTCAAAGCTTTTGCAGTAGGAGAAAACTTCTTAAACGGATTGTATGAAGAATGCTTGAGCTTACACTGTTTCCTTTAAGGAAATAACCTGTTTTCATCATTATCATCATGGTATAAAAGATTAGGTATAGTTTTAGAACCTGATTCACTCAACTACGTTTTGAACATTTTTGTTACTTTTTAAAGCTTTTGCAGAAGGAGAAAACCACTAAAACGGACTGTTTGAAGAATGCTTTAGATTACACTGTTTCCTTTAAGGAAATAACCTGTTTTCATCATTATCATCATGGTATAAAAGATTAGGTATAGTTTTAGAACCTGATTCACTCAACTACGTTTTGACCATTTTTGTTACTTTTTAAAGCTTTTGCAGAAGGCAAAAACCACTAAAACGGACGGTAAGAGGAATGCTTTAGCTTACACTGTTTGTATCAAGCAAATGACCTGTTTTCATCATCATCATTATGGTTTAATGGATTAGGTATAGTTTTGGAACCTGATTCACTCAACTACGTTTTGACCCTTATTGTTACTTTCAAAGCTTTTGCAGTAGGAGAAAACAGCTAAAACGGACTGTATGATGAAATGCTTGAGCTTACACTGTTTTTTTAAGCAAATGACCTGTTTTCATCATTATTATTATGGTATGAAGGATTAGGCATAGTTTTAGAACCTGATTCACTCAACTACGTTTTGACCCTTATTGTTACTTTCAAAGCTTTTGCAGAAGGAGAAAACAGCTGAAACGGACTGTATGAAGAATGCTTTAGCTTACACTGTTTCTATCAATCAAGTGACCTTTTTTCATCATTATCATTATGGTATGAAGGATTAGGTTTTGTTTTAGAACCTGATTCACTCAACAACGTTTTGACCCTTATTTTTACTTTCAAAGCTTCTGCATAAGGAGTAAACAGCTAAAACGGACTGTATAAAGAATGCTTTAGGTTACAGTGTTTCTATCAAGCAAATCACCTTTTTTCATCATTATGATTATGGTATGAAGGATTAGGTTTTGTTTTAGAACCTGATTCACTCAACAACGTTTTGACCATTAATGTTACTTTCAAAGCTTTTGAAGAAGAAGTAAACAGCTAAAACGGACTGTATAAAGATTGCTTGAGGTTACAGTGTTTCTATCAAGCAAATGACCTTTTTTCATCATTATCATTATGGTATGAAGGATTAGGTTTTGTTTTAGAACCTTATTCACTCAACTACGTTTTGAACCTTATTGTTACTTTTAAAGCTTTTGCAGAAGGACAAAACAGCTAAAACGCACTGTATGAAGATGCTTTAGCTCACACTGTTTCTTTTAAGCACATGACCTGTTTTCATCATTATCATCATGGTATGAATGATTAGGCATAGTTTTAGAACCTGATTCACTTAACTACGTTTTGACCCTTATTTTTACTTTCAAAGCTTTTAAAGAAGGAGAAAACAGCTAAAACGGATTGTATGATGAAATGCTTGAGCTTACACTGTTCCTTTTAAGCAAATTACCTGTTTTCATCATTATCATTATGGTATGAAGCATTGGGCATAGTTTTAGAACCTGATTCACTCAACTACGTTTTGACCCTTATTGTTACTTTCAAAGCTTTTAAAGGAGAAAACAGCTAAAACGGATTGTATGATGAAATGCTTGAGCTTACACTGTTCCTTTTAAGCAAATGACCTGTTTTCATCATTATCATCATTGTATGAATGATTAGGCATAGTTTTAGAACCTGATTCACTCAACAACGTTTTGACCCTTATTGTTAGTTTCAAAGCTTTTGCAGTAGGAGAAAACTTCTTAAACGGATTGTATGAAGAATGCTTGAGCTTACACTGTTTCCTTTAAGGAAATAACCTGATTTCATCATTATCATCATGGTATAAAAGATTAGGTATAGTTTTAGAACCTGATTCACTCAACTACGTTTTGAACATTTTTGTTACTTTTTAAAGCTTTTGCAGAAGGAGAAAACCACTAAAACGGACTGTTTGAAGAATGCTTTAGATTACACTGTTTCTTTTAAGCAAATGACCTGTTTTCATCATTATCATTATGGTATAATGGATTAAGTATAGTTTTGGAACCTGGTTCACTCAACTACGTTTTGACCATTTTTGTTACTTTTTAAAGCTTTTGCAGAAGGCAAAAACCACTAAAACGGACGGTAAGAGGAATGCTTTAGCTTACACTGTTTGTATCAAGCAAATGACCTGTTTTCATCATCATCATTATGGTTTAATGGATTAGGTATAGTTTTGGAACCTGATTCACTCAACTACGTTTTGACCCTTATTGTTACTTTCAAAGCTTTTGCAGTAGGAGAAAACAGCTAAAACGCACTGTATGAAGAATGCTTGAGCTTACACTGTTCCTTTTAAGCAAATGACCTGTTTTCATCATTATCATCATGGTATGAAGGATAAGGCATAGTTTTAGAACCAACTACGTTTTGACCCTTATTGTTACTTTCAAAGCTTTTGCAGTAGGAGAAAACTTCTAAAACGGACTGTATGAAGAATGCTTGAGCTTACACTGTCTCCTTTAAGGAATTGACCTGTTTTCATCATTATCATCATGGTATAAAAGATTAGGTATAGTTTTAGAACCTGATTCACTCAACTACGTTTTGACCATTTTTGTTACTTTTTAAAGCTTTTGCAGAAGGAGAAAACCACTAAAACGGACTGTTTGAAGAATGCTTTAGATTACACTGTTTCTTTTAAGCAAATGACCTGTTTTCATCATTATCATTATGGTATAATGGATTAAGTATAGTTTTGGAACCTGGTTCACTCAACTACGTTTTGACCATTTTTGTTACTTTTTAAAGCTTTTGCAGAAGGCAAAAACCACTAAAACGGACGGTAAGAGGAATGCTTTAGCTTACACTGTTTGTATCAAGCAAATGACCTGTTTTCATCATCATCATTATGGTTTAATGGATTAGGTATAGTTTTGGAACCTGATTCACTCAACTACGTTTTGACCATTTTTGTTACTTTTTAAAGCTTTTGCAGAAGGACAAAACAGCTAAAACGCACTGTATGAAGAAGGCTTTAGCTCACACTGTTTCTTTTAAGCAAATGACCTGTTTTCATCATTATCATCATTGTATGAAGGATTAGGCATAGTTTTAGAACCTAATTCACTCAACTACGTTTTGACCCTTATTGTTACTTTTAAAGTTTTTAAAGAAGGAGAAAACAGCTAAAACGGATTGTATGATGAAATGCTTTAGGTTACAGTGTTTCTATCAAGCAAATGACCTGTTTTCATCATTATTATTATGGTATGAAGGATTAGGCATAGTTTTAGAACCTGATTCACTCAACTACGTTTTGACCCTTATTGTTACTTTCAAAGCTTTTGCAGAAGGAGAAAACAGCTGAAACGGACTGTATGAAGAATGCTTTAGCTTACACTGTTTCTATCAATCAAGTGACCTTTTTTCATCATTATTATTATGGTATGAAGGATTAGGTTTTGTTTTAGAACCTGATTCACTCAACAACGTTTTGACCATTAATGTTACTTTCAAAGCTTCTGCAGAAGGAGTAAACAGCTAAAACGCAGTGTATGAAGAATGCTTTAGCTTACACTGTTTCTTTTAACCAAATGACCTGTTTTCATCATTGTCATCATGGTATAAAAGATTAGGTATAGTTTTAGAACCTGATTCACTCAACTACGTTTTGACCATTTTTGTTACTTTTTAAAGCTTTTGCAGAAGGAGAAAACCACTAAAACGGACTGTTTGAAGAATGCTTTAGATTACACTGTTTCTTTTAAGCAAATGACCTGTTTTCATCATTATCATTATGGTATAATGGATTAAGTATAGTTTTGGAACCTGGTTCACTCAACTACGTTTTGACCATTTTTGTTACTTTTTAAAGCTTTTGCAGAAGGCAAAAACCACTAAAACGGACGGTAAGAGGAATGCTTTAGCTTACACTGTTTGTATCAAGCAAATGACCTGTTTTCATCATCATCATTATGGTTTAATGGATTAGGTATAGTTTTGGAACCTGATTCACTCAACTACGTTTTGACCATTTTTGTTACTTTTTAAAGCTTTTGCAGAAGGACAAAACAGCTAAAACGCACTGTATGAAGAAGGCTTTAGCTCACACTGTTTCTTTTAAGCAAATGACCTGTTTTCATCATTATCATCATTGTATGAAGGATTAGGCATAGTTTTAGAACCTAATTCACTCAACTACGTTTTGACCCTTATTGTTACTTTTAAAGTTTTTAAAGAAGGAGAAAACAGCTAAAACGGATTGTATGATGAAATGCTTTAGGTTACAGTGTTTCTATCAAGCAAATGACCTGTTTTCATCATTATTATTATGGTATGAAGGATTAGGCATAGTTTTAGAACCTGATTCACTCAACTACGTTTTGACCCTTATTGTTACTTTCAAAGCTTTTGCAGAAGGAGAAAACAGCTGAAACGGACTGTATGAAGAATGCTTTAGCTTACACTGTTTCTATCAATCAAGTGACCTTTTTTCATCATTATTATTATGGTATGAAGGATTAGGTTTTGTTTTAGAACCTGATTCACTCAACAACGTTTTGACCATTAATGTTACTTTCAAAGCTTCTGCAGAAGGAGTAAACAGCTAAAACGCACTGTATGAAGAATGCTTTAGCTTACACTGTTTCTTTTAACCAAATGACCTGTTTTCATCATTATCATCATGGTATAAAAGATTAGGTATAGTTTTAGAACCTGATTCACTCAACTACGTTTTGACCATTTTTGTTACTTTTTAAAGCTTTTGCAGAAGGAGAAAACCACTAAAACGGACTGTTTGAAGAATGCTTTAGATTACACTGTTTCTTTTAAGCAAATGACCTGTTTTCATCATTATCATTATGGTATAATGGATTAAGTATAGTTTTGGAACCTGGTTCACTCAACTACGTTTTGACCATTTTTGTTACTTTTTAAAGCTTTTGCAGAAGGCAAAAACCACTAAAACGGACGGTAAGAGGAATGCTTTAGCTTACACTGTTTGTATCAAGCAAATGACCTGTTTTCATCATCATCATTATGGTTTAATGGATTAGGTATAGTTTTGGAACCTGATTCACTCAACTACGTTTTGACCATTTTTGTTACTTTTTAAAGCTTTTGCAGAAGGACAAAACAGCTAAAACGCACTGTATGAAGAAGGCTTTAGCTCACACTGTTTCTTTTAAGCAAATGACCTGTTTTCATCATTATCATCATTGTATGAAGGATTAGGCATAGTTTTAGAACCTAATTCACTCAACTACGTTTTGACCCTTATTGTTACTTTTAAAGTTTTTAAAGAAGGAGAAAACAGCTAAAACGGATTGTATGATGAAATGCTTTAGGTTACAGTGTTTCTATCAAGCAAATGACCTGTTTTCATCATTATTATTATGGTATGAAGGATTAGGCATAGTTTTAGAACCTGATTCACTCAACTACGTTTTGACCCTTATTGTTACTTTCAAAGCTTTTGCAGAAGGAGAAAACAGCTGAAACGGACTGTATGAAGAATGCTTTAGCTTACACTGTTTCTATCAATCAAGTGACCTTTTTTCATCATTATTATTATGGTATGAAGGATTAGGTTTTGTTTTAGAACCTGATTCACTCAACAACGTTTTGACCATTAATGTTACTTTCAAAGCTTCTGCAGAAGGAGTAAACAGCTAAAACGCAGTGTATGAAGAATGCTTTAGCTTACACTGTTTCTTTTAACCAAATGACCTGTTTTCATCATTATCATCATGGTATAAAAGATTAGGTATAGTTTTAGAACCTGATTCACTCAACTACGTTTTGACCATTTTTGTTACTTTTTAAAGCTTTTGCAGAAGGAGAAAACCACTAAAACGGACTGTTTGAAGAATGCTTTAGATTACACTGTTTCTTTTAAGCAAATGACCTGTTTTCATCATTATCATTATGGTATAATGGATTAAGTATAGTTTTGGAACCTGGTTCACTCAACTACGTTTTGACCATTTTTGTTACTTTTTAAAGCTTTTGCAGAAGGCAAAAACCACTAAAACGGACGGTAAGAGGAATGCTTTAGCTTACACTGTTTGTATCAAGCAAATGACCTGTTTTCATCATCATCATTATGGTTTAATGGATTAGGTATAGTTTTGGAACCTGATTCACTCAACTACGTTTTGACCATTTTTGTTACTTTTTAAAGCTTTTGCAGAAGGACAAAACAGCTAAAACGCACTGTATGAAGAAGGCTTTAGCTCACACTGTTTCTTTTAAGCAAATGACCTGTTTTCATCATTATCATCATTGTATGAAGGATTAGGCATAGTTTTAGAACCTAATTCACTCAACTACGTTTTGACCCTTATTGTTACTTTTAAAGTTTTTAAAGAAGGAGAAAACAGCTAAAACGGATTGTATGATGAAATGCTTTAGGTTACAGTGTTTCTATCAAGCAAATGACCTGTTTTCATCATTATTATTATGGTATGAAGGATTAGGCATAGTTTTAGAACCTGATTCACTCAACTACGTTTTGACCCTTATTGTTACTTTCAAAGCTTTTGCAGAAGGAGAAAACAGCTGAAACGGACTGTATGAAGAATGCTTTAGCTTACACTGTTTCTATCAATCAAGTGACCTTTTTTCATCATTATTATTATGGTATGAAGGATTAGGTTTTGTTTTAGAACCTGATTCACTCAACAACGTTTTGACCATTAATGTTACTTTCAAAGCTTCTGCAGAAGGAGTAAACAGCTAAAACGCAGTGTATGAAGAATGCTTTAGCTTACACTGTTTCTTTTAACCAAATGACCTGTTTTCATCATTATCATCATGGTATAAAAGATTAGGTATAGTTTTAGAACCTGATTCACTCAACTACGTTTTGACCATTTTTGTTACTTTTTAAAGCTTTTGCAGAAGGAGAAAACCACTAAAACGGACTGTTTGAAGAATGCTTTAGATTACACTGTTTCTTTTAAGCAAATGACCTGTTTTCATCATTATCATTATGGTATAATGGATTAAGTATAGTTTTGGAACCTGGTTCACTCAACTACGTTTTGACCATTTTTGTTACTTTTTAAAGCTTTTGCAGAAGGCAAAAACCACTAAAACGGACGGTAAGAGGAATGCTTTAGCTTACACTGTTTGTATCAAGCAAATGACCTGTTTTCATCATCATCATTATGGTTTAATGGATTAGGTATAGTTTTGGAACCTGATTCACTCAACTACGTTTTGACCATTTTTGTTACTTTTTAAAGCTTTTGCAGAAGGACAAAACAGCTAAAACGCACTGTATGAAGAAGGCTTTAGCTCACACTGTTTCTTTTAAGCAAATGACCTGTTTTCATCATTATCATCATTGTATGAAGGATTAGGCATAGTTTTAGAACCTAATTCACTCAACTACGTTTTGACCCTTATTGTTACTTTTAAAGTTTTTAAAGGAGAAAACAGCTAAAACGGATTGTATGATGAAATGCTTTAGGTTACAGTGTTTCTATCAAGCAAATGACCTGTTTTCATCATTATTATTATGGTATGAAGGATTAGGCATAGTTTTAGAACCTGATTCACTCAACTACGTTTTGACCCTTATTGTTACTTTCAAAGCTTTTGCAGAAGGAGAAAACAGCTGAAACGGACTGTATGAAGAATGCTTTAGCTTACACTGTTTCTATCAATCAAGTGACCTTTTTTCATCATTATTATTATGGTATGAAGGATTAGGTTTTGTTTTAGAACCTGATTCACTCAACAACGTTTTGACCATTAATGTTACTTTCAAAGCTTCTGCAGAAGGAGTAAACAGCTAAAACGCAGTGTATGAAGAATGCTTTAGCTTACACTGTTTCTTTTAACCAAATGACCTGTTTTCATCATTATCATCATGGTATAAAAGATTAGGTATAGTTTTAGAACCTGATTCACTCAACTACGTTTTGACCATTTTTGTTACTTTTTAAAGCTTTTGCAGAAGGAGAAAACCACTAAAACGGACTGTTTGAAGAATGCTTTAGATTACACTGTTTCTTTTAAGCAAATGACCTGTTTTCATCATTATCATTATGGTATAATGGATTAAGTATAGTTTTGGAACCTGGTTCACTCAACTACGTTTTGACCATTTTTGTTACTTTTTAAAGCTTTTGCAGAAGGCAAAAACCACTAAAACGGACGGTAAGAGGAATGCTTTAGCTTACACTGTTTGTATCAAGCAAATGACCTGTTTTCATCATCATCATTATGGTTTAATGGATTAGGTATAGTTTTGGAACCTGATTCACTCAACTACGTTTTGACCATTTTTGTTACTTTTTAAAGCTTTTGCAGAAGGACAAAACAGCTAAAACGCACTGTATGAAGAAGGCTTTAGCTCACACTGTTTCTTTTAAGCAAATGACCTGTTTTCATCATTATCATCATTGTATGAAGGATTAGGCATAGTTTTAGAACCTAATTCACTCAACTACGTTTTGACCCTTATTGTTACTTTTAAAGTTTTTAAAGAAGGAGAAAACAGCTAAAACGGATTGTATGATGAAATGCTTTAGGTTACAGTGTTTCTATCAAGCAAATGACCTGTTTTCATCATTATTATTATGGTATGAAGGATTAGGCATAGTTTTAGAACCTGATTCACTCAACTACGTTTTGACCCTTATTGTTACTTTCAAAGCTTTTGCAGAAGGAGAAAACAGCTGAAACGGACTGTATGAAGAATGCTTTAGCTTACACTGTTTCTATCAATCAAGTGACCTTTTTTCATCATTATTATTATGGTATGAAGGATTAGGTTTTGTTTTAGAACCTGATTCACTCAACAACGTTTTGACCATTAATGTTACTTTCAAAGCTTCTGCAGAAGGAGTAAACAGCTAAAACGCAGTGTATGAAGAATGCTTTAGCTTACACTGTTTCTTTTAACCAAATGACCTGTTTTCATCATTATCATCATGGTATAAAAGATTAGGTATAGTTTTAGAACCTGATTCACTCAACTACGTTTTGACCATTTTTGTTACTTTTTAAAGCTTTTGCAGAAGGAGAAAACCACTAAAACGGACTGTTTGAAGAATGCTTTAGATTACACTGTTTCTTTTAAGCAAATGACCTGTTTTCATCATTATCATTATGGTATAATGGATTAAGTATAGTTTTGGAACCTGGTTCACTCAACTACGTTTTGACCATTTTTGTTACTTTTTAAAGCTTTTGCAGAAGGCAAAAACCACTAAAACGGACGGTAAGAGGAATGCTTTAGCTTACACTGTTTGTATCAAGCAAATGACCTGTTTTCATCATCATCATTATGGTTTAATGGATTAGGTATAGTTTTGGAACCTGATTCACTCAACTACGTTTTGACCATTTTTGTTACTTTTTAAAGCTTTTGCAGAAGGACAAAACAGCTAAAACGCACTGTATGAAGAAGGCTTTAGCTCACACTGTTTCTTTTAAGCAAATGACCTGTTTTCATCATTATCATCATTGTATGAAGGATTAGGCATAGTTTTAGAACCTAATTCACTCAACTACGTTTTGACCCTTATTGTTACTTTTAAAGTTTTTAAAGAAGGAGAAAACAGCTAAAACGGATTGTATGATGAAATGCTTTAGGTTACAGTGTTTCTATCAAGCAAATGACCTGTTTTCATCATTATTATTATGGTATGAAGGATTAGGCATAGTTTTAGAACCTGATTCACTCAACTACGTTTTGACCCTTATTGTTACTTTCAAAGCTTTTGCAGAAGGAGAAAACAGCTGAAACGGACTGTATGAAGAATGCTTTAGCTTACACTGTTTCTATCAATCAAGTGACCTTTTTTCATCATTATTATTATGGTATGAAGGATTAGGTTTTGTTTTAGAACCTGATTCACTCAACAACGTTTTGACCATTAATGTTACTTTCAAAGCTTCTGCAGAAGGAGTAAACAGCTAAAACGCAGTGTATGAAGAATGCTTTAGCTTACACTGTTTCTTTTAACCAAATGACCTGTTTTCATCATTATCATCATGGTATAAAAGATTAGGTATAGTTTTAGAACCTGATTCACTCAACTACGTTTTGACCATTTTTGTTACTTTTTAAAGCTTTTGCAGAAGGAGAAAACCACTAAAACGGACTGTTTGAAGAATGCTTTAGATTACACTGTTTCTTTTAAGCAAATGACCTGTTTTCATCATTATCATTATGGTATAATGGATTAAGTATAGTTTTGGAACCTGGTTCACTCAACTACGTTTTGACCATTTTTGTTACTTTTTAAAGCTTTTGCAGAAGGCAAAAACCACTAAAACGGACGGTAAGAGGAATGCTTTAGCTTACACTGTTTGTATCAAGCAAATGACCTGTTTTCATCATCATCATTATGGTTTAATGGATTAGGTATAGTTTTGGAACCTGATTCACTCAACTACGTTTTGACCATTTTTGTTACTTTTTAAAGCTTTTGCAGAAGGACAAAACAGCTAAAACGCACTGTATGAAGAAGGCTTTAGCTCACACTGTTTCTTTTAAGCAAATGACCTGTTTTCATCATTATCATCATTGTATGAAGGATTAGGCATAGTTTTAGAACCTAATTCACTCAACTACGTTTTGACCCTTATTGTTACTTTTAAAGTTTTTAAAGGAGAAAACAGCTAAAACGGATTGTATGATGAAATGCTTTAGGTTACAGTGTTTCTATCAAGCAAATGACCTGTTTTCATCATTATTATTATGGTATGAAGGATTAGGCATAGTTTTAGAACCTGATTCACTCAACTACGTTTTGACCCTTATTGTTACTTTCAAAGCTTTTGCAGAAGGAGAAAACAGCTGAAACGGACTGTATGAAGAATGCTTTAGCTTACACTGTTTCTATCAATCAAGTGACCTTTTTTCATCATTATTATTATGGTATGAAGGATTAGGTTTTGTTTTAGAACCTGATTCACTCAACAACGTTTTGACCATTAATGTTACTTTCAAAGCTTCTGCAGAAGGAGTAAACAGCTAAAACGCAGTGTATGAAGAATGCTTTAGCTTACACTGTTTCTTTTAACCAAATGACCTGTTTTCATCATTGTCATCATGGTATAAAAGATTAGGTATAGTTTTAGAACCTGATTCACTCAACTACGTTTTGACCATTTTTGTTACTTTTTAAAGCTTTTGCAGAAGGAGAAAACCACTAAAACGGACTGTTTGAAGAATGCTTTAGATTACACTGTTTCTTTTAAGCAAATGACCTGTTTTCATCATTATCATTATGGTATAATGGATTAAGTATAGTTTTGGAACCTGGTTCACTCAACTACGTTTTGACCATTTTTGTTACTTTTTAAAGCTTTTGCAGAAGGCAAAAACCACTAAAACGGACGGTAAGAGGAATGCTTTAGCTTACACTGTTTGTATCAAGCAAATGACCTGTTTTCATCATCATCATTATGGTTTAATGGATTAGGTATAGTTTTGGAACCTGATTCACTCAACTACGTTTTGACCATTTTTGTTACTTTTTAAAGCTTTTGCAGAAGGACAAAACAGCTAAAACGCACTGTATGAAGAAGGCTTTAGCTCACACTGTTTCTTTTAAGCAAATGACCTGTTTTCATCATTATCATCATTGTATGAAGGATTAGGCATAGTTTTAGAACCTAATTCACTCAACTACGTTTTGACCCTTATTGTTACTTTTAAAGTTTTTAAAGAAGGAGAAAACAGCTAAAACGGATTGTATGATGAAATGCTTTAGGTTACAGTGTTTCTATCAAGCAAATGACCTGTTTTCATCATTATTATTATGGTATGAAGGATTAGGCATAGTTTTAGAACCTGATTCACTCAACTACGTTTTGACCCTTATTGTTACTTTCAAAGCTTTTGCAGAAGGAGAAAACAGCTGAAACGGACTGTATGAAGAATGCTTTAGCTTACACTGTTTCTATCAATCAAGTGACCTTTTTTCATCATTATTATTATGGTATGAAGGATTAGGTTTTGTTTTAGAACCTGATTCACTCAACAACGTTTTGACCATTAATGTTACTTTCAAAGCTTCTGCAGAAGGAGTAAACAGCTAAAACGCAGTGTATGAAGAATGCTTTAGCTTACACTGTTTCTTTTAACCAAATGACCTGTTTTCATCATTATCATCATGGTATAAAAGATTAGGTATAGTTTTAGAACCTGATTCACTCAACTACGTTTTGACCATTTTTGTTACTTTTTAAAGCTTTTGCAGAAGGAGAAAACCACTAAAACGGACTGTTTGAAGAATGCTTTAGATTACACTGTTTCTTTTAAGCAAATGACCTGTTTTCATCATTATCATTATGGTATAATGGATTAAGTATAGTTTTGGAACCTGGTTCACTCAACTACGTTTTGACCATTTTTGTTACTTTTTAAAGCTTTTGCAGAAGGCAAAAACCACTAAAACGGACGGTAAGAGGAATGCTTTAGCTTACACTGTTTGTATCAAGCAAATGACCTGTTTTCATCATCATCATTATGGTTTAATGGATTAGGTATAGTTTTGGAACCTGATTCACTCAACTACGTTTTGACCATTTTTGTTACTTTTTAAAGCTTTTGCAGAAGGACAAAACAGCTAAAACGCACTGTATGAAGAAGGCTTTAGCTCACACTGTTTCTTTTAAGCAAATGACCTGTTTTCATCATTATCATCATTGTATGAAGGATTAGGCATAGTTTTAGAACCTAATTCACTCAACTACGTTTTGACCCTTATTGTTACTTTTAAAGTTTTTAAAGGAGAAAACAGCTAAAACGGATTGTATGATGAAATGCTTTAGGTTACAGTGTTTCTATCAAGCAAATGACCTGTTTTCATCATTATTATTATGGTATGAAGGATTAGGCATAGTTTTAGAACCTGATTCACTCAACTACGTTTTGACCCTTATTGTTACTTTCAAAGCTTTTGCAGAAGGAGAAAACAGCTGAAACGGACTGTATGAAGAATGCTTTAGCTTACACTGTTTCTATCAATCAAGTGACCTTTTTTCATCATTATTATTATGGTATGAAGGATTAGGTTTTGTTTTAGAACCTGATTCACTCAACAACGTTTTGACCATTAATGTTACTTTCAAAGCTTCTGCAGAAGGAGTAAACAGCTAAAACGCAGTGTATGAAGAATGCTTTAGCTTACACTGTTTCTTTTAACCAAATGACCTGTTTTCATCATTGTCATCATGGTATAAAAGATTAGGTATAGTTTTAGAACCTGATTCACTCAACTACGTTTTGACCATTTTTGTTACTTTTTAAAGCTTTTGCAGAAGGAGAAAACCACTAAAACGGACTGTTTGAAGAATGCTTTAGATTACACTGTTTCTTTTAAGCAAATGACCTGTTTTCATCATTATCATTATGGTATAATGGATTAAGTATAGTTTTGGAACCTGGTTCACTCAACTACGTTTTGACCATTTTTGTTACTTTTTAAAGCTTTTGCAGAAGGCAAAAACCACTAAAACGGACGGTAAGAGGAATGCTTTAGCTTACACTGTTTGTATCAAGCAAATGACCTGTTTTCATCATCATCATTATGGTTTAATGGATTAGGTATAGTTTTGGAACCTGATTCACTCAACTACGTTTTGACCATTTTTGTTACTTTTTAAAGCTTTTGCAGAAGGACAAAACAGCTAAAACGCACTGTATGAAGAAGGCTTTAGCTCACACTGTTTCTTTTAAGCAAATGACCTGTTTTCATCATTATCATCATTGTATGAAGGATTAGGCATAGTTTTAGAACCTAATTCACTCAACTACGTTTTGACCCTTATTGTTACTTTTAAAGTTTTTAAAGAAGGAGAAAACAGCTAAAACGGATTGTATGATGAAATGCTTTAGGTTACAGTGTTTCTATCAAGCAAATGACCTGTTTTCATCATTATTATTATGGTATGAAGGATTAGGCATAGTTTTAGAACCTGATTCACTCAACTACGTTTTGACCCTTATTGTTACTTTCAAAGCTTTTGCAGAAGGAGAAAACAGCTGAAACGGACTGTATGAAGAATGCTTTAGCTTACACTGTTTCTATCAATCAAGTGACCTTTTTTCATCATTATTATTATGGTATGAAGGATTAGGTTTTGTTTTAGAACCTGATTCACTCAACAACGTTTTGACCATTAATGTTACTTTCAAAGCTTCTGCAGAAGGAGTAAACAGCTAAAACGCAGTGTATGAAGAATGCTTTAGCTTACACTGTTTCTTTTAACCAAATGACCTGTTTTCATCATTATCATCATGGTATAAAAGATTAGGTATAGTTTTAGAACCTGATTCACTCAACTACGTTTTGACCATTTTTGTTACTTTTTAAAGCTTTTGCAGAAGGAGAAAACCACTAAAACGGACTGTTTGAAGAATGCTTTAGATTACACTGTTTCTTTTAAGCAAATGACCTGTTTTCATCATTATCATTATGGTATAATGGATTAAGTATAGTTTTGGAACCTGGTTCACTCAACTACGTTTTGACCATTTTTGTTACTTTTTAAAGCTTTTGCAGAAGGCAAAAACCACTAAAACGGACGGTAAGAGGAATGCTTTAGCTTACACTGTTTGTATCAAGCAAATGACCTGTTTTCATCATCATCATTATGGTTTAATGGATTAGGTATAGTTTTGGAACCTGATTCACTCAACTACGTTTTGACCATTTTTGTTACTTTTTAAAGCTTTTGCAGAAGGACAAAACAGCTAAAACGCACTGTATGAAGAAGGCTTTAGCTCACACTGTTTCTTTTAAGCAAATGACCTGTTTTCATCATTATCATCATTGTATGAAGGATTAGGCATAGTTTTAGAACCTAATTCACTCAACTACGTTTTGACCCTTATTGTTACTTTTAAAGTTTTTAAAGAAGGAGAAAACAGCTAAAACGGATTGTATGATGAAATGCTTTAGGTTACAGTGTTTCTATCAAGCAAATGACCTGTTTTCATCATTATTATTATGGTATGAAGGATTAGGCATAGTTTTAGAACCTGATTCACTCAACTACGTTTTGACCCTTATTGTTACTTTCAAAGCTTTTGCAGAAGGAGAAAACAGCTGAAACGGACTGTATGAAGAATGCTTTAGCTTACACTGTTTCTATCAATCAAGTGACCTTTTTTCATCATTATTATTATGGTATGAAGGATTAGGTTTTGTTTTAGAACCTGATTCACTCAACAACGTTTTGACCATTAATGTTACTTTCAAAGCTTCTGCAGAAGGAGTAAACAGCTAAAACGCAGTGTATGAAGAATGCTTTAGCTTACACTGTTTCTTTTAACCAAATGACCTGTTTTCATCATTATCATCATGGTATAAAAGATTAGGTATAGTTTTAGAACCTGATTCACTCAACTACGTTTTGACCATTTTTGTTACTTTTTAAAGCTTTTGCAGAAGGAGAAAACCACTAAAACGGACTGTTTGAAGAATGCTTTAGATTACACTGTTTCTTTTAAGCAAATGACCTGTTTTCATCATTATCATTATGGTATAATGGATTAAGTATAGTTTTGGAACCTGGTTCACTCAACTACGTTTTGACCATTTTTGTTACTTTTTAAAGCTTTTGCAGAAGGCAAAAACCACTAAAACGGACGGTAAGAGGAATGCTTTAGCTTACACTGTTTGTATCAAGCAAATGACCTGTTTTCATCATCATCATTATGGTTTAATGGATTAGGTATAGTTTTGGAACCTGATTCACTCAACTACGTTTTGACCATTTTTGTTACTTTTTAAAGCTTTTGCAGAAGGACAAAACAGCTAAAACGCACTGTATGAAGAAGGCTTTAGCTCACACTGTTTCTTTTAAGCAAATGACCTGTTTTCATCATTATCATCATTGTATGAAGGATTAGGCATAGTTTTAGAACCTAATTCACTCAACTACGTTTTGACCCTTATTGTTACTTTTAAAGTTTTTAAAGAAGGAGAAAACAGCTAAAACGGATTGTATGATGAAATGCTTTAGGTTACAGTGTTTCTATCAAGCAAATGACCTGTTTTCATCATTATTATTATGGTATGAAGGATTAGGCATAGTTTTAGAACCTGATTCACTCAACTACGTTTTGACCCTTATTGTTACTTTCAAAGCTTTTGCAGAAGGAGAAAACAGCTGAAACGGACTGTATGAAGAATGCTTTAGCTTACACTGTTTCTATCAATCAAGTGACCTTTTTTCATCATTATTATTATGGTATGAAGGATTAGGTTTTGTTTTAGAACCTGATTCACTCAACAACGTTTTGACCATTAATGTTACTTTCAAAGCTTCTGCAGAAGGAGTAAACAGCTAAAACGCAGTGTATGAAGAATGCTTTAGCTTACACTGTTTCTTTTAACCAAATGACCTGTTTTCATCATTATCATCATGGTATAAAAGATTAGGTATAGTTTTAGAACCTGATTCACTCAACTACGTTTTGACCATTTTTGTTACTTTTTAAAGCTTTTGCAGAAGGAGAAAACCACTAAAACGGACTGTTTGAAGAATGCTTTAGATTACACTGTTTCTTTTAAGCAAATGACCTGTTTTCATCATTATCATTATGGTATAATGGATTAAGTATAGTTTTGGAACCTGGTTCACTCAACTACGTTTTGACCATTTTTGTTACTTTTTAAAGCTTTTGCAGAAGGCAAAAACCACTAAAACGGACGGTAAGAGGAATGCTTTAGCTTACACTGTTTGTATCAAGCAAATGACCTGTTTTCATCATCATCATTATGGTTTAATGGATTAGGTATAGTTTTGGAACCTGATTCACTCAACTACGTTTTGACCATTTTTGTTACTTTTTAAAGCTTTTGCAGAAGGACAAAACAGCTAAAACGCACTGTATGAAGAAGGCTTTAGCTCACACTGTTTCTTTTAAGCAAATGACCTGTTTTCATCATTATCATCATTGTATGAAGGATTAGGCATAGTTTTAGAACCTAATTCACTCAACTACGTTTTGACCCTTATTGTTACTTTTAAAGTTTTTAAAGAAGGAGAAAACAGCTAAAACGGATTGTATGATGAAATGCTTTAGGTTACAGTGTTTCTATCAAGCAAATGACCTGTTTTCATCATTATTATTATGGTATGAAGGATTAGGCATAGTTTTAGAACCTGATTCACTCAACTACGTTTTGACCCTTATTGTTACTTTCAAAGCTTTTGCAGAAGGAGAAAACAGCTGAAACGGACTGTATGAAGAATGCTTTAGCTTACACTGTTTCTATCAATCAAGTGACCTTTTTTCATCATTATTATTATGGTATGAAGGATTAGGTTTTGTTTTAGAACCTGATTCACTCAACAACGTTTTGACCATTAATGTTACTTTCAAAGCTTCTGCAGAAGGAGTAAACAGCTAAAACGCAGTGTATGAAGAATGCTTTAGCTTACACTGTTTCTTTTAACCAAATGACCTGTTTTCATCATTATCATCATGGTATAAAAGATTAGGTATAGTTTTAGAACCTGATTCACTCAACTACGTTTTGACCATTTTTGTTACTTTTTAAAGCTTTTGCAGAAGGAGAAAACCACTAAAACGGACTGTTTGAAGAATGCTTTAGATTACACTGTTTCTTTTAAGCAAATGACCTGTTTTCATCATTATCATTATGGTATAATGGATTAAGTATAGTTTTGGAACCTGGTTCACTCAACTACGTTTTGACCATTTTTGTTACTTTTTAAAGCTTTTGCAGAAGGCAAAAACCACTAAAACGGACGGTAAGAGGAATGCTTTAGCTTACACTGTTTGTATCAAGCAAATGACCTGTTTTCATCATCATCATTATGGTTTAATGGATTAGGTATAGTTTTGGAACCTGATTCACTCAACTACGTTTTGACCATTTTTGTTACTTTTTAAAGCTTTTGCAGAAGGACAAAACAGCTAAAACGCACTGTATGAAGAAGGCTTTAGCTCACACTGTTTCTTTTAAGCAAATGACCTGTTTTCATCATTATCATCATTGTATGAAGGATTAGGCATAGTTTTAGAACCTAATTCACTCAACTACGTTTTGACCCTTATTGTTACTTTTAAAGTTTTTAAAGGAGAAAACAGCTAAAACGGATTGTATGATGAAATGCTTTAGGTTACAGTGTTTCTATCAAGCAAATGACCTGTTTTCATCATTATTATTATGGTATGAAGGATTAGGCATAGTTTTAGAACCTGATTCACTCAACTACGTTTTGACCCTTATTGTTACTTTCAAAGCTTTTGCAGAAGGAGAAAACAGCTGAAACGGACTGTATGAAGAATGCTTTAGCTTACACTGTTTCTATCAATCAAGTGACCTTTTTTCATCATTATTATTATGGTATGAAGGATTAGGTTTTGTTTTAGAACCTGATTCACTCAACAACGTTTTGACCATTAATGTTACTTTCAAAGCTTCTGCAGAAGGAGTAAACAGCTAAAACGCAGTGTATGAAGAATGCTTTAGCTTACACTGTTTCTTTTAACCAAATGACCTGTTTTCATCATTGTCATCATGGTATAAAAGATTAGGTATAGTTTTAGAACCTGATTCACTCAACTACGTTTTGACCATTTTTGTTACTTTTTAAAGCTTTTGCAGAAGGAGAAAACCACTAAAACGGACTGTTTGAAGAATGCTTTAGATTACACTGTTTCTTTTAAGCAAATGACCTGTTTTCATCATTATCATTATGGTATAATGGATTAAGTATAGTTTTGGAACCTGGTTCACTCAACTACGTTTTGACCATTTTTGTTACTTTTTAAAGCTTTTGCAGAAGGCAAAAACCACTAAAACGGACGGTAAGAGGAATGCTTTAGCTTACACTGTTTGTATCAAGCAAATGACCTGTTTTCATCATCATCATTATGGTTTAATGGATTAGGTATAGTTTTGGAACCTGATTCACTCAACTACGTTTTGACCATTTTTGTTACTTTTTAAAGCTTTTGCAGAAGGACAAAACAGCTAAAACGCACTGTATGAAGAAGGCTTTAGCTCACACTGTTTCTTTTAAGCAAATGACCTGTTTTCATCATTATCATCATTGTATGAAGGATTAGGCATAGTTTTAGAACCTAATTCACTCAACTACGTTTTGACCCTTATTGTTACTTTTAAAGTTTTTAAAGGAGAAAACAGCTAAAACGGATTGTATGATGAAATGCTTTAGGTTACAGTGTTTCTATCAAGCAAATGACCTGTTTTCATCATTATTATTATGGTATGAAGGATTAGGCATAGTTTTAGAACCTGATTCACTCAACTACGTTTTGACCCTTATTGTTACTTTCAAAGCTTTTGCAGAAGGAGAAAACAGCTGAAACGGACTGTATGAAGAATGCTTTAGCTTACACTGTTTCTATCAATCAAGTGACCTTTTTTCATCATTATTATTATGGTATGAAGGATTAGGTTTTGTTTTAGAACCTGATTCACTCAACAACGTTTTGACCATTAATGTTACTTTCAAAGCTTCTGCAGAAGGAGTAAACAGCTAAAACGCAGTGTATGAAGAATGCTTTAGCTTACACTGTTTCTTTTAACCAAATGACCTGTTTTCATCATTATCATCATGGTATAAAAGATTAGGTATAGTTTTAGAACCTGATTCACTCAACTACGTTTTGACCATTTTTGTTACTTTTTAAAGCTTTTGCAGAAGGAGAAAACCACTAAAACGGACTGTTTGAAGAATGCTTTAGATTACACTGTTTCTTTTAAGCAAATGACCTGTTTTCATCATTATCATTATGGTATAATGGATTAAGTATAGTTTTGGAACCTGGTTCACTCAACTACGTTTTGACCATTTTTGTTACTTTTTAAAGCTTTTGCAGAAGGCAAAAACCACTAAAACGGACGGTAAGAGGAATGCTTTAGCTTACACTGTTTGTATCAAGCAAATGACCTGTTTTCATCATCATCATTATGGTTTAATGGATTAGGTATAGTTTTGGAACCTGATTCACTCAACTACGTTTTGACCATTTTTGTTACTTTTTAAAGCTTTTGCAGAAGGACAAAACAGCTAAAACGCACTGTATGAAGAAGGCTTTAGCTCACACTGTTTCTTTTAAGCAAATGACCTGTTTTCATCATTATCATCATTGTATGAAGGATTAGGCATAGTTTTAGAACCTAATTCACTCAACTACGTTTTGACCCTTATTGTTACTTTTAAAGTTTTTAAAGGAGAAAACAGCTAAAACGGATTGTATGATGAAATGCTTTAGGTTACAGTGTTTCTATCAAGCAAATGACCTGTTTTCATCATTATTATTATGGTATGAAGGATTAGGCATAGTTTTAGAACCTGATTCACTCAACTACGTTTTGACCCTTATTGTTACTTTCAAAGCTTTTGCAGAAGGAGAAAACAGCTGAAACGGACTGTATGAAGAATGCTTTAGCTTACACTGTTTCTATCAATCAAGTGACCTTTTTTCATCATTATTATTATGGTATGAAGGATTAGGTTTTGTTTTAGAACCTGATTCACTCAACAACGTTTTGACCATTAATGTTACTTTCAAAGCTTCTGCAGAAGGAGTAAACAGCTAAAACGCAGTGTATGAAGAATGCTTTAGCTTACACTGTTTCTTTTAACCAAATGACCTGTTTTCATCATTGTCATCATGGTATAAAAGATTAGGTATAGTTTTAGAACCTGATTCACTCAACTACGTTTTGACCATTTTTGTTACTTTTTAAAGCTTTTGCAGAAGGAGAAAACCACTAAAACGGACTGTTTGAAGAATGCTTTAGATTACACTGTTTCTTTTAAGCAAATGACCTGTTTTCATCATTATCATTATGGTATAATGGATTAAGTATAGTTTTGGAACCTGGTTCACTCAACTACGTTTTGACCATTTTTGTTACTTTTTAAAGCTTTTGCAGAAGGCAAAAACCACTAAAACGGACGGTAAGAGGAATGCTTTAGCTTACACTGTTTGTATCAAGCAAATGACCTGTTTTCATCATCATCATTATGGTTTAATGGATTAGGTATAGTTTTGGAACCTGATTCACTCAACTACGTTTTGACCATTTTTGTTACTTTTTAAAGCTTTTGCAGAAGGACAAAACAGCTAAAACGCACTGTATGAAGAAGGCTTTAGCTCACACTGTTTCTTTTAAGCAAATGACCTGTTTTCATCATTATCATCATTGTATGAAGGATTAGGCATAGTTTTAGAACCTAATTCACTCAACTACGTTTTGACCCTTATTGTTACTTTTAAAGTTTTTAAAGAAGGAGAAAACAGCTAAAACGGATTGTATGATGAAATGCTTTAGGTTACAGTGTTTCTATCAAGCAAATGACCTGTTTTCATCATTATTATTATGGTATGAAGGATTAGGCATAGTTTTAGAACCTGATTCACTCAACTACGTTTTGACCCTTATTGTTACTTTCAAAGCTTTTGCAGAAGGAGAAAACAGCTGAAACGGACTGTATGAAGAATGCTTTAGCTTACACTGTTTCTATCAATCAAGTGACCTTTTTTCATCATTATTATTATGGTATGAAGGATTAGGTTTTGTTTTAGAACCTGATTCACTCAACAACGTTTTGACCATTAATGTTACTTTCAAAGCTTCTGCAGAAGGAGTAAACAGCTAAAACGCACTGTATGAAGAATGCTTTAGCTTACACTGTTTCTTTTAACCAAATGACCTGTTTTCATCATTATCATCATGGTATAAAAGATTAGGTATAGTTTTAGAACCTGATTCACTCAACTACGTTTTGACCATTTTTGTTACTTTTTAAAGCTTTTGCAGAAGGAGAAAACCACTAAAACGGACTGTTTGAAGAATGCTTTAGATTACACTGTTTCTTTTAAGCAAATGACCTGTTTTCATCATTATCATTATGGTATAATGGATTAAGTATAGTTTTGGAACCTGGTTCACTCAACTACGTTTTGACCATTTTTGTTACTTTTTAAAGCTTTTGCAGAAGGCAAAAACCACTAAAACGGACGGTAAGAGGAATGCTTTAGCTTACACTGTTTGTATCAAGCAAATGACCTGTTTTCATCATCATCATTATGGTTTAATGGATTAGGTATAGTTTTGGAACCTGATTCACTCAACTACGTTTTGACCATTTTTGTTACTTTTTAAAGCTTTTGCAGAAGGACAAAACAGCTAAAACGCACTGTATGAAGAAGGCTTTAGCTCACACTGTTTCTTTTAAGCAAATGACCTGTTTTCATCATTATCATCATTGTATGAAGGATTAGGCATAGTTTTAGAACCTAATTCACTCAACTACGTTTTGACCCTTATTGTTACTTTTAAAGTTTTTAAAGAAGGAGAAAACAGCTAAAACGGATTGTATGATGAAATGCTTTAGGTTACAGTGTTTCTATCAAGCAAATGACCTGTTTTCATCATTATTATTATGGTATGAAGGATTAGGCATAGTTTTAGAACCTGATTCACTCAACTACGTTTTGACCCTTATTGTTACTTTCAAAGCTTTTGCAGAAGGAGAAAACAGCTGAAACGGACTGTATGAAGAATGCTTTAGCTTACACTGTTTCTATCAATCAAGTGACCTTTTTTCATCATTATTATTATGGTATGAAGGATTAGGTTTTGTTTTAGAACCTGATTCACTCAACAACGTTTTGACCATTAATGTTACTTTCAAAGCTTCTGCAGAAGGAGTAAACAGCTAAAACGCAGTGTATGAAGAATGCTTTAGCTTACACTGTTTCTTTTAACCAAATGACCTGTTTTCATCATTATCATCATGGTATAAAAGATTAGGTATAGTTTTAGAACCTGATTCACTCAACTACGTTTTGACCATTTTTGTTACTTTTTAAAGCTTTTGCAGAAGGAGAAAACCACTAAAACGGACTGTTTGAAGAATGCTTTAGATTACACTGTTTCTTTTAAGCAAATGACCTGTTTTCATCATTATCATTATGGTATAATGGATTAAGTATAGTTTTGGAACCTGGTTCACTCAACTACGTTTTGACCATTTTTGTTACTTTTTAAAGCTTTTGCAGAAGGCAAAAACCACTAAAACGGACGGTAAGAGGAATGCTTTAGCTTACACTGTTTGTATCAAGCAAATGACCTGTTTTCATCATCATCATTATGGTTTAATGGATTAGGTATAGTTTTGGAACCTGATTCACTCAACTACGTTTTGACCATTTTTGTTACTTTTTAAAGCTTTTGCAGAAGGACAAAACAGCTAAAACGCACTGTATGAAGAAGGCTTTAGCTCACACTGTTTCTTTTAAGCAAATGACCTGTTTTCATCATTATCATCATTGTATGAAGGATTAGGCATAGTTTTAGAACCTAATTCACTCAACTACGTTTTGACCCTTATTGTTACTTTTAAAGTTTTTAAAGGAGAAAACAGCTAAAACGGATTGTATGATGAAATGCTTTAGGTTACAGTGTTTCTATCAAGCAAATGACCTGTTTTCATCATTATTATTATGGTATGAAGGATTAGGCATAGTTTTAGAACCTGATTCACTCAACTACGTTTTGACCCTTATTGTTACTTTCAAAGCTTTTGCAGAAGGAGAAAACAGCTGAAACGGACTGTATGAAGAATGCTTTAGCTTACACTGTTTCTATCAATCAAGTGACCTTTTTTCATCATTATTATTATGGTATGAAGGATTAGGTTTTGTTTTAGAACCTGATTCACTCAACAACGTTTTGACCATTAATGTTACTTTCAAAGCTTCTGCAGAAGGAGTAAACAGCTAAAACGCAGTGTATGAAGAATGCTTTAGCTTACACTGTTTCTTTTAACCAAATGACCTGTTTTCATCATTGTCATCATGGTATAAAAGATTAGGTATAGTTTTAGAACCTGATTCACTCAACTACGTTTTGACCATTTTTGTTACTTTTTAAAGCTTTTGCAGAAGGAGAAAACCACTAAAACGGACTGTTTGAAGAATGCTTTAGATTACACTGTTTCTTTTAAGCAAATGACCTGTTTTCATCATTATCATTATGGTATAATGGATTAAGTATAGTTTTGGAACCTGGTTCACTCAACTACGTTTTGACCATTTTTGTTACTTTTTAAAGCTTTTGCAGAAGGCAAAAACCACTAAAACGGACGGTAAGAGGAATGCTTTAGCTTACACTGTTTGTATCAAGCAAATGACCTGTTTTCATCATCATCATTATGGTTTAATGGATTAGGTATAGTTTTGGAACCTGATTCACTCAACTACGTTTTGACCATTTTTGTTACTTTTTAAAGCTTTTGCAGAAGGACAAAACAGCTAAAACGCACTGTATGAAGAAGGCTTTAGCTCACACTGTTTCTTTTAAGCAAATGACCTGTTTTCATCATTATCATCATTGTATGAAGGATTAGGCATAGTTTTAGAACCTAATTCACTCAACTACGTTTTGACCCTTATTGTTACTTTTAAAGTTTTTAAAGAAGGAGAAAACAGCTAAAACGGATTGTATGATGAAATGCTTTAGGTTACAGTGTTTCTATCAAGCAAATGACCTGTTTTCATCATTGTTATTATGGTATGAAGGATTAGGCATAGTTTTAGAACCTGATTCACTCAACTACGTTTTGACCCTTATTGTTACTTTCAAAGCTTTTGCAGAAGGAGAAAACAGCTGAAACGGACTGTATGAAGAATGCTTTAGCTTACACTGTTTCTATCAATCAAGTGACCTTTTTTCATCATTATTATTATGGTATGAAGGATTAGGTTTTGTTTTAGAACCTGATTCACTCAACAACGTTTTGACCATTAATGTTACTTTCAAAGCTTCTGCAGAAGGAGTAAACAGCTAAAACGCACTGTATGAAGAATGCTTTAGCTTACACTGTTTCTTTTAACCAAATGACCTGTTTTCATCATTATCATCATGGTATAAAAGATTAGGTATAGTTTTAGAACCTGATTCACTCAACTACGTTTTGACCATTTTTGTTACTTTTTAAAGCTTTTGCAGAAGGAGAAAACCACTAAAACGGACTGTTTGAAGAATGCTTTAGATTACACTGTTTCTTTTAAGCAAATGACCTGTTTTCATCATTATCATTATGGTATAATGGATTAAGTATAGTTTTGGAACCTGGTTCACTCAACTACGTTTTGACCATTTTTGTTACTTTTTAAAGCTTTTGCAGAAGGCAAAAACCACTAAAACGGACGGTAAGAGGAATGCTTTAGCTTACACTGTTTGTATCAAGCAAATGACCTGTTTTCATCATCATCATTATGGTTTAATGGATTAGGTATAGTTTTGGAACCTGATTCACTCAACTACGTTTTGACCATTTTTGTTACTTTTTAAAGCTTTTGCAGAAGGACAAAACAGCTAAAACGCACTGTATGAAGAAGGCTTTAGCTCACACTGTTTCTTTTAAGCAAATGACCTGTTTTCATCATTATCATCATTGTATGAAGGATTAGGCATAGTTTTAGAACCTAATTCACTCAACTACGTTTTGACCCTTATTGTTACTTTTAAAGTTTTTAAAGAAGGAGAAAACAGCTAAAACGGATTGTATGATGAAATGCTTTAGGTTACAGTGTTTCTATCAAGCAAATGACCTGTTTTCATCATTATTATTATGGTATGAAGGATTAGGCATAGTTTTAGAACCTGATTCACTCAACTACGTTTTGACCCTTATTGTTACTTTCAAAGCTTTTGCAGAAGGAGAAAACAGCTGAAACGGACTGTATGAAGAATGCTTTAGCTTACACTGTTTCTATCAATCAAGTGACCTTTTTTCATCATTATTATTATGGTATGAAGGATTAGGTTTTGTTTTAGAACCTGATTCACTCAACAACGTTTTGACCATTAATGTTACTTTCAAAGCTTCTGCAGAAGGAGTAAACAGCTAAAACGCAGTGTATGAAGAATGCTTTAGCTTACACTGTTTCTTTTAACCAAATGACCTGTTTTCATCATTATCATTATGGTATAATGGATTAAGTATAGTTTTGGAACCTGGTTCACTCAACTACGTTTTGACCATTTTTGTTACTTTTTAAAGCTTTTGCAGAAGGCAAAAACCACTAAAACGGACGGTAAGAGGAATGCTTTAGCTTACACTGTTTGTATCAAGCAAATGACCTGTTTTCATCATCATCATTATGGTTTAATGGATTAGGTATAGTTTTGGAACCTGATTCACTCAACTACGTTTTGACCATTTTTGTTACTTTTTAAAGCTTTTGCAGAAGGACAAAACAGCTAAAACGCACTGTATGAAGAAGGCTTTAGCTCACACTGTTTCTTTTAAGCAAATGACCTGTTTTCATCATTATCATCATTGTATGAAGGATTAGGCATAGTTTTAGAACCTAATTCACTCAACTACGTTTTGACCCTTATTGTTACTTTTAAAGTTTTTAAAGGAGAAAACAGCTAAAACGGATTGTATGATGAAATGCTTTAGGTTACAGTGTTTCTATCAAGCAAATGACCTGTTTTCATCATTATTATTATGGTATGAAGGATTAGGCATAGTTTTAGAACCTGATTCACTCAACTACGTTTTGACCCTTATTGTTACTTTCAAAGCTTTTGCAGAAGGAGAAAACAGCTGAAACGGACTGTATGAAGAATGCTTTAGCTTACACTGTTTCTATCAATCAAGTGACCTTTTTTCATCATTATTATTATGGTATGAAGGATTAGGTTTTGTTTTAGAACCTGATTCACTCAACAACGTTTTGACCATTAATGTTACTTTCAAAGCTTCTGCAGAAGGAGTAAACAGCTAAAACGCAGTGTATGAAGAATGCTTTAGCTTACACTGTTTCTTTTAACCAAATGACCTGTTTTCATCATTGTCATCATGGTATAAAAGATTAGGTAGTTTTAGAACCTGATTCACTCAACTACGTTTTGACCATTTTTGTTACTTTTTAAAGCTTTTGCAGAAGGAGAAAACCACTAAAACGGACTGTTTGAAGAATGCTTTAGATTACACTGTTTCTTTTAAGCAAATGACCTGTTTTCATCATTATCATTATGGTATAATGGATTAAGTATAGTTTTGGAACCTGGTTCACTCAACTACGTTTTGACCATTTTTGTTACTTTTTAAAGCTTTTGCAGAAGGCAAAAACCACTAAAACGGACGGTAAGAGGAATGCTTTAGCTTACACTGTTTGTATCAAGCAAATGACCTGTTTTCATCATCATCATTATGGTTTAATGGATTAGGTATAGTTTTGGAACCTGATTCACTCAACTACGTTTTGACCATTTTTGTTACTTTTTAAAGCTTTTGCAGAAGGACAAAACAGCTAAAACGCACTGTATGAAGAAGGCTTTAGCTCACACTGTTTCTTTTAAGCAAATGACCTGTTTTCATCATTATCATCATTGTATGAAGGATTAGGCATAGTTTTAGAACCTAATTCACTCAACTACGTTTTGACCCTTATTGTTACTTTTAAAGTTTTTAAAGAAGGAGAAAACAGCTAAAACGGATTGTATGATGAAATGCTTTAGGTTACAGTGTTTCTATCAAGCAAATGACCTGTTTTCATCATTATTATTATGGTATGAAGGATTAGGCATAGTTTTAGAACCTGATTCACTCAACTACGTTTTGACCCTTATTGTTACTTTCAAAGCTTTTGCAGAAGGAGAAAACAGCTGAAACGGACTGTATGAAGAATGCTTTAGCTTACACTGTTTCTATCAATCAAGTGACCTTTTTTCATCATTATTATTATGGTATGAAGGATTAGGTTTTGTTTTAGAACCTGATTCACTCAACAACGTTTTGACCATTAATGTTACTTTCAAAGCTTCTGCAGAAGGAGTAAACAGCTAAAACGCACTGTATGAAGAATGCTTTAGCTTACACTGTTTCTTTTAACCAAATGACCTGTTTTCATCATTATCATCATGGTATAAAAGATTAGGTATAGTTTTAGAACCTGATTCACTCAACTACGTTTTGACCATTTTTGTTACTTTTTAAAGCTTTTGCAGAAGGAGAAAACCACTAAAACGGACTGTTTGAAGAATGCTTTAGATTACACTGTTTCTTTTAAGCAAATGACCTGTTTTCATCATTATCATTATGGTATAATGGATTAAGTATAGTTTTGGAACCTGGTTCACTCAACTACGTTTTGACCATTTTTGTTACTTTTTAAAGCTTTTGCAGAAGGCAAAAACCACTAAAACGGACGGTAAGAGGAATGCTTTAGCTTACACTGTTTGTATCAAGCAAATGACCTGTTTTCATCATCATCATTATGGTTTAATGGATTAGGTATAGTTTTGGAACCTGATTCACTCAACTACGTTTTGACCATTTTTGTTACTTTTTAAAGCTTTTGCAGAAGGACAAAACAGCTAAAACGCACTGTATGAAGAAGGCTTTAGCTCACACTGTTTCTTTTAAGCAAATGACCTGTTTTCATCATTATCATCATTGTATGAAGGATTAGGCATAGTTTTAGAACCTAATTCACTCAACTACGTTTTGACCCTTATTGTTACTTTTAAAGTTTTTAAAGAAGGAGAAAACAGCTAAAACGGATTGTATGATGAAATGCTTTAGGTTACAGTGTTTCTATCAAGCAAATGACCTGTTTTCATCATTATTATTATGGTATGAAGGATTAGGCATAGTTTTAGAACCTGATTCACTCAACTACGTTTTGACCCTTATTGTTACTTTCAAAGCTTTTGCAGAAGGAGAAAACAGCTGAAACGGACTGTATGAAGAATGCTTTAGCTTACACTGTTTCTATCAATCAAGTGACCTTTTTTCATCATTATTATTATGGTATGAAGGATTAGGTTTTGTTTTAGAACCTGATTCACTCAACAACGTTTTGACCATTAATGTTACTTTCAAAGCTTCTGCAGAAGGAGTAAACAGCTAAAACGCAGTGTATGAAGAATGCTTTAGCTTACACTGTTTCTTTTAACCAAATGACCTGTTTTCATCATTGTCATCATGGTATAAAAGATTAGGTATAGTTTTAGAACCTGATTCACTCAACTACGTTTTGACCATTTTTGTTACTTTTTAAAGCTTTTGCAGAAGGAGAAAACCACTAAAACGGACTGTTTGAAGAATGCTTTAGATTACACTGTTTCTTTTAAGCAAATGACCTGTTTTCATCATTATCATTATGGTATAATGGATTAAGTATAGTTTTGGAACCTGGTTCACTCAACTACGTTTTGACCATTTTTGTTACTTTTTAAAGCTTTTGCAGAAGGCAAAAACCACTAAAACGGACGGTAAGAGGAATGCTTTAGCTTACACTGTTTGTATCAAGCAAATGACCTGTTTTCATCATCATCATTATGGTTTAATGGATTAGGTATAGTTTTGGAACCTGATTCACTCAACTACGTTTTGACCATTTTTGTTACTTTTTAAAGCTTTTGCAGAAGGACAAAACAGCTAAAACGCACTGTATGAAGAAGGCTTTAGCTCACACTGTTTCTTTTAAGCAAATGACCTGTTTTCATCATTATCATCATTGTATGAAGGATTAGGCATAGTTTTAGAACCTAATTCACTCAACTACGTTTTGACCCTTATTGTTACTTTTAAAGTTTTTAAAGAAGGAGAAAACAGCTAAAACGGATTGTATGATGAAATGCTTTAGGTTACAGTGTTTCTATCAAGCAAATGACCTGTTTTCATCATTATTATTATGGTATGAAGGATTAGGCATAGTTTTAGAACCTGATTCACTCAACTACGTTTTGACCCTTATTGTTACTTTCAAAGCTTTTGCAGAAGGAGAAAACAGCTGAAACGGACTGTATGAAGAATGCTTTAGCTTACACTGTTTCTATCAATCAAGTGACCTTTTTTCATCATTATTATTATGGTATGAAGGATTAGGTTTTGTTTTAGAACCTGATTCACTCAACAACGTTTTGACCATTAATGTTACTTTCAAAGCTTCTGCAGAAGGAGTAAACAGCTAAAACGCACTGTATGAAGAATGCTTTAGCTTACACTGTTTCTTTTAACCAAATGACCTGTTTTCATCATTATCATCATGGTATAAAAGATTAGGTATAGTTTTAGAACCTGATTCACTCAACTACGTTTTGACCATTTTTGTTACTTTTTAAAGCTTTTGCAGAAGGAGAAAACCACTAAAACGGACTGTTTGAAGAATGCTTTAGATTACACTGTTTCTTTTAAGCAAATGACCTGTTTTCATCATTATCATTATGGTATAATGGATTAAGTATAGTTTTGGAACCTGGTTCACTCAACTACGTTTTGACCATTTTTGTTACTTTTTAAAGCTTTTGCAGAAGGCAAAAACCACTAAAACGGACGGTAAGAGGAATGCTTTAGCTTACACTGTTTGTATCAAGCAAATGACCTGTTTTCATCATCATCATTATGGTTTAATGGATTAGGTATAGTTTTGGAACCTGATTCACTCAACTACGTTTTGACCATTTTTGTTACTTTTTAAAGCTTTTGCAGAAGGACAAAACAGCTAAAACGCACTGTATGAAGAAGGCTTTAGCTCACACTGTTTCTTTTAAGCAAATGACCTGTTTTCATCATTATCATCATTGTATGAAGGATTAGGCATAGTTTTAGAACCTAATTCACTCAACTACGTTTTGACCCTTATTGTTACTTTTAAAGTTTTTAAAGAAGGAGAAAACAGCTAAAACGGATTGTATGATGAAATGCTTTAGGTTACAGTGTTTCTATCAAGCAAATGACCTGTTTTCATCATTATTATTATGGTATGAAGGATTAGGCATAGTTTTAGAACCTGATTCACTCAACTACGTTTTGACCCTTATTGTTACTTTCAAAGCTTTTGCAGAAGGAGAAAACAGCTGAAACGGACTGTATGAAGAATGCTTTAGCTTACACTGTTTCTATCAATCAAGTGACCTTTTTTCATCATTATTATTATGGTATGAAGGATTAGGTTTTGTTTTAGAACCTGATTCACTCAACAACGTTTTGACCATTAATGTTACTTTCAAAGCTTCTGCAGAAGGAGTAAACAGCTAAAACGCACTGTATGAAGAATGCTTTAGCTTACACTGTTTCTTTTAACCAAATGACCTGTTTTCATCATTATCATCATGGTATAAAAGATTAGGTATAGTTTTAGAACCTGATTCACTCAACTACGTTTTGACCATTTTTGTTACTTTTTAAAGCTTTTGCAGAAGGAGAAAACCACTAAAACGGACTGTTTGAAGAATGCTTTAGATTACACTGTTTCTTTTAAGCAAATGACCTGTTTTCATCATTATCATTATGGTATAATGGATTAAGTATAGTTTTGGAACCTGGTTCACTCAACTACGTTTTGACCATTTTTGTTACTTTTTAAAGCTTTTGCAGAAGGCAAAAACCACTAAAACGGACGGTAAGAGGAATGCTTTAGCTTACACTGTTTGTATCAAGCAAATGACCTGTTTTCATCATCATCATTATGGTTTAATGGATTAGGTATAGTTTTGGAACCTGATTCACTCAACTACGTTTTGACCATTTTTGTTACTTTTTAAAGCTTTTGCAGAAGGACAAAACAGCTAAAACGCACTGTATGAAGAAGGCTTTAGCTCACACTGTTTCTTTTAAGCAAATGACCTGTTTTCATCATTATCATCATTGTATGAAGGATTAGGCATAGTTTTAGAACCTAATTCACTCAACTACGTTTTGACCCTTATTGTTACTTTTAAAGTTTTTAAAGAAGGAGAAAACAGCTAAAACGGATTGTATGATGAAATGCTTTAGGTTACAGTGTTTCTATCAAGCAAATGACCTGTTTTCATCATTATTATTATGGTATGAAGGATTAGGCATAGTTTTAGAACCTGATTCACTCAACTACGTTTTGACCCTTATTGTTACTTTCAAAGCTTTTGCAGAAGGAGAAAACAGCTGAAACGGACTGTATGAAGAATGCTTTAGCTTACACTGTTTCTATCAATCAAGTGACCTTTTTTCATCATTATTATTATGGTATGAAGGATTAGGTTTTGTTTTAGAACCTGATTCACTCAACAACGTTTTGACCATTAATGTTACTTTCAAAGCTTCTGCAGAAGGAGTAAACAGCTAAAACGCAGTGTATGAAGAATGCTTTAGCTTACACTGTTTCTTTTAACCAAATGACCTGTTTTCATCATTGTCATCATGGTATAAAAGATTAGGTATAGTTTTAGAACCTGATTCACTCAACTACGTTTTGACCATTTTTGTTACTTTTTAAAGCTTTTGCAGAAGGAGAAAACCACTAAAACGGACTGTTTGAAGAATGCTTTAGATTACACTGTTTCTTTTAAGCAAATGACCTGTTTTCATCATTATCATTATGGTATAATGGATTAAGTATAGTTTTGGAACCTGGTTCACTCAACTACGTTTTGACCATTTTTGTTACTTTTTAAAGCTTTTGCAGAAGGCAAAAACCACTAAAACGGACGGTAAGAGGAATGCTTTAGCTTACACTGTTTGTATCAAGCAAATGACCTGTTTTCATCATCATCATTATGGTTTAATGGATTAGGTATAGTTTTGGAACCTGATTCACTCAACTACGTTTTGACCATTTTTGTTACTTTTTAAAGCTTTTGCAGAAGGACAAAACAGCTAAAACGCACTGTATGAAGAAGGCTTTAGCTCACACTGTTTCTTTTAAGCAAATGACCTGTTTTCATCATTATCATCATTGTATGAAGGATTAGGCATAGTTTTAGAACCTAATTCACTCAACTACGTTTTGACCCTTATTGTTACTTTTAAAGTTTTTAAAGAAGGAGAAAACAGCTAAAACGGATTGTATGATGAAATGCTTTAGGTTACAGTGTTTCTATCAAGCAAATGACCTGTTTTCATCATTATTATTATGGTATGAAGGATTAGGCATAGTTTTAGAACCTGATTCACTCAACTACGTTTTGACCCTTATTGTTACTTTCAAAGCTTTTGCAGAAGGAGAAAACAGCTGAAACGGACTGTATGAAGAATGCTTTAGCTTACACTGTTTCTATCAATCAAGTGACCTTTTTTCATCATTATTATTATGGTATGAAGGATTAGGTTTTGTTTTAGAACCTGATTCACTCAACAACGTTTTGACCATTAATGTTACTTTCAAAGCTTCTGCAGAAGGAGTAAACAGCTAAAACGCAGTGTATGAAGAATGCTTTAGCTTACACTGTTTCTTTTAACCAAATGACCTGTTTTCATCATTATCATCATGGTATAAAAGATTAGGTATAGTTTTAGAACCTGATTCACTCAACTACGTTTTGACCATTTTTGTTACTTTTTAAAGCTTTTGCAGAAGGAGAAAACCACTAAAACGGACTGTTTGAAGAATGCTTTAGATTACACTGTTTCTTTTAAGCAAATGACCTGTTTTCATCATTATCATTATGGTATAATGGATTAAGTATAGTTTTGGAACCTGGTTCACTCAACTACGTTTTGACCATTTTTGTTACTTTTTAAAGCTTTTGCAGAAGGCAAAAACCACTAAAACGGACGGTAAGAGGAATGCTTTAGCTTACACTGTTTGTATCAAGCAAATGACCTGTTTTCATCATCATCATTATGGTTTAATGGATTAGGTATAGTTTTGGAACCTGATTCACTCAACTACGTTTTGACCATTTTTGTTACTTTTTAAAGCTTTTGCAGAAGGACAAAACAGCTAAAACGCACTGTATGAAGAAGGCTTTAGCTCACACTGTTTCTTTTAAGCAAATGACCTGTTTTCATCATTATCATCATTGTATGAAGGATTAGGCATAGTTTTAGAACCTAATTCACTCAACTACGTTTTGACCCTTATTGTTACTTTTAAAGTTTTTAAAGAAGGAGAAAACAGCTAAAACGGATTGTATGATGAAATGCTTTAGGTTACAGTGTTTCTATCAAGCAAATGACCTGTTTTCATCATTATTATTATGGTATGAAGGATTAGGCATAGTTTTAGAACCTGATTCACTCAACTACGTTTTGACCCTTATTGTTACTTTCAAAGCTTTTGCAGAAGGAGAAAACAGCTGAAACGGACTGTATGAAGAATGCTTTAGCTTACACTGTTTCTATCAATCAAGTGACCTTTTTTCATCATTATTATTATGGTATGAAGGATTAGGTTTTGTTTTAGAACCTGATTCACTCAACAACGTTTTGACCATTAATGTTACTTTCAAAGCTTCTGCAGAAGGAGTAAACAGCTAAAACGCAGTGTATGAAGAATGCTTTAGCTTACACTGTTTCTTTTAACCAAATGACCTGTTTTCATCATTATCATCATGGTATAAAAGATTAGGTATAGTTTTAGAACCTGATTCACTCAACTACGTTTTGACCATTTTTGTTACTTTTTAAAGCTTTTGCAGAAGGAGAAAACCACTAAAACGGACTGTTTGAAGAATGCTTTAGATTACACTGTTTCTTTTAAGCAAATGACCTGTTTTCATCATTATCATTATGGTATAATGGATTAAGTATAGTTTTGGAACCTGGTTCACTCAACTACGTTTTGACCATTTTTGTTACTTTTTAAAGCTTTTGCAGAAGGCAAAAACCACTAAAACGGACGGTAAGAGGAATGCTTTAGCTTACACTGTTTGTATCAAGCAAATGACCTGTTTTCATCATCATCATTATGGTTTAATGGATTAGGTATAGTTTTGGAACCTGATTCACTCAACTACGTTTTGACCATTTTTGTTACTTTTTAAAGCTTTTGCAGAAGGACAAAACAGCTAAAACGCACTGTATGAAGAAGGCTTTAGCTCACACTGTTTCTTTTAAGCAAATGACCTGTTTTCATCATTATCATCATTGTATGAAGGATTAGGCATAGTTTTAGAACCTAATTCACTCAACTACGTTTTGACCCTTATTGTTACTTTTAAAGTTTTTAAAGAAGGAGAAAACAGCTAAAACGGATTGTATGATGAAATGCTTTAGGTTACAGTGTTTCTATCAAGCAAATGACCTGTTTTCATCATTATTATTATGGTATGAAGGATTAGGCATAGTTTTAGAACCTGATTCACTCAACTACGTTTTGACCCTTATTGTTACTTTCAAAGCTTTTGCAGAAGGAGAAAACAGCTGAAACGGACTGTATGAAGAATGCTTTAGCTTACACTGTTTCTATCAATCAAGTGACCTTTTTTCATCATTATTATTATGGTATGAAGGATTAGGTTTTGTTTTAGAACCTGATTCACTCAACAACGTTTTGACCATTAATGTTACTTTCAAAGCTTCTGCAGAAGGAGTAAACAGCTAAAACGCAGTGTATGAAGAATGCTTTAGCTTACACTGTTTCTTTTAACCAAATGACCTGTTTTCATCATTATCATCATGGTATAAAAGATTAGGTATAGTTTTAGAACCTGATTCACTCAACTACGTTTTGACCATTTTTGTTACTTTTTAAAGCTTTTGCAGAAGGAGAAAACCACTAAAACGGACTGTTTGAAGAATGCTTTAGATTACACTGTTTCTTTTAAGCAAATGACCTGTTTTCATCATTATCATTATGGTATAATGGATTAAGTATAGTTTTGGAACCTGGTTCACTCAACTACGTTTTGACCATTTTTGTTACTTTTTAAAGCTTTTGCAGAAGGCAAAAACCACTAAAACGGACGGTAAGAGGAATGCTTTAGCTTACACTGTTTGTATCAAGCAAATGACCTGTTTTCATCATCATCATTATGGTTTAATGGATTAGGTATAGTTTTGGAACCTGATTCACTCAACTACGTTTTGACCATTTTTGTTACTTTTTAAAGCTTTTGCAGAAGGACAAAACAGCTAAAACGCACTGTATGAAGAAGGCTTTAGCTCACACTGTTTCTTTTAAGCAAATGACCTGTTTTCATCATTATCATCATTGTATGAAGGATTAGGCATAGTTTTAGAACCTAATTCACTCAACTACGTTTTGACCCTTATTGTTACTTTTAAAGTTTTTAAAGAAGGAGAAAACAGCTAAAACGGATTGTATGATGAAATGCTTTAGGTTACAGTGTTTCTATCAAGCAAATGACCTGTTTTCATCATTATTATTATGGTATGAAGGATTAGGCATAGTTTTAGAACCTGATTCACTCAACTACGTTTTGACCCTTATTGTTACTTTCAAAGCTTTTGCAGAAGGAGAAAACAGCTGAAACGGACTGTATGAAGAATGCTTTAGCTTACACTGTTTCTATCAATCAAGTGACCTTTTTTCATCATTATTATTATGGTATGAAGGATTAGGTTTTGTTTTAGAACCTGATTCACTCAACAACGTTTTGACCATTAATGTTACTTTCAAAGCTTCTGCAGAAGGAATAAACAGCTAAAACGCAGTGTATGAAGAATGCTTTAGCTTACACTGTTTCTTTTAACCAAATGACCTGTTTTCATCATTATCATCATGGTATAAAAGATTAGGTATAGTTTTAGAACCTGATTCACTCAACTACGTTTTGACCATTTTTGTTACTTTTTAAAGCTTTTGCAGAAGGAGAAAACCACTAAAACGGACTGTTTGAAGAATGCTTTAGATTACACTGTTTCTTTTAAGCAAATGACCTGTTTTCATCATTATCATTATGGTATAATGGATTAAGTATAGTTTTGGAACCTGGTTCACTCAACTACGTTTTGACCATTTTTGTTACTTTTTAAAGCTTTTGCAGAAGGCAAAAACCACTAAAACGGACGGTAAGAGGAATGCTTTAGCTTACACTGTTTGTATCAAGCAAATGACCTGTTTTCATCATCATCATTATGGTTTAATGGATTAGGTATAGTTTTGGAACCTGATTCACTCAACTACGTTTTGACCATTTTTGTTACTTTTTAAAGCTTTTGCAGAAGGACAAAACAGCTAAAACGCACTGTATGAAGAAGGCTTTAGCTCACACTGTTTCTTTTAAGCAAATGACCTGTTTTCATCATTATCATCATTGTATGAAGGATTAGGCATAGTTTTAGAACCTAATTCACTCAACTACGTTTTGACCCTTATTGTTACTTTTAAAGTTTTTAAAGAAGGAGAAAACAGCTAAAACGGATTGTATGATGAAATGCTTTAGGTTACAGTGTTTCTATCAAGCAAATGACCTGTTTTCATCATTATTATTATGGTATGAAGGATTAGGCATAGTTTTAGAACCTGATTCACTCAACTACGTTTTGACCCTTATTGTTACTTTCAAAGCTTTTGCAGAAGGAGAAAACAGCTGAAACGGACTGTATGAAGAATGCTTTAGCTTACACTGTTTCTATCAATCAAGTGACCTTTTTTCATCATTATTATTATGGTATGAAGGATTAGGTTTTGTTTTAGAACCTGATTCACTCAACAACGTTTTGACCATTAATGTTACTTTCAAAGCTTCTGCAGAAGGAGTAAACAGCTAAAACGGACTGTATAAAGAATGCTTTAGGTTACAGTGTCTCTATGAAGCAAATCACCTTTTTTCATCATTATTATTATGGTATAAAGGATTAGGTTTTGTTTTAGAACCTGATTCACTCAACAACGTTTTGACCATTAATGTTACTTTCAAAGCTTCTGCATAAGGAGTAAACAGCTAAAACGGACTGTATGAAGAATGCTTTAGTTTACAGTGTTTCTATCAAGCAAATCACCTTTTTTCATCATTATGATTATGGTATGAAGGATTAGGTGTTGTTTTAGAACCTGATTCACTCAACAACGTTTTGACCATTATTGTTACTTTCAAAGCTTTTGAAGAAGGAGTAAACAGCTAAAACGGACTGTATGAAGAATGCTTTAGGTTACAGTGTTTCTATCAAGCAAATCACCTTTTTTCATCATTATGATTATGGTATGAAGGATTAGGTGTTGTTTTAGAACCTGATTCACTCAACAACGTTTTGACCATTATTGTTACTTTCAAAGCTTTTGAAGAAGGAGTAAACAGCTAAAACGGACTGTATGAAGAATGCTTTAGGTTACAGTGTTTCTATCAAGCAAATCACCTTTTTTCAACATTATTATTATGGTATGAAGGATTAGGTTTTGTTTTAGAACCTGATTTACTCAACAACGTTTTGACCCTTATTTTTACTTTCAAAGCTTTTGCAGAAGGGGAAAACAGCTAAAACGCACTGTATGAAGAATGCTTTAGCTTACACTGTTTCTTTTAACCAAATGACCTGTTTTCATCATTATCATCATGGTATGAAGGATTGGGCATAGTTTTAGAACCTGATTCACTCAACAACGTTTTGACCATTATTGTTACTTTCAAAGCTTTTGCAGAAGGAGAAAACAGCTAAAACGGACTGTATGATGAAATGCTTGAGCTTACACTGTTTTTTTAAGCAAATGACCTGTTTTCATCATTATTATTATGGTATGAAGGATTAGGCATAGTTTTAGAACCTGATTCACTCAACTACGTTTTGACCCTTATTGTTACTTTCAAAGCTTTTGCAGAAGGAGAAAACAGCTGAAACGGACTGTATGAAGAATGCTTTAGCTTACACTGTTTCTATCAATCAAGTGACCTTTTTTCATCATTATCATTATGGTATGAAGGATTAGGTTTTGTTTTAGAACCTGATTCACTCAACAACGTTTTGACCAATAATGTTACTTTCAAAGCTTCTGCAGAAGGAGTAAACAGCTAAAACGGACTGTATAAAGAATGCTTTAGGTTACAGTGTCTCTATCAAGCAAATCACCTTTTTTCATCATTATTATTATGGTATAAAGGATTAGGTTTTGTTTTAGAACCTGATTCACTCAACAACGTTTTGACCCTTATTTTTACTTTCAAAGCTTCTGCATAAGGAGTAAACAGCTAAAACGGACTGTATGAAGAATGCTTTAGGTTACAGTGTTTCTATCAAGCAAATCACCTTTTTTCATCATTATGATTATGGTATGAAGGATTAGGTGTTGTTTTAGAACCTGATTCACTCAACAACGTTTTGACCATTATTGTTACTTTCAAAGCTTTTGAAGAAGGAGTAAACAGCTAAAACGGACTGTATGAAGAATGCTTTAGGTTACAGTGTTTCTATCAAGCAAATCACCTTTTTTCAACATTATTATTATGGTATGAAGGATTAGGTTTTGTTTTAGAACCTGATTTACTCAACAACGTTTTGACCCTTATTTTTACTTTCAAAGCTTTTGCAGAAGGGGAAAACAGCTAAAACGCACTGTATGAAGAATGCTTTAGCTTACACTGTTTCTTTTAACCAAATGACCTGTTTTCATCATTATTATTATGGTATGAAGGATTAGGCATAGTTTTAGAACCTGATTCACTCAACTACGTTTTGACCCTTATTGTTACTTTCAAAGCTTTTGCAGAAGGAGAAAACAGCTGAAACGGACTGTATGAAGAATGCTTTAGCTTACACTGTTTCTATCAATCAAGTGACCTTTTTTCATCATTATCATTATGGTATGAAGGATTAGGTTTTGTTTTAGAACCTGATTCACTCAACAACGTTTTGACCATTAATGTTACTTTCAAAGCTTCTGCAGAAGGAGTAAACAGCTAAAACGGACTGTATAAAGAATGCTTTAGGTTACAGTGTCTCTATCAAGCAAATCACCTGTTTTCATCATCATCATTATGGTTTAATGGATTAGGTATAGTTTTGGAACCTGATTCACTCAACTACGTTTTGACCCTTATTGTTACTTTCAAAGCTTTTGCAGTAGGAGAAAACAGCTAAAACGCACTGTATGAAGAATGCTTGAGCTTACACTGTTCCTTTTAAGCAAATGACCTGTTTTCATCATTATCATCATGGTATAAAAGATTAGGTATAGTTTTAGAACCTGATTCACTCAACTACGTTTTGACCATTTTTGTTACTTTTTAAAGCTTTTGCAGAAGGAGAAAACCACTAAAACGGACTGTTTGAAGAATGCTTTAGATTACACTGTTTCTTTTAAGCAAATGACCTGTTTTCATCATAATCATTATGGTATAATGGATTAAGTATAGTTTTGGAACCTGGTTCACTCAACTACGTTTTGACCATTTTTGTTACTTTTTAAAGCTTTTGCAGAAGGCAAAAACCACTAAAACGGACGGTAAGAGGAATGCTTTAGCTTACACTGTTTGTATCAAGCAAATGACCTGTTTTCATCATCATCATTATGGTTTAATGGATTAGGTATAGTTTTGGAACCTGATTCACTCAACTACGTTTTGACCATTTTTGTTACTTTTTAAAGCTTTTGCAGAAGGACAAAACAGCTAAAACGCACTGTATGAAGAAGGCTTTAGCTCACACTGTTTCTTTTAAGCAAATGACCTGTTTTCATCATTATCATCATTGTATGAAGGATTAGGCATAGTTTTAGAACCTAATTCACTCAACTACGTTTTGACCCTTATTGTTACTTTTAAAGTTTTTAAAGAAGGAGAAAACAGCTAAAACGGATTGTATGATGAAATGCTTTAGGTTACAGTGTTTCTATCAAGCAAATTACCTGTTTTCATCATTATTATTATGGTATGAAGGATTAGGCATAGTTTTAGAACCTGATTCACTCAACTACGTTTTGACCCTTATTGTTACTTTCAAAGCTTTTGCAGAAGGAGAAAACAGCTGAAACGGACTGTATGAAGAATGCTTTAGCTTACACTGTTTCTATCAATCAAGTGACCTTTTTTCATCATTATTATTATGGTATGAAGGATTAGGTTTTGTTTTAGAACCTGATTCACTCAACAACGTTTTGACCATTAATGTTACTTTCAAAGCTTCTGCAGAAGGAGTAAACAGCTAAAACGCACTGTATGAAGAATGCTTTAGCTTACACTGTTTCTTTTAACCAAATGACCTGTTTTCATCATTATCATCATGGTATAAAAGATTAGGTATAGTTTTAGAACCTGATTCACTCAACTACGTTTTGACCATTTTTGTTACTTTTTAAAGCTTTTGCAGAAGGAGAAAACCACTAAAACGGACTGTTTGAAGAATGCTTTAGATTACACTGTTTCTTTTAAGCAAATGACCTGTTTTCATCATTATCATTATGGTATAATGGATTAAGTATAGTTTTGGAACCTGGTTCACTCAACTACGTTTTGACCATTTTTGTTACTTTTTAAAGCTTTTGCAGAAGGCAAAAACCACTAAAACGGACGGTAAGAGGAATGCTTTAGCTTACACTGTTTGTATCAAGCAAATGACCTGTTTTCATCATCATCATTATGGTTTAATGGATTAGGTATAGTTTTGGAACCTGATTCACTCAACTACGTTTTGACCATTTTTGTTACTTTTTAAAGCTTTTGCAGAAGGACAAAACAGCTAAAACGCACTGTATGAAGAAGGCTTTAGCTCACACTGTTTCTTTTAAGCAAATGACCTGTTTTCATCATTATCATCATTGTATGAAGGATTAGGCATAGTTTTAGAACCTAATTCACTCAACTACGTTTTGACCCTTATTGTTACTTTTAAAGTTTTTAAAGAAGGAGAAAACATCTAAAACGGATTGTATGATGAAATGCTTTAGGTTACAGTGTTTCTATCAAGCAAATGACCTGTTTTCATCATTATTATTATGGTATGAAGGATTAGGCATAGTTTTAGAACCTGATTCACTCAACTACGTTTTGACCCTGTTTCTTTTAACCAAATGACCTGTTTTCATCATTATCATCATGGTATGAAGGATTGGGCATAGTTTTAGAACCTGATTCACTCAACAACGTTTTGACCATTATTGTTACTTTCAAAGCTTTTGCAGAAGGAGAAAACAGCTAAAACGGACTGTATGATGAAATGCTTGAGCTTACACTGTTTTTTTAAGCAAATGACCTGTTTTCATCATTATTATTATGGTATGAAGGATTAGGCATAGTTTTAGAACCTGATTCACTCAACTACGTTTTGACCCTTATTGTTACTTTCAAAGCTTTTGCAGAAGGAGAAAACAGCTGAAACGGACTGTATGAAGAATGCTTTAGCTTACACTGTTTCTATCAATCAAGTGACCTTTTTTCATCATTATCATTATGGTATGAAGGATTAGGTTTTGTTTTAGAACCTGATTCACTCAACAACGTTTTGACCATTAATGTTACTTTCAAAGCTTCTGCAGAAGGAGTAAACAGCTAAAACGGACTGTATAAAGAATGCTTTAGGTTACAGTGTCTCTATCAAGCAAATCACCTTTTTTCATCATTATTATTATGGTATAAAGGATTAGGTTTTGTTTTAGAACCTGATTCACTCAACAACGTTTTGACCCTTATTTTTACTTTCAAAGCTTCTGCATAAGGAGTAAACAGCTAAAACGGACTGTATGAAGAATGCTTTAGGTTACAGTGTTTCTATCAAGCAAATCACCTTTTTTCATCATTATGATTATGGTATGAAGGATTAGGTGTTGTTTTAGAACCTGATTCACTCAACAACGTTTTGACCATTATTGTTACTTTCAAAGCTTTTGAAGAAGGAGTAAACAGCTAAAACGGACTGTATGAAGAATGCTTTAGGTTACAGTGTTTCTATCAAGCAAATCACCTTTTTTCAACATTATTATTATGGTATGAAGGATTAGGTTTTGTTTTAGAACCTGATTTACTCAACAACGTTTTGACCCTTATTTTTACTTTCAAAGCTTTTGCAGAAGGGGAAAACAGCTAAAACGCACTGTATGAAGAATGCTTTAGCTTACACTGTTTCTTTTAACCAAATGACCTGTTTTCATCATTATTATTATGGTATGAAGGATTAGGCATAGTTTTAGAACCTGATTCACTCAACTACGTTTTGACCCTTATTGTTACTTTCAAAGCTTTTGCAGAAGGAGAAAACAGCTGAAACGGACTGTATGAAGAATGCTTTAGCTTACACTGTTTCTATCAATCAAGTGACCTTTTTTCATCATTATCATTATGGTATGAAGGATTAGGTTTTGTTTTAGAACCTGATTCACTCAACAACGTTTTGACCATTAATGTTACTTTCAAAGCTTCTGCAGAAGGAGTAAACAGCTAAAACGGACTGTATAAAGAATGCTTTAGGTTACAGTGTCTCTATCAAGCAAATCACCTTTTTTCATCATTATTATTATGGTATAAAGGATTAGGTTTTGTTTTAGAACCTGATTCACTCAACAACGTTTTGACCATTAATGTTACTTTCAAAGCTTTTGAAGAAGAAGTAAACAGCTAAAACGGACTGTATAAAGATTGCTTGAGGTTACAGTGTTTCTATCAAGCAAATGACCTTTTTTCATCATTATCATTATGGTATGAAGGATTAGGTTTTGTTTTAGAACCTTATTCACTCAACTACGTTTTGAACCTTATTGTTACTTTTAAAGCTTTTGCAGAAGGACAAAACAGCTAAAACGCACTGTATGAAGAATGCTTTAGCTCACACTGTTTCTTTTAAGCACATGACCTGTTTTCATCATTATCATCATGGTATGAATGATTAGGCATAGTTTTAGAACCTGATTCACTTAACTACGTTTTGACCCTTATTTTTACTTTCAAAGCTTTTAAAGAAGGAGAAAACAGCTAAAACGGATTGTATGATGAAATGCTTGAGCTTACACTGTTCCTTTTAAGCAAATTACCTGTTTTCATCATTATCATTATGGTATGAAGCATTGGGCATAGTTTTAGAACCTGATTCACTCAACTACGTTTTGACCCTTATTGTTACTTTCAAAGCTTTTAAAGGAGAAAACAGCTAAAACGGATTGTATGATGAAATGCTTGAGCTTACACTGTTCCTTTTAAGCAAATGACCTGTTTTCATCATTATCATCATTGTATGAATGATTAGGCATAGTTTTAGAACCTGATTCACTTAACTACGTTTTGACCCTTATTGTTAGTTTCAAAGCTTTTGCAGTAGGAGAAAACTTCTTAAACGGATTGTATGAAGAATGCTTGAGCTTACACTGTTTCCTTTAAGGAAATGACCTGTTTTCATCATTATCATTATGGTATAATGGATTAAGTATAGTTTTGGAACCTGGTTCACTCAACTACGTTTTGACCATTTTTGTTACTTTTTAAAGCTTTTGCAGAAGGCAAAAACCACTAAAACGGACGGTAAGAGGAATGCTTTAGCTTACACTGTTTGTATCAAGCAAATGACCTGTTTTCATCATCATCATTATGGTTTAATGGATTAGGTATAGTTTTGGAACCTGATTCACTCAACTACGTTTTGACCCTTATTGTTACTTTCAAAGCTTTTGCAGTAGGAGAAAACAGCTAAAACGCACTGTATGAAGAATGCTTGAGCTTACACTGTTCCTTTTAAGCAAATGACCTGTTTTCATCATTATCATCATGGTATAAAAGATTAGGTATAGTTTTAGAACCTGATTCACTCAACTACGTTTTGACCATTTTTGTTACTTTTTAAAGCTTTTGCAGAAGGAGAAAACCACTAAAACGGACTGTTTGAAGAATGCTTTAGATTACACTGTTTCTTTTAAGCAAATGACCTGTTTTCATCATTATCATTATGGTATAATGGATTAAGTATAGTTTTGGAACCTGGTTCACTCAACTACGTTTTGACCATTTTTGTTACTTTTTAAAGCTTTTGCAGAAGGACAAAACAGCTAAAACGCACTGTATGAAGAAGGCTTTAGGCTCACACTGTTTCTTTTAAGCAAATGACCTGTTTTCATCATTATCATCATTGTATGAAGGATTAGGCATAGTTTTAGAACCTAATTCACTCAACTACGTTTTGACCCTTATTGTTACTTTTAAAGTTTTTAAAGAAGGAGAAAACAGCTAAAACGGATTGTATGATGAAATGCTTTAGGTTACAGTGTTTCTATCAAGCAAATGACCTGTTTTCATCATTATTATTATGGTATGAAGGATTAGGCATAGTTTTAGAACCTGATTCACTCAACTACGTTTTGACCATTTTTGTTACTTTTTAAAGCTTTTGCAGAAGGAGAAAACCACTAAAACGGACTGTTTGAAGAATGCTTTAGATTACACTGTTTCTTTTAAGCAAATGACCTGTTTTCATCATTATCATTATGGTATAATGGATTAAGTATAGTTTTGGAACCTGGTTCACTCAACTACGTTTTGACCATTTTTGTTACTTTTTAAAGCTTTTGCAGAAGGCAAAAACCACTAAAACGGACGGTAAGAGGAATGCTTTAGCTTACACTGTTTGTATCAAGCAAATGACCTGTTTTCATCATCATCATTATGGTTTAATGGATTAGGTATAGTTTTGGAACCTGATTCACTCAACTACGTTTTGACCATTTTTGTTACTTTTTAAAGCTTTTGCAGAAGGACAAAACAGCTAAAACGCACTGTATGAAGAAGGCTTTAGCTCACACTGTTTCTTTTAAGCAAATGACCTGTTTTCATCATTATCATCATTGTATGAAGGATTAGGCATAGTTTTAGAACCTAATTCACTCAACTACGTTTTGACCCTTATTGTTACTTTTAAAGTTTTTAAAGAAGGAGAAAACAGCTAAAACGGATTGTATGATGAAATGCTTTAGGTTACAGTGTTTCTATCAAGCAAATGACCTGTTTTCATCATTATTATTATGGTATGAAGGATTAGGCATAGTTTTAGAACCTGATTCACTCAACTACGTTTTGACCCTTATTGTTACTTTCAAAGCTTTTGCAGAAGGAGAAAACAGCTGAAACGGACTGTATGAAGAATGCTTTAGCTTACACTGTTTCTATCAATCAAGTGACCTTTTTTCATCATTATTATTATGGTATGAAGGATTAGGTTTTGTTTTAGAACCTGATTCACTCAACAACGTTTTGACCATTAATGTTACTTTCAAAGCTTCTGCAGAAGGAGTAAACAGCTAAAACGGACTGTATAAAGAATGCTTTAGGTTACAGTGTCTCTATCAAGCAAATCACCTTTTTTCATCATTATTATTATGGTATAAAGGATTAGGTTTTGTTTTAGAACCTGATTCACTCAACAACGTTTTGACCATTAATGTTACTTTCAAAGCTTCTGCATAAGGAGTAAACAGCTAAAACGGACTGTATGAAGAATGCTTTAGGTTACAATGTTTCTATCAAGCAAATCACCTTTTTTCAACATTATTATTATGGTATGAAGGATTAGGTTTTGTTTTAGAACCTGATTTACTCAACAACGTTTTGACCCTTATTTTTACTTTCAAAGCTTTTGCAGAAGGGGAAAACAGCTAAAACGCACTGTATGAAGAATGCTTTAGCTTACACTGTTTCTTTTAACCAAATGACCTGTTTTCATCATTATCATCATGGTATGAAGGATTGGGCATAGTTTTAGAACCTGATTCACTCAACAACGTTTTGACCATTATTGTTACTTTCAAAGCTTTTGCAGAAGGAGAAAACAGCTAAAACGGACTGTATGATGAAATGCTTGAGCTTACACTGTTTTTTTAAGCAAATGACCTGTTTTCATCATTATTATTATGGTATGAAGGATTAGGCATAGTTTTAGAACCTGATTCACTCAACTACGTTTTGACCCTTATTGTTACTTTCAAAGCTTTTGCAGAAGGAGAAAACAGCTGAAACGGACTGTATGAAGAATGCTTTAGCTTACACTGTTTCTATCAATCAAGTGACCTTTTTTCATCATTATTATTATGGTATGAAGGATTAGGTTTTGTTTTAGAACCTGATTCACTCAACAACGTTTTGACCATTAATGTTACTTTCAAAGCTTCTGCAGAAGGAGTAAACAGCTAAAACGGACTGTATAAAGAATGCTTTAGGTTACAGTGTCTCTATGAAGCAAATCACCTTTTTTCATCATTATTATTATGGTATAAAGGATTAGGTTTTGTTTTAGAACCTGATTCACTCAACAACGTTTTGACCATTAATGTTACTTTCAAAGCTTCTGCATAAGGAGTAAACAGCTAAAACGGACTGTATGAAGAATGCTTTAGTTTACAGTGTTTCTATCAAGCAAATCACCTTTTTTCATCATTATGATTATGGTATGAAGGATTAGGTGTTGTTTTAGAACCTGATTCACTCAACAACGTTTTGACCATTATTGTTACTTTCAAAGCTTTTGAAGAAGGAGTAAACAGCTAAAACGGACTGTATGAAGAATGCTTTAGGTTACAGTGTTTCTATCAAGCAAATCACCTTTTTTCATCATTATGATTATGGTATGAAGGATTAGGTGTTGTTTTAGAACCTGATTCACTCAACAACGTTTTGACCATTATTGTTACTTTCAAAGCTTTTGAAGAAGGAGTAAACAGCTAAAACGGACTGTATGAAGAATGCTTTAGGTTACAGTGTTTCTATCAAGCAAATCACCTTTTTTCAACATTATTATTATGGTATGAAGGATTAGGTTTTGTTTTAGAACCTGATTTACTCAACAACGTTTTGACCCTTATTTTTACTTTCAAAGCTTTTGCAGAAGGGGAAAACAGCTAAAACGCACTGTATGAAGAATGCTTTAGCTTACACTGTTTCTTTTAACCAAATGACCTGTTTTCATCATTATCATCATGGTATGAAGGATTGGGCATAGTTTTAGAACCTGATTCACTCAACAACGTTTTGACCATTATTGTTACTTTCAAAGCTTTTGCAGAAGGAGAAAACAGCTAAAACGGACTGTATGATGAAATGCTTGAGCTTACACTGTTTTTTTAAGCAAATGACCTGTTTTCATCATTATTATTATGGTATGAAGGATTAGGCATAGTTTTAGAACCTGATTCACTCAACAACGTTTTGACCCTTATTTTTACATTCAAAGCTTTTGAAGAAGGAGTAAACAGCTAAAACGGACTGTATGAAGAATGCTTTAGGTTACAGTGTTTCTATCAAGCAAATCACCTTTTTTCATCATTATGATTATGGTATGAAGGATTAGGTGTTGTTTTAGAACCTGATTCACTCAACAACGTTTTGACCATTATTGTTACTTTTAAAGTTTTTAAAGAAGGAGAAAACAGCTAAAACGGATTGTATGATGAAATGCTTTAGGTTACAGTGTTTCTATCAAGCAAATGACCTGTTTTCATCATTATTATTATGGTATGAAGGATTAGGCATAGTTTTAGAACCTGATTCACTCAACTACGTTTTGACCCTTATTGTTACTTTCAAAGCTTTTGCAGAAGGAGAAAACAGCTGAAACGGACTGTATGAAGAATGCTTTAGCTTACACTGTTTCTATCAATCAAGTGACCTTTTTTCATCATTATTATTATGGTATGAAGGATTAGGTTTTGTTTTAGAACCTGATTCACTCAACAACGTTTTGACCATTAATGTTACTTTCAAAGCTTCTGCAGAAGGAGTAAACAGCTAAAACGGACTGTATAAAGAATGCTTTAGGTTACAGTGTCTCTATCAAGCAAATCACCTTTTTTCATCATTATTATTATGGTATAAAGGATTAGGTTTTGTTTTAGAACCTGATTCACTCAACAACGTTTTGACCATTAATGTTACTTTCAAAGCTTCTGCATAAGGAGTAAACAGCTAAAACGGACTGTATGAAGAATGCTTTAGGTTACAATGTTTCTATCAAGCAAATCACCTTTTTTCAACATTATTATTATGGTATGAAGGATTAGGTTTTGTTTTAGAACCTGATTTACTCAACAACGTTTTGACCCTTATTTTTACTTTCAAAGCTTTTGCAGAAGGGGAAAACAGCTAAAACGCACTGTATGAAGAATGCTTTAGCTTACACTGTTTCTTTTAACCAAATGACCTGTTTTCATCATTATCATCATGGTATGAAGGATTGGGCATAGTTTTAGAACCTGATTCACTCAACAACGTTTTGACCATTATTGTTACTTTCAAAGCTTTTGCAGAAGGAGAAAACAGCTAAAACGGACTGTATGATGAAATGCTTGAGCTTACACTGTTTTTTTAAGCAAATGACCTGTTTTCATCATTATTATTATGGTATGAAGGATTAGGCATAGTTTTAGAACCTGATTCACTCAACTACGTTTTGACCCTTATTGTTACTTTCAAAGCTTTTGCAGAAGGAGAAAACAGCTGAAACGGACTGTATGAAGAATGCTTTAGCTTACACTGTTTCTATCAATCAAGTGACCTTTTTTCAACATTATCATTATGGTATGAAGGATTAGGTTTTGTTTTAGAACCTGATTCACTCAACAACGTTTTGACCATTAATGTTACTTTCAAAGCTTCTGCAGAAGGAGTAAACAGCTAAAACGGACTGTATAAAGAATGCTTTAGGTTACAGTGTTTCTATCAAGCAAATCACCTTTTTTCATCATTATGATTATGGTATGAAGGATTAGGTTTTGTTTTAGAACCTGATTCACTCAACAACGTTTTGACCCTTATTTTTACTTTCAAAGCTTCTGCATAAGGAGTAAACAGCTAAAACGGACTGTATAAAGAATGCTTTAGCTTACACTGTTTCTATCAATCAAGTGACCTTTTTTCATCATTATTATTATGGTATGAAGGATTAGGTTTTGTTTTAGAACCTGATTCACTCAACAACGTTTTGACCATTAATGTTACTTTCAAAGCTTCTGCAGAAGGAGTAAACAGCTAAAACGGACTGTATGAAGAATGCTTTAGCTTACAGTGTCTCTATCAAGCAAATCACCTGTTTTCATCATCATCATTATGGTTTAATGGATTAGGTATAGTTTTGGAACCTGATTCACTCAACTACGTTTTGACCCTTATTGTTACTTTCAAAGCTTTTGCAGTAGGAGAAAACAGCTAAAACGCACTGTATGAAGAATGCTTGAGCTTACACTGTTCCTTTTAAGCAAATGACCTGTTTTCATCATTATCATCATGGTATAAAAGATTAGGTATAGTTTTAGAACCTGATTCACTCAACTACGTTTTGACCATTTTTGTTACTTTTTAAAGCTTTTGCAGAAGGAGAAAACCACTAAAACGGACTGTTTGAAGAATGCTTTAGATTACACTGTTTCTTTTAAGCAAATGACCTGTTTTCATCATAATCATTATGGTATAATGGATTAAGTATAGTTTTGGAACCTGGTTCACTCAACTACGTTTTGACCATTTTTGTTACTTTTTAAAGCTTTTGCAGAAGGCAAAAACCACTAAAACGGACGGTAAGAGGAATGCTTTAGCTTACACTGTTTGTATCAAGCAAATGACCTGTTTTCATCATCATCATTATGGTTTAATGGATTAGGTATAGTTTTGGAACCTGATTCACTCAACTACGTTTTGACCATTTTTGTTACTTTTTAAAGCTTTTGCAGAAGGACAAAACAGCTAAAACGCACTGTATGAAGAAGGCTTTAGCTCACACTGTTTCTTTTAAGCAAATGACCTGTTTTCATCATTATCATCATTGTATGAAGGATTAGGCATAGTTTTAGAACCTAATTCACTCAACTACGTTTTGACCCTTATTGTTACTTTTAAAGTTTTTAAAGAAGGAGAAAACAGCTAAAACGGATTGTATGATGAAATGCTTTAGGTTACAGTGTTTCTATCAAGCAAATGACCTGTTTTCATCATTATTATTATGGTATGAAGGATTAGGCATAGTTTTAGAACCTGATTCACTCAACTACGTTTTGACCCTTATTGTTACTTTCAAAGCTTTTGCAGAAGGAGAAAACAGCTGAAACGGACTGTATGAAGAATGCTTTAGCTTACACTGTTTCTATCAATCAAGTGACCTTTTTTCATCATTATTATTATGGTATGAAGGATTAGGTTTTGTTTTAGAACCTGATTCACTCAACAACGTTTTGACCATTAATGTTACTTTCAAAGCTTCTGCAGAAGGAGTAAACAGCTAAAACGGACTGTATAAAGAATGCTTTAGGTTACAGTGTCTCTATGAAGCAAATCACCTTTTTTCATCATTATTATTATGGTATAAAGGATTAGGTTTTGTTTTAGAACCTGATTCACTCAACAACGTTTTGACCATTAATGTTACTTTCAAAGCTTCTGCATAAGGAGTAAACAGCTAAAACGGACTGTATGAAGAATGCTTTAGTTTACAGTGTTTCTATCAAGCAAATCACCTTTTTTCATCATTATGATTATGGTATGAAGGATTAGGTGTTGTTTTAGAACCTGATTCACTCAACAACGTTTTGACCATTATTGTTACTTTCAAAGCTTTTGAAGAAGGAGTAAACAGCTAAAACGGACTGTATGAAGAATGCTTTAGGTTACAGTGTTTCTATCAAGCAAATCACCTTTTTTCATCATTATGATTATGGTATGAAGGATTAGGTGTTGTTTTAGAACCTGATTCACTCAACAACGTTTTGACCATTATTGTTACTTTCAAAGCTTTTGAAGAAGGAGTAAACAGCTAAAACGGACTGTATGAAGAATGCTTTAGGTTACAGTGTTTCTATCAAGCAAATCACCTTTTTTCAACATTATTATTATGGTATGAAGGATTAGGTTTTGTTTTAGAACCTGATTTACTCAACAACGTTTTGACCCTTATTTTTACTTTCAAAGCTTTTGCAGAAGGGGAAAACAGCTAAAACGCACTGTATGAAGAATGCTTTAGCTTACACTGTTTCTTTTAACCAAATGACCTGTTTTCATCATTATCATCATGGTATGAAGGATTGGGCATAGTTTTAGAACCTGATTCACTCAACAACGTTTTGACCATTATTGTTACTTTCAAAGCTTTTGCAGAAGGAGAAAACAGCTAAAACGGACTGTATGATGAAATGCTTGAGCTTACACTGTTTTTTTAAGCAAATGACCTGTTTTCATCATTATTATTATGGTATGAAGGATTAGGCATAGTTTTAGAACCTGATTCACTCAACTACGTTTTGACCCTTATTGTTACTTTCAAAGCTTTTGCAGAAGGAGAAAACAGCTGAAACGGACTGTATGAAGAATGCTTTAGCTTACACTGTTTCTATCAATCAAGTGACCTTTTTTCATCATTATCATTATGGTATGAAGGATTAGGTTTTGTTTTAGAACCTGATTCACTCAACAACGTTTTGACCAATAATGTTACTTTCAAAGCTTCTGCAGAAGGAGTAAACAGCTAAAACGGACTGTATAAAGAATGCTTTAGGTTACAGTGTCTCTATCAAGCAAATCACCTTTTTTCATCATTATTATTATGGTATAAAGGATTAGGTTTTGTTTTAGAACCTGATTCACTCAACAACGTTTTGACCCTTATTTTTACTTTCAAAGCTTCTGCATAAGGAGTAAACAGCTAAAACGGACTGTATGAAGAATGCTTTAGGTTACAGTGTTTCTATCAAGCAAATCACCTTTTTTCATCATTATGATTATGGTATGAAGGATTAGGTGTTGTTTTAGAACCTGATTCACTCAACAACGTTTTGACCATTATTGTTACTTTCAAAGCTTTTGAAGAAGGAGTAAACAGCTAAAACGGACTGTATGAAGAATGCTTTAGGTTACAGTGTTTCTATCAAGCAAATCACCTTTTTTCAACATTATTATTATGGTATGAAGGATTAGGTTTTGTTTTAGAACCTGATTTACTCAACAACGTTTTGACCCTTATTTTTACTTTCAAAGCTTTTGCAGAAGGGGAAAACAGCTAAAACGCACTGTATGAAGAATGCTTTAGCTTACACTGTTTCTTTTAACCAAATGACCTGTTTTCATCATTATTATTATGGTATGAAGGATTAGGCATAGTTTTAGAACCTGATTCACTCAACTACGTTTTGACCCTTATTGTTACTTTCAAAGCTTTTGCAGAAGGAGAAAACAGCTGAAACGGACTGTATGAAGAATGCTTTAGCTTACACTGTTTCTATCAATCAAGTGACCTTTTTTCATCATTATCATTATGGTATGAAGGATTAGGTTTTGTTTTAGAACCTGATTCACTCAACAACGTTTTGACCATTAATGTTACTTTCAAAGCTTCTGCAGAAGGAGTAAACAGCTAAAACGGACTGTATAAAGAATGCTTTAGGTTACAGTGTCTCTATCAAGCAAATCACCTGTTTTCATCATCATCATTATGGTTTAATGGATTAGGTATAGTTTTGGAACCTGATTCACTCAACTACGTTTTGACCCTTATTGTTACTTTCAAAGCTTTTGCAGTAGGAGAAAACAGCTAAAACGCACTGTATGAAGAATGCTTGAGCTTACACTGTTCCTTTTAAGCAAATGACCTGTTTTCATCATTATCATCATGGTATAAAAGATTAGGTATAGTTTTAGAACCTGATTCACTCAACTACGTTTTGACCATTTTTGTTACTTTTTAAAGCTTTTGCAGAAGGAGAAAACCACTAAAACGGACTGTTTGAAGAATGCTTTAGATTACACTGTTTCTTTTAAGCAAATGACCTGTTTTCATCATAATCATTATGGTATAATGGATTAAGTATAGTTTTGGAACCTGGTTCACTCAACTACGTTTTGACCATTTTTGTTACTTTTTAAAGCTTTTGCAGAAGGCAAAAACCACTAAAACGGACGGTAAGAGGAATGCTTTAGCTTACACTGTTTGTATCAAGCAAATGACCTGTTTTCATCATCATCATTATGGTTTAATGGATTAGGTATAGTTTTGGAACCTGATTCACTCAACTACGTTTTGACCATTTTTGTTACTTTTTAAAGCTTTTGCAGAAGGACAAAACAGCTAAAACGCACTGTATGAAGAAGGCTTTAGCTCACACTGTTTCTTTTAAGCAAATGACCTGTTTTCATCATTATCATCATTGTATGAAGGATTAGGCATAGTTTTAGAACCTAATTCACTCAACTACGTTTTGACCCTTATTGTTACTTTTAAAGTTTTTAAAGAAGGAGAAAACAGCTAAAACGGATTGTATGATGAAATGCTTTAGGTTACAGTGTTTCTATCAAGCAAATTACCTGTTTTCATCATTATTATTATGGTATGAAGGATTAGGCATAGTTTTAGAACCTGATTCACTCAACTACGTTTTGACCCTTATTGTTACTTTCAAAGCTTTTGCAGAAGGAGAAAACAGCTGAAACGGACTGTATGAAGAATGCTTTAGCTTACACTGTTTCTATCAATCAAGTGACCTTTTTTCATCATTATTATTATGGTATGAAGGATTAGGTTTTGTTTTAGAACCTGATTCACTCAACAACGTTTTGACCATTAATGTTACTTTCAAAGCTTCTGCAGAAGGAGTAAACAGCTAAAACGCACTGTATGAAGAATGCTTTAGCTTACACTGTTTCTTTTAACCAAATGACCTGTTTTCATCATTATCATCATGGTATAAAAGATTAGGTATAGTTTTAGAACCTGATTCACTCAACTACGTTTTGACCATTTTTGTTACTTTTTAAAGCTTTTGCAGAAGGAGAAAACCACTAAAACGGACTGTTTGAAGAATGCTTTAGATTACACTGTTTCTTTTAAGCAAATGACCTGTTTTCATCATTATCATTATGGTATAATGGATTAAGTATAGTTTTGGAACCTGGTTCACTCAACTACGTTTTGACCATTTTTGTTACTTTTTAAAGCTTTTGCAGAAGGCAAAAACCACTAAAACGGACGGTAAGAGGAATGCTTTAGCTTACACTGTTTGTATCAAGCAAATGACCTGTTTTCATCATCATCATTATGGTTTAATGGATTAGGTATAGTTTTGGAACCTGATTCACTCAACTACGTTTTGACCATTTTTGTTACTTTTTAAAGCTTTTGCAGAAGGACAAAACAGCTAAAACGCACTGTATGAAGAAGGCTTTAGCTCACACTGTTTCTTTTAAGCAAATGACCTGTTTTCATCATTATCATCATTGTATGAAGGATTAGGCATAGTTTTAGAACCTAATTCACTCAACTACGTTTTGACCCTTATTGTTACTTTTAAAGTTTTTAAAGAAGGAGAAAACATCTAAAACGGATTGTATGATGAAATGCTTTAGGTTACAGTGTTTCTATCAAGCAAATGACCTGTTTTCATCATTATTATTATGGTATGAAGGATTAGGCATAGTTTTAGAACCTGATTCACTCAACTACGTTTTGACCCTGTTTCTTTTAACCAAATGACCTGTTTTCATCATTATCATCATGGTATGAAGGATTGGGCATAGTTTTAGAACCTGATTCACTCAACAACGTTTTGACCATTATTGTTACTTTCAAAGCTTTTGCAGAAGGAGAAAACAGCTAAAACGGACTGTATGATGAAATGCTTGAGCTTACACTGTTTTTTTAAGCAAATGACCTGTTTTCATCATTATTATTATGGTATGAAGGATTAGGCATAGTTTTAGAACCTGATTCACTCAACTACGTTTTGACCCTTATTGTTACTTTCAAAGCTTTTGCAGAAGGAGAAAACAGCTGAAACGGACTGTATGAAGAATGCTTTAGCTTACACTGTTTCTATCAATCAAGTGACCTTTTTTCATCATTATCATTATGGTATGAAGGATTAGGTTTTGTTTTAGAACCTGATTCACTCAACAACGTTTTGACCATTAATGTTACTTTCAAAGCTTCTGCAGAAGGAGTAAACAGCTAAAACGGACTGTATAAAGAATGCTTTAGGTTACAGTGTCTCTATCAAGCAAATCACCTTTTTTCATCATTATTATTATGGTATAAAGGATTAGGTTTTGTTTTAGAACCTGATTCACTCAACAACGTTTTGACCCTTATTTTTACTTTCAAAGCTTCTGCATAAGGAGTAAACAGCTAAAACGGACTGTATGAAGAATGCTTTAGGTTACAGTGTTTCTATCAAGCAAATCACCTTTTTTCATCATTATGATTATGGTATGAAGGATTAGGTGTTGTTTTAGAACCTGATTCACTCAACAACGTTTTGACCATTATTGTTACTTTCAAAGCTTTTGAAGAAGGAGTAAACAGCTAAAACGGACTGTATGAAGAATGCTTTAGGTTACAGTGTTTCTATCAAGCAAATCACCTTTTTTCAACATTATTATTATGGTATGAAGGATTAGGTTTTGTTTTAGAACCTGATTTACTCAACAACGTTTTGACCCTTATTTTTACTTTCAAAGCTTTTGCAGAAGGGGAAAACAGCTAAAACGCACTGTATGAAGAATGCTTTAGCTTACACTGTTTCTTTTAACCAAATGACCTGTTTTCATCATTATTATTATGGTATGAAGGATTAGGCATAGTTTTAGAACCTGATTCACTCAACTACGTTTTGACCCTTATTGTTACTTTCAAAGCTTTTGCAGAAGGAGAAAACAGCTGAAACGGACTGTATGAAGAATGCTTTAGCTTACACTGTTTCTATCAATCAAGTGACCTTTTTTCATCATTATCATTATGGTATGAAGGATTAGGTTTTGTTTTAGAACCTGATTCACTCAACAACGTTTTGACCATTAATGTTACTTTCAAAGCTTCTGCAGAAGGAGTAAACAGCTAAAACGGACTGTATAAAGAATGCTTTAGGTTACAGTGTCTCTATCAAGCAAATCACCTTTTTTCATCATTATTATTATGGTATAAAGGATTAGGTTTTGTTTTAGAACCTGATTCACTCAACAACGTTTTGACCATTAATGTTACTTTCAAAGCTTTTGAAGAAGAAGTAAACAGCTAAAACGGACTGTATAAAGATTGCTTGAGGTTACAGTGTTTCTATCAAGCAAATGACCTTTTTTCATCATTATCATTATGGTATGAAGGATTAGGTTTTGTTTTAGAACCTTATTCACTCAACTACGTTTTGAACCTTATTGTTACTTTTAAAGCTTTTGCAGAAGGACAAAACAGCTAAAACGCACTGTATGAAGAATGCTTTAGCTCACACTGTTTCTTTTAAGCACATGACCTGTTTTCATCATTATCATCATGGTATGAATGATTAGGCATAGTTTTAGAACCTGATTCACTTAACTACGTTTTGACCCTTATTTTTACTTTCAAAGCTTTTAAAGAAGGAGAAAACAGCTAAAACGGATTGTATGATGAAATGCTTGAGCTTACACTGTTCCTTTTAAGCAAATTACCTGTTTTCATCATTATCATTATGGTATGAAGCATTGGGCATAGTTTTAGAACCTGATTCACTCAACTACGTTTTGACCCTTATTGTTACTTTCAAAGCTTTTAAAGGAGAAAACAGCTAAAACGGATTGTATGATGAAATGCTTGAGCTTACACTGTTCCTTTTAAGCAAATGACCTGTTTTCATCATTATCATCATTGTATGAATGATTAGGCATAGTTTTAGAACCTGATTCACTTAACTACGTTTTGACCCTTATTGTTAGTTTCAAAGCTTTTGCAGTAGGAGAAAACTTTTTAAACGGATTGTATGAAGAATGCTTGAGCTTACACTGTTTCCTTTAAGGAAATGACCTGTTTTCATCATTATCATTATGGTATAATGGATTAAGTATAGTTTTGGAACCTGGTTCACTCAACTACGTTTTGACCATTTTTGTTACTTTTTAAAGCTTTTGCAGAAGGCAAAAACCACTAAAACGGACGGTAAGAGGAATGCTTTAGCTTACACTGTTTGTATCAAGCAAATGACCTGTTTTCATCATCATCATTATGGTTTAATGGATTAGGTATAGTTTTGGAACCTGATTCACTCAACTACGTTTTGACCCTTATTGTTACTTTCAAAGCTTTTGCAGTAGGAGAAAACAGCTAAAACGCACTGTATGAAGAATGCTTGAGCTTACACTGTTCCTTTTAAGCAAATGACCTGTTTTCATCATTATCATCATGGTATAAAAGATTAGGTATAGTTTTAGAACCTGATTCACTCAACTACGTTTTGACCATTTTTGTTACTTTTTAAAGCTTTTGCAGAAGGAGAAAACCACTAAAACGGACTGTTTGAAGAATGCTTTAGATTACACTGTTTCTTTTAAGCAAATGACCTGTTTTCATCATTATCATTATGGTATAATGGATTAAGTATAGTTTTGGAACCTGGTTCACTCAACTACGTTTTGACCATTTTTGTTACTTTTTAAAGCTTTTGCAGAAGGACAAAACAGCTAAAACGCACTGTATGAAGAAGGCTTTAGGCTCACACTGTTTCTTTTAAGCAAATGACCTGTTTTCATCATTATCATCATTGTATGAAGGATTAGGCATAGTTTTAGAACCTAATTCACTCAACTACGTTTTGACCCTTATTGTTACTTTTAAAGTTTTTAAAGAAGGAGAAAACAGCTAAAACGGATTGTATGATGAAATGCTTTAGGTTACAGTGTTTCTATCAAGCAAATGACCTGTTTTCATCATTATTATTATGGTATGAAGGATTAGGCATAGTTTTAGAACCTGATTCACTCAACTACGTTTTGACCATTTTTGTTACTTTTTAAAGCTTTTGCAGAAGGAGAAAACCACTAAAACGGACTGTTTGAAGAATGCTTTAGATTACACTGTTTCTTTTAAGCAAATGACCTGTTTTCATCATTATCATTATGGTATAATGGATTAAGTATAGTTTTGGAACCTGGTTCACTCAACTACGTTTTGACCATTTTTGTTACTTTTTAAAGCTTTTGCAGAAGGCAAAAACCACTAAAACGGACGGTAAGAGGAATGCTTTAGCTTACACTGTTTGTATCAAGCAAATGACCTGTTTTCATCATCATCATTATGGTTTAATGGATTAGGTATAGTTTTGGAACCTGATTCACTCAACTACGTTTTGACCATTTTTGTTACTTTTTAAAGCTTTTGCAGAAGGACAAAACAGCTAAAACGCACTGTATGAAGAAGGCTTTAGCTCACACTGTTTCTTTTAAGCAAATGACCTGTTTTCATCATTATCATCATTGTATGAAGGATTAGGCATAGTTTTAGAACCTAATTCACTCAACTACGTTTTGACCCTTATTGTTACTTTTAAAGTTTTTAAAGAAGGAGAAAACAGCTAAAACGGATTGTATGATGAAATGCTTTAGGTTACAGTGTTTCTATCAAGCAAATGACCTGTTTTCATCATTATTATTATGGTATGAAGGATTAGGCATAGTTTTAGAACCTGATTCACTCAACTACGTTTTGACCCTTATTGTTACTTTCAAAGCTTTTGCAGAAGGAGAAAACAGCTGAAACGGACTGTATGAAGAATGCTTTAGCTTACACTGTTTCTATCAATCAAGTGACCTTTTTTCATCATTATTATTATGGTATGAAGGATTAGGTTTTGTTTTAGAACCTGATTCACTCAACAACGTTTTGACCATTAATGTTACTTTCAAAGCTTCTGCAGAAGGAGTAAACAGCTAAAACGGACTGTATAAAGAATGCTTTAGGTTACAGTGTCTCTATCAAGCAAATCACCTTTTTTCATCATTATTATTATGGTATAAAGGATTAGGTTTTGTTTTAGAACCTGATTCACTCAACAACGTTTTGACCATTAATGTTACTTTCAAAGCTTCTGCATAAGGAGTAAACAGCTAAAACGGACTGTATGAAGAATGCTTTAGGTTACAATGTTTCTATCAAGCAAATCACCTTTTTTCAACATTATTATTATGGTATGAAGGATTAGGTTTTGTTTTAGAACCTGATTTACTCAACAACGTTTTGACCCTTATTTTTACTTTCAAAGCTTTTGCAGAAGGGGAAAACAGCTAAAACGCACTGTATGAAGAATGCTTTAGCTTACACTGTTTCTTTTAACCAAATGACCTGTTTTCATCATTATCATCATGGTATGAAGGATTGGGCATAGTTTTAGAACCTGATTCACTCAACAACGTTTTGACCATTATTGTTACTTTCAAAGCTTTTGCAGAAGGAGAAAACAGCTAAAACGGACTGTATGATGAAATGCTTGAGCTTACACTGTTTTTTTAAGCAAATGACCTGTTTTCATCATTATTATTATGGTATGAAGGATTAGGCATAGTTTTAGAACCTGATTCACTCAACTACGTTTTGACCCTTATTGTTACTTTCAAAGCTTTTGCAGAAGGAGAAAACAGCTGAAACGGACTGTATGAAGAATGCTTTAGCTTACACTGTTTCTATCAATCAAGTGACCTTTTTTCATCATTATTATTATGGTATGAAGGATTAGGTTTTGTTTTAGAACCTGATTCACTCAACAACGTTTTGACCATTAATGTTACTTTCAAAGCTTCTGCAGAAGGAGTAAACAGCTAAAACGGACTGTATAAAGAATGCTTTAGGTTACAGTGTCTCTATGAAGCAAATCACCTTTTTTCATCATTATTATTATGGTATAAAGGATTAGGTTTTGTTTTAGAACCTGATTCACTCAACAACGTTTTGACCATTAATGTTACTTTCAAAGCTTCTGCATAAGGAGTAAACAGCTAAAACGGACTGTATGAAGAATGCTTTAGTTTACAGTGTTTCTATCAAGCAAATCACCTTTTTTCATCATTATGATTATGGTATGAAGGATTAGGTGTTGTTTTAGAACCTGATTCACTCAACAACGTTTTGACCATTATTGTTACTTTCAAAGCTTTTGAAGAAGGAGTAAACAGCTAAAACGGACTGTATGAAGAATGCTTTAGGTTACAGTGTTTCTATCAAGCAAATCACCTTTTTTCATCATTATGATTATGGTATGAAGGATTAGGTGTTGTTTTAGAACCTGATTCACTCAACAACGTTTTGACCATTATTGTTACTTTCAAAGCTTTTGAAGAAGGAGTAAACAGCTAAAACGGACTGTATGAAGAATGCTTTAGGTTACAGTGTTTCTATCAAGCAAATCACCTTTTTTCAACATTATTATTATGGTATGAAGGATTAGGTTTTGTTTTAGAACCTGATTTACTCAACAACGTTTTGACCCTTATTTTTACTTTCAAAGCTTTTGCAGAAGGGGAAAACAGCTAAAACGCACTGTATGAAGAATGCTTTAGCTTACACTGTTTCTTTTAACCAAATGACCTGTTTTCATCATTATCATCATGGTATGAAGGATTGGGCATAGTTTTAGAACCTGATTCACTCAACAACGTTTTGACCATTATTGTTACTTTCAAAGCTTTTGCAGAAGGAGAAAACAGCTAAAACGGACTGTATGATGAAATGCTTGAGCTTACACTGTTTTTTTAAGCAAATGACCTGTTTTCATCATTATTATTATGGTATGAAGGATTAGGCATAGTTTTAGAACCTGATTCACTCAACAACGTTTTGACCCTTATTTTTACATTCAAAGCTTTTGAAGAAGGAGTAAACAGCTAAAACGGACTGTATGAAGAATGCTTTAGGTTACAGTGTTTCTATCAAGCAAATCACCTTTTTTCATCATTATGATTATGGTATGAAGGATTAGGTGTTGTTTTAGAACCTGATTCACTCAACAACGTTTTGACCATTATTGTTACTTTTAAAGTTTTTAAAGAAGGAGAAAACAGCTAAAACGGATTGTATGATGAAATGCTTTAGGTTACAGTGTTTCTATCAAGCAAATGACCTGTTTTCATCATTATTATTATGGTATGAAGGATTAGGCATAGTTTTAGAACCTGATTCACTCAACTACGTTTTGACCCTTATTGTTACTTTCAAAGCTTTTGCAGAAGGAGAAAACAGCTGAAACGGACTGTATGAAGAATGCTTTAGCTTACACTGTTTCTATCAATCAAGTGACCTTTTTTCATCATTATTATTATGGTATGAAGGATTAGGTTTTGTTTTAGAACCTGATTCACTCAACAACGTTTTGACCATTAATGTTACTTTCAAAGCTTCTGCAGAAGGAGTAAACAGCTAAAACGGACTGTATAAAGAATGCTTTAGGTTACAGTGTCTCTATCAAGCAAATCACCTTTTTTCATCATTATTATTATGGTATAAAGGATTAGGTTTTGTTTTAGAACCTGATTCACTCAACAACGTTTTGACCATTAATGTTACTTTCAAAGCTTCTGCATAAGGAGTAAACAGCTAAAACGGACTGTATGAAGAATGCTTTAGGTTACAATGTTTCTATCAAGCAAATCACCTTTTTTCAACATTATTATTATGGTATGAAGGATTAGGTTTTGTTTTAGAACCTGATTTACTCAACAACGTTTTGACCCTTATTTTTACTTTCAAAGCTTTTGCAGAAGGGGAAAACAGCTAAAACGCACTGTATGAAGAATGCTTTAGCTTACACTGTTTCTTTTAACCAAATGACCTGTTTTCATCATTATCATCATGGTATGAAGGATTGGGCATAGTTTTAGAACCTGATTCACTCAACAACGTTTTGACCATTATTGTTACTTTCAAAGCTTTTGCAGAAGGAGAAAACAGCTAAAACGGACTGTATGATGAAATGCTTGAGCTTACACTGTTTTTTTAAGCAAATGACC